>NC_086447.1:117697798-118014673 GCF_028390025.1 Pseudophryne corroboree
GTATTTTTAGCCAGGGGAATACAAACCTAAGGGATTACAAAAAGTCTATTTTAATTATAGATAAGATAATATCTAATGTTGATATGCATTTGCAAAACCAGCCAAGATTTAATGGCTTATTAGCAAAATAAAATAATAAACAATAATCATATATCTCTCATAGTGATAACTTCCAAAATGCAGCTACCTTCGCTAATTATGGGATAAGGAATACAAAAACGTAATTAATATTTTTGAAGATAAGTTTACAAGATAGTGAAGTAAAAACAGCCATCCCAATAGGTTATCTTATATCAGAAGGGGTTAATTATGAACCAGAACTTTGTTACCAACAACAAAAACTCTTCTGCTTGATAAATAGTTAGGATGGTGTCTCATTCCCCTAAAGGTACGTTCTTGAAACACTACACTTTGGGGGTCATTCCGAGTTGTTCGCTCGTTGCCGATTTTCGCAACGGAGCGATTAAGGCAAAAATGCGCATGGTACGCAGTGCGCATGCGCTAAGTATTTTAGCACAAAACTTAGTAGATTTACTCACGTCCGAACAAAGAATTTTCATCGTTGAAGTGATGGGAGTGTGATTGACAGGAAGTGGGTGTTTCTGGGCGGAAACTGGCCGTTTTCTGGGAGTGTCTGGAGAAACGGGGGAGTGGCTGGTCGAACGCTGGGCGTGTGTGTGACGTCAAACCAGGAACGAAACGGCCTGAGCTGATCGCAATCTGTGAGTAGGTCTGGAGCTACTCAGAAACTGCTAAGAATTTTCTATTCGCAATTCTGCTAATCTTACGTTCGCTATTCTGCTAAAATAAGATACACTCCCAGAGGGCGGCGGCCTAGCGTGTGGAATGCTACTAAAATCTGCTAGCGAGCGAACAACTCGGAATGACCCTCATTGTACATTTAAGTAACTGCCCATAAGTGATTCCCAGTTTCAGTTAAATCCATATATTTTAGATGGTTGTTCATCAGAATATGGCCAAACTTTGAGCAAAAGTCTTTGAAGAACATATGACCATGGACTGTTCTCTCCAAGGGAATCTGGTTTTGAAGTGGTGGTCGTCATGGCAATACTTGCTTTTCATCTATATGGGCTTGTTCTGCTTGGGTGACCCCAGCATTTAATGTGATCCTGCTGACAATGCTACACTCTGAGGTAATGCTCAGGAGTGTTTTGGGATGAGGGGCCCGTCTGACACCTGCCATCAGTGTTACAGTGAAATAGTTTTTCATTTGAGCTTTAATATTCAGGAGCCCGCAATATGATATAATGATCTCAGGGGCAGGCGTGAGCTGGACCCAGGCTCGTGGTGACATCTCCCACCCCACACTTTGTCACTTTGGAACCGCCAGCGGATGTCTGATAGCTGGGACACAGGCAGAGGACTCGTCCCAGCCACTCCGGTTGTGTTTATAAATGTGGAATGGCTGAGCCTGTACCCGGGCTGCAGCAAACATGCCATGTACGGTCACCCAGCCGTGCTGCTAGGATGCATATTGGTGGATAGCTCTGACCATCCACCAATCAAAGTGGTAGAACGTCTCCACACACTGATTGGTGGATGTCTGGAGCTGTCCACCAATAGGTGTGCAGGAAGCTGCAATGACTGGGAGAGATTCTGGTGAGGGTGTGAGTGATGTCAGGGTGAGTAATTCCTGTGTGTTGCCCCATAGATTTAAGGTTTTGTACTGGGGAGGGGGGGTGATGACAAGGCATGATAGGCAAAGCTAAACTATTCACTAGAGTTGGAGTTGCTAACCCATTCCTTTAATTTGTCACACTTAGAGTGACAGGTGCTAAGCAGTGAAATAAGTGGAAAAGTGAGCCAGTGGAGAAGATACGTCAGCATTGACGTAACATTTATAATTGGAATACTATAAACGTATACAGAGCAGCTGATTGGATGCCATGGGCAACTTCTCCACTGGCTCACTTCTCCACTTTTATCACTGCTTAGTACATGTCCCCCTTAGTACTCTATGATCTAGTTTCTTCAGTTTATTATCCAATTACAGTAATCTCGAATGAAATAAGTGCTGTTGTGCGCATTTGTCAGTAGCGTGCTCACCACTGGTAAAGCCAACATACATAATTAACTCCTTTTTGGCATTTGAAACTGTGCTAAACCCCAGTGCCCAGAAAATGCAGCATTCATACAGTGCGGTCACTTCTACTGGGTTCAATATGAATTACGGGGGGCCAGGATGCCGGCTGTCAGTATACCGACACCGGTCACCAGTATCCCGGCAGGGGGCATGCGCTAGAATGACCCTTGTGGGCTTGATTGCAATTCACAATAGTTCTCTATTTTAACAGAAAAACAAACATCTTTTTTACAGGTATGCTGTGCATCTGTTTTTTGGGTTTTATTTTCATTGTCAGGGCTTGAGCTAATGGTAACACTGTAACTGACCAGGTGTAGGTTTAGAATGAAGTCTGAAGCTAGCATTATGGTTACTAGCACTGCAGCATCTTTGTAATCTGAAGGTTGATCTCTTATATTACACTAGGTAAGGGATACGGTCATTAGGTCGACCACACTTAGGTCGACAGTCATTAGGTCGACCACTATTGGTCGACATGCATTAGGTTGACATGGTCGACATGCATTTTTCACTTTTTTTTTCATTTTTGTAACTTTTTCATACTTTACGATCCACGTGGACTACTATTGGGAATAGTAACCTCGCCCGAAGTCTGCTCGCCATGCGAGGGGACATGGTGCACTAATTGGGATTCCCCGCCACTTTGCAAAGAAAACGACACAAAAAAATAAAAAATATCATGTCGACCTTTTTCCATGTCGACCTAATGACCATGTCGACCAATAGTGGTCGACCTAATGACCCATACCCCTAGTTAAAAGCCTGTCAAAATATCAGACAACCAGCGGTGGATTATAGGGGGGGTTCGCATTAGCCTGTTATATCTATAGATGCTGTATATCTGTAATGGGCAGGCTATAATGATGTTGCTCTATATACACCAGTGGGGGTAGAGGCCACCAGTAGTCACCAGCAGCTGGCCGGAGGGGTCCAAGCATGGCCTGTGCGGGGTATGGGAGGGACAAGCACAGGACCCGCCCCTCCACCAGCGCACACTATATATAAGGCAGTTGAGCCGATTATCTGCCTCGTCACGCGCATCATCTGCAGCCCCAGCATCAACCCCTCCTCCCGGTCACCGCACTGCTCACCCCTTCCTGCTGGACTGATTCACCTTCTCCTCCCGCCGGTAAGTGGCCACACATGTCCCCGATGCCTCCACTCTGAGTGCTGCGGGACTGTCTGGTGGTTCTTACATCTGTTTCCTGGTTACTGCTGCTACTTGTTGCCGAGTCCAGGGATGGCAAATTACCTGTGGTTGCAGCACAGTATATGGAGGAGGGGGTGCAGAATAAGCGGTATATGGCGGAAGCAGTATATGGAGGAGGGATGTGCCCTGTACATAGGGGGCACTATATGGAGGGGTATGAGGGTGCAGTGTGTATATAGGGGCAGTATATGGTGGGGGGTGCAGTGCATAGGGGCTGTGTGTCCTTGTCCCTCCAGAGGCTGCTGGCGGCACCACAGAGGTGAGGAGCAGCGTTAGATTAATGTAACTGTAAGTGGAAATAAAAATAAAAGGATAGAAAACCCAGTCAATTTTGAATATGCAGTGTTGTTATAAATGGCAATTGCCACACCAAAAACCTGCCCCTACCCCCACTCTCTCCCCAGCACCCTCTCTCCATATTCAGCAAGTGTGAAACAGTCAGATCAGTGTTTTTACGTAATTAGCAGCAGGCTGTAACATCTCCCTGCATGATCACTTTCATTTTCATTTGGTCTGTGTGGCGGCCTCCAGTGGTCACAAGTGCACATAACAGAGGCGAGGAGCAGTTAGCCTTTTATTATGTAGGCTTGGATGAGCTTGGCCACGCAAATCACTTTTAAATGGAAACTCATCTCATCTAAACAAAGAACCTTTTGCTTTCTTATGACTCTTATGCAGTGGTGTTCAACATGTGGCCTTCCAGCTCATGTGGAACTACACATCCCAGCATGTCCTGACACAGTTTTGCTAACAGGGAATGCAAGAACTGTGGCAGGGCATGCTGGGATGTGTAGTTCCACAACAGCTGGAGGGTCGCATATTGAGCACCCTTCTTCAAGTGCAATGTTTCTCCAGCCCTCACTAAGCACTGAGTGCATGCAGTAATGTATATTCCATTTCTCTTAGATGGGACATATCTGTAAATCCTGACTTGTATTTTAAAACATCCCCTGTGGAATGGGCCTTGCAAATTTGGGGTATGATTTCTGTAAAGTTATGTTGAACGCCAGTACTGCTGGGCTGAGGAAGGCTCCTGCTGAGCTGAGGATGGGTACTGCTTGGGCTGGTCAGTTCTTGCTGGGCTGAGGAAGGTTCTTGCTGGGCTGAGGAAGGCTCTTGCTGGTCTGAGGAAGGCTCCTGCTGGCCTGAGGAAGGCTCCTGCTGGCCTGAGGAAGGCTCCTGCTGGGCTGAGGAAGGCTCCTGCTGGGCGGGCTGAGGAAGGTTCTTGCTGGGCTGAGGAAGGCTCTTGCTGGTTAGGCTGAGGAAGGCTCTTGCTGGGTGGGCTGAGGAAGTCTCTTGCTGGGCTGAGGAAGGCTCTAGCTGGGCTGAGGAAGGCTCTAGCTGGGCTGAGGAAGGCTCTAGCTGGACTGAGGAAGGCTCTTGCTGGGCTGAGGAAGGCTCTTGCTGGGCTGAGGAAGGCTCCTGTTGGGCTGAGGAAGGCTCTTGCTGGGTGGGCTGAGGAAGGCTCTTGCTGGGTGGGCTGAGGAAGGCTCTTGCTGGGTGGGCTGAGGAAGGCTCTTGCTGGGTGGGCTGAGGAAGACTCTTGCTGGCCTGCGGAAGGCTCTTGCTGGCCTGCGGAAAGCTCTTGCTGGGCTGGCTGAGGAAGGCTCTTGCTGGGCTGAGGAAGGCTCTTGCTGGGCTGGCTGAGGAAGGCTGCTGAACTGAGGAAGGCTCTTGCTGGGTAGGCTGAGGAAGGCTCTTGCTGGGTAGGCTGAGGAAGGCTCTTGCTGGTTAGGCTGAGGAAGGCTCTTGCTGGTTAGGCTGAGGAAGGTTTTTGTTGGGCTGAGGAAGGCTCCTGCTGGGCTGAGGAAGGCTCCTGCTGGGCTGAATGTGAGATGCCACCTGGACACCAAAAAGCGACATTAGCAAAAGAAAACCAAATTGTTCTGCTGCCTGTATATGCTACTTTCTATTTCTCTATCGTCCTAAGTGGATGCTGGGGTTCCTGAAAGGACCATGGGGAATAGCGGCTCCGCAGGAGACAGGGCACAAAAGTAAAGCTTTTACAGGTCAGGTGGTGTGTACTGGCTCCTCCCCCTATGACCCTCCTCCAGACTCCAGTTAGATTTTTGTGCCCGGCCGAGAAGGGTGCAATTCTAGGTGGCTCTCATAAAGAGCTGCTTAGAGAGTTTAGCTTAGGTTTTTTATTTTACAGTGATTCCTGCTGGCAACAGGATCACTGCAACGAGGGACAGAGGGGAGAAGAAGTGAACTCACCTGCGTGCAGGATGGATTGGCTTCTTGGCTACTGGACATGAAGCTCCAGAGGGACGATCACAGGTACAGCCTGGATGGTCACCGGAGCCACGCCGCCGGCCCCCTCACAGATGCTGAAGCAAGAAGAGGTCCAGAATCGGCGGCTGAAGACTCCTGCAGTCTTCTTAAGGTAGCGCACAGCACTGCAGCTGTGCGCCATTTTCCTCTCAGCACACTTCACACGGCAGTCACTGAGGGTGCAGGGCGCTGGGGGGGGGGCGCCCTGGGAGGCAAATGAAAACCTTTAAAAAGGCTAAAAATACCTCACATATAGCCCCAGAGGCTATATGGAGATATTTACCCCTGCCTAAATGTACTAAATAGCGGGAGACGAGCCCGTCGAAAAAGGGGCGTGGCCTATCTCCTCAGCACACGGCGCCATTTTCTGTCACAGCTCCGCTGGTCAGGAAGGCTCCCAGGTCTCTCCCCTGCACTGCACTACAGAAACAGGGTATAACAGAGAGGGGGGGCAAAATAAATGGCAATATATTAATATAAAAGCAGCTATAAGGGAGCACTTAATCATAAGGCTATCCCTGTCATATATAGCGCTTTTTGGTGTGTGCTGGCAGACTCTCCCTCTGTCTCCCCAAAGGGCTAGTGGGTCCTGTCTTCGTATAGAGCATTCCCTGTGTGTCTGCTGTGTGTCGGTACGTGTGTGTCGACATGTATGAGGACGTTATTGGTGTGGAGGCGGAGCAATTGCCAAATATGAGGATGTCACCTCCTAGGGGGTCGACACCAGAATGGATGCCTTTATTTGTGGAATTACGGGATAGCGTCAACTCGCTTAAGCAGTCGTTTGCCGACATGAGGCGGCCGGACACTCAATTAGTGCCTGTCCAGGCGCCTCAAACACCGTCAGGGGCTGTAAAACGCCCCTTGCCTCAGTCGGTCGACACAGACCCAGACACAGGCACTGATTCCGGTGGTGAAGGTGACGAATCAACCGTATTTTCCAGTAGGGCCACACGTTATATGATTTTGGCAATAAAGGAGATGTTACATTTAGCTGATACTACAGGTACCACTAAACAGGGTATTATGTGGGGTGTGAAAAAACTACCAGTAGTTTTTACCGAATCAGAAGAATTAAATGACGTGTGTGATGAAGCGTGGGGTGCCCCGATAAAAAACTGCTAATTTCAAAGAAGTTATTGGCTTTATACCCTTTCCCGCCAGAGGTTAGGGAGCGCTGGGAAACACCTCCTAGGGTGGACAAAGCGCTAACACGCTTATCAAAACAAGTGGCGTTACCCTCTCCTGAGACGGCCGCACTTAAAGATCCATCAGATAGGAGGATGGAAAATATCCAAAAAGGTATATACACACATGCAGGTGTTATACTACGACCAGCTATTGCGACTGCCTGGATGTGCAGTGCTGGGGTAGTTTGGTCAGAGTCCCTGATCGAAAATATTGATACCCTGGACAGGGACAATATTTTACTGTCGTTAGAACAAATAAAGGATGCATTTCTTTATATGCGTGATGCACAGAGAGATATCTGCACACTGGCATCACGGGTAAGTGCTATGTCCATTTCGGCCAGAAGAGCTTTATGGACACGACAGTGGACAGGCGATGCGTAGAGGAGTTATTTGGGGTCGGTCTATCGGATTTGGTGGCCACGGCTACGGCCGGGAAATCCACCTTTCTACCTCAAGTCACTCCCCAACAGAAAAAGGCACCGACCTTTCAACCGCAGCCCTTTCGTTCCTTTAAAAATAAGAGAGCAAAGGGCTATTCATATCTGCCACGAGGCAGAGGACGAGGGAAGAGACAGCAACAGGCAGCTCCTTCCCAGGAACAGAAGCCCTCCCCGGCTTCTACAAAAGCCTCAGCATGACGCTGGGGCTTCGCAAGCGGACTCGGGGGCGGTAGGCGGTCGTCTCAAGAATTACAGCGCGCAGTGGGCTCACTCGCAGGTAAATCCCTGGATCCTGCAGATAATATCTCAGGGGTACAGGTTGAAATTAGAGACAGAGCCACCTCGCCGTTTCCTGAAGTCTGCTTTACCAACGTCCCCCTCAGAAAGGGAGACGGTTTTGGAAGCCATTCACAAGCTGTATTCTCAGCAGGTGATAGTCAAGGTACCTCTTCTACAACAAGGGAAGGGGTATTATTCCACTCTTTTTGTGGTACCGAAGCCGGATGGCTCGGTAAGGCCTATTCTAAATCTGAAGTCCTTGAACCTGTACATAAAGAAGTTCAAGTTCAAGATGGAGTCACTCAGAGCAGTGATAGCGAACCTGGAAGAAGGGGACTTTATGGTATCCTTGGACATCAAGGATGCGTATCTCCACGTTCCAATTACCCCTCACACCAGGGGTACCTCAGGTTCGTTGTACAAAACTGTCACTATCAGTTTCAGACGCTGCCGTTTGGTTTGTCCACGGCACCTCGGGTCTTTACAAAGGTAATGGCCGAGATAATATTTCTTCTTCGAAGAAAAGGCGTATTAATTATCCCATACTTGGACGATCTCCTAATAAGGGCAAGGTCCAGAGAACAGCTAGAGATGGGTTTAGCACTATCTCAAGAGGTGCTAAAGCAGCACGGATGGATTCTGAATATTCCAAAATCCCAATTAATGCCGACAACTCGTCTGCTGTTCCTGGGGATGATTCTGGACACAGTTCAGAAAAAGGTTTTTCTTCCCGAAGAAAAAGCCAAGGAGTTATCTGACCTGGTCAGGAACCTCCTAAAACCAGGAAAGGTGTCTGTACATCAATGCACAAGAGTCCTGGGAAAAAATGGTAGCTTCTTACGAAGCAATCCCTTTCGGCAGATTCCATGCAAAGGGATCTGTTGGACAAATGGTCAGGGTCGCATCTTCAGATGCACCTGCGGATAACCCTGTCGCCGAGGACAAGGGTATCCCGTCTGTGGTGGTTGCAGGAGGCTCATCTATTGGAGGGCCGCAGATTCGGCATGCAGGATTGGATCCTGGTGACCACGGATGCCAGCCTGAGAGGCTGGGGAGCAGTCACACAGGGAAGAAATTTCCAGGGAGTGTGGTCGAGCCTGAAAAAGTCTCTTCACATAAGCATTCTGGAACTAAGAGCAATCTACAATGCTCTAAGCCAGGCGGAACCTCTGCTTCAAGGAAGACCGGTGTTGATCCAGTCGGACAACATCACGGCAATCGCCCATGTAAACAGACAGGGCGGCACAAGAAGCAGGAGGGCAATGGCAGAAGCTGCCAGGATCCTTCGCTGGGCGGAGAATCACGTGATAGCACTGTCAGCAGTATTCATCCCGGGCGTGGACAACTGGGAAGCAGACTTCCTCAGCAGACACGACCTTCACCCGGGAGAGTGGGGACTTCATCCAGAAGTTTTCCACATGCTATTAAACCGTTGGGTAAAACCAATGGTGGACATGATGGCGTCTCGCCTCAACAAAACACTGGACAGGTATTGCGCCAGGTCAAGAGATCCGCAGGCAATAGCTGTGGACGCGCTGGTAACACCTTGGGTGTACCAGTCGGTATATGTGTTTCCTCCTCTGCCTCTCATACCAAAGGTATTGAGGATTATACGGCAAAGAGGAGTAAGACTAGTGGCTCCGGATTGGCCAAGAAGGACTTGGTACCCGGAACTTCAAGAGATGGTCACGGACGATCCGTGGCCTCTACTTCTGAGAAGGGACCTGCTTCAGCAGGGTCCTTGTCTTTTTCAAGACTTACCGCGGCTGCGTTTGACGGCATGGCGTTTGAATGCCAGATCCTAAAAGGAAAAGGCATTCCAGAAGAAGTCATTCCTACCTTGATAAAGGCAAGGAAGGAAGTCACCGCGAAGCATTATCGCCGTATTTGGCGAAAATATGTTGCGTGGTGCGAGCAGCGGAGTGCTCCGATGGAGGAATTTCAACTGGGTCGTTTTCCTACATTTCCTGCAATCAGGATTGTCTATGGGTCTCAAATTGGGATCTATTAAGGTTCAAATTTCGGCCCTATCAATATTCTTCCAAAAAGAATTGGCCTCAGTCCCTGAGGTCCAGATTTTTATCAAAGGAGTACTGCATATACAGCCTCCTGTGGTGCCTAAGGTGGCACCGTGGGATCTAAATGTAGTTTTAGATTTCCTCAAATCCAATTGGTTTGAACCACTAAAGAATGTGGATTTGAAATATCTCACATGGAAAGTGACTATGTTACTGGCCCTGGCTTCGGCCGGGAGAGTATCTGAACTGGCGGCTTTGTTTTATAAAAGCCCTTATTTAATTTTCCATTCGACATAGGGCAGAGCTGCGGACGCGTCCGCATTTTCTCCCTAAGGTGGTATCAGCGTTTCACCTGAACCAGCCTATTGTAGTGCCTGCGGCTACAGACGACTTGAAGGACTCCAAGTTGTTGGACGTTGTCAGAGCCTTAAAAATATACATTTAAAGGACGGCTGGAGTCAGAAAATCTGACTCGCTGTTTATACTGTATGCACCCAACAAGTTGGGTGCACCTGCTTCTAAGCAGTCGATTGCTCGTTGGATTTGTAACAAAATTCAACTTGTACATTCTGTGGCAGGCCTGCCACAGCCTAAATCTGTTAAGGCCCATTCCGCAAGGAAGGTGGGCTCATCTTGGGCGGCTGCCCGAGGGGTCTCGGCATTACAACTCTGCCGAGCAGCTACGTGGTCAGGGGAGAACACGTTTGTAAATTTTTACAAATTTGATACCCTGGCAAAGGAGGACCTGGAGTTCTCTCATTCGGTGCTGCAGAGTCATCCGCACTCTCCCGCCCGTTTGGGAGCTTTGGTATAATCCCCATGGTCCTTTCAGGAACCCCAGCATCCACTTAGGACGATAGAGAAAATAAGAATTTACTTACCGATAATTCTATTTCTCGGAGTCCGTAGTGGATGCTGGGCGCCCATCCCAAGTGCGGATTATCTGCAATACTTGTACATAGTTATTGTTAACTAATTCGGGTTATTGTTTAGGAAGCCATCTTTCAGAGGCTCCTCTGTTATCATACTGTTAACTGGGTTTAGATCACAAGTTGTACGGTGTGATTGGTGTGGCTGGTATGAGTCTTACCCGGGATTCAAAATCCTCCCTTATTGTGTACGCTCGTCCGGGCACAGTACCTAACTGGAGTCTGGAGGAGGGTCATAGGGGGAGGAGCCAGTACACACCACCTGACCTGTAAAAGCTTTACTTTTGTGCCCTGTCTCCTGCGGAGCCGCTATTCCCCATTGTCCTTTCAGGAACCCCAGCATCCACTACGGACTCCGAGAAATAGAATTATCGGTAAGTAAATTCTTATTATTACAGTGCAATGAAGTTGTATGTGTTTTCACTAGAAACCGGTGGCAGTGCTGAGACATTGGTAGACTGAACTTCGCTAGGGTCACAACTTGGCTGCCTACACCTTGTGTAACTTTATGAACAACAGGCTCCTAAGTTACAGGCAGATACTTTCATGCATCTTCTACATACACCCCATTCCCCCAAAGATTAAACAGAATACAGTGAAAAGAGGTGTAGCACAGACTTAGCTGGGTGGTAAATGCAGCCAAAGGCATTGTGAAGATGCATGGATATTATATGTCTGCCACTTTTATTAGCTCTTACTGCTAACATCTGACAGATCCGCGTGTATTTTTATCTAATCGCGAGTGTTCCTCCGCTGCTTTGTAACATCTCAGTCTGACATCTCTTTATTCCTGATGCCGAATCCTCTCCACTCTCGTTCCCTTTGTTAGAAATGTATTAATAATTAAACATTCTTGCAAATACCAATGCAGCTCATGTCTCTTAGAAATGGAACTTCCCCAGATATTATAGTGTGTAACGCATACCAAGAGTCTTTAAAAAAAGAACAACAACAATTCAGAGAAAGGCCATTAAGTAGTGCACAGGCTGCATAATAAAGCGACTGTAATCAAGAGAAACTTCCAAAGCTGAACAGGTACATGGCAGAGGTCATGTGACAGATACATTCACATTGACCTAAAGTATTCTTAGGGGAAAAGCAGTGTTTTTAAATGAGAGAATCTCTAGAACAAACGGGAGGGGGTATAGACACAGAAATTGGACACCGGAGGATGAAAAGGTAACATAAGAAAGAACATTTTAAGGAAGGGTGAACAATCCATGGAAAAGTCTCCCCAGCAGTTGTGTTGGGAAAATCAAGACCCCTACCTCTCCCAAAAATATTAAGTGATCATATTAGGCCAGTGACAGCAGTTGCCCCTCTGACGCTCCAGTAGCAGTCCCCGGCTTCTTCCTTTTTCCGTTGTCATATTTGTATGTTTATAGCCCGTAACACTTGATTAAAATGACTTCTGATATGTAATTATAATTACATTATTTGTAGGTGTCTCTTACTTTGATTAAATGTATGGATTTAACTTGTTACTGAGATGGAGTAAATTTATGGCTCTTTTGAGGTTTAGAGGTCCACCCAGTGAGACCCATCAAGCAGTGGCAGAACTAGCGAGCGGTGGGCCTAGGTGCAACAAAATGCTTTGGACCCCCCTCTCATCCCGTTCAAGTCCACCCCCTGCTGGCTACATGCGCATGCTGGAGTGGCCTGGGCCTAGTGCCCAGTTCCACTCTTATTCACTGGGGTGGGTGGCACTTATTAACTGGGCCTAGCACCCCCTAACTGCGCACAGGCCAGAGGCCTGACATCACCCACGGGCCTAGCACCTGCCTAACATAGGGGCGAGATGGGTGACCTGGGCCTAATGCCCAGGGTCACCTTATTTACCTAAGTGGCTGCACTTTAACTAGGGCCTAATGCCCTCTACATGGGGACAGGCCTAATGCCTGGGATTAGGCACGGGCCTATTGCCCACCTACTGCGTCACAGGCCGATGGCCTGACTATGCCCACGGGCCTAATTCCCGATCCCTGGTGGCCTAGGGAGGATATGCATAGGTCCTTACAAGGGCCTACCTTACGGTAGAGAAGGCTGCAGTGGGGAGCTTTACAGCTCTGTTGCTTTCCACCACTGCAGCACTTCCCAGTCTCTGGAGGTGCTCTTCTGCCGTCCTGGCCAGCGGCTCCGCCTCTTCTTTTCTACCTCCAGACAACGCCGGGCATCTTCTTTCTTGATCCCGATGTCTTCAGGCCTCTTCCGCGGCCACTGGAGCTCTTCACGCATCTTGCATCTTCTTCTTGCGCTGCCCGTCTTCTTCTGGTGCTCCCCGGCGGCGTCTGACGTCACCTGGGGGCGGGGTCTATAACGCGACGCGCACTGATTGGCTCGCCACAGCCGACCGTGATAGGCCGGCGCTCCGCGAGCCGTGATTGGCTCACGGAGGGTGCCAGCCTTTGAATCCCGCCGCCGGCGCTTCTGATTGGCTGCTGGACCGGCACCATACAAACAGTGCCGCTCCCCGCCGCTGTACCCGGACAGACACACTGGACAGACACACTGCCCCAGTGCTGCCCACCACCGCTCCCTGCAGCACCAGCGCTGGGATTAGACACTTGATCCCAGCGCTATCCGCCGCATTCCGCTGGGGACACATCTCTGCCTCCGCCTGCTGCATTGATGTGCACTGTGATACAGGGAACATCTCTACAATGTGAGTCAGTTTGACTCATTACATACCGCTGGCTTTGGGCCCCTTGACAGCAGTGGGCCTCAGTGCAAGGCACTGCCTGCACTGCTGGTCATTCCGCCACTGCCCTCAAGCATATCAGACAGCCTACCACTGTATTAGATGGGTCTGTATGTGATCAACAAGCAGAGGAGAGTTAGGGCCAGGCCTATAGGCTGCGGCAGCGGAGGATTTGGGAGTTTAGGGTCTAGGTTAGGCTGCAGGAGAGGAGGTTTAGGCTGCGGCAGTGGAAAGTTAGGGATGGGGAGGTTAGGGCTAGGCCTATAGGCTGCAGCTGTGGAGAGTTAGGTGCTTAGCGCCTGGGTCAGGCTGCTGTAGAGAAGGTTTAGGCTGCGGCAGGGGAAAGTTAGGGGAGGGGAGGTAAGGCCTAGGTTTTTAGGCTGCGACAGCGGGGGGAGGGGGTCTGGATTAGGCTGCGGCAGCGGGGGGAGGGGGTCTTGGTTAGGCTGCGGCAGCGGGGGGAGGGGGCCTGGGTTAGACTGCGGCAGTGGAAAGTTATGCTAGGGGAGGGGATGTTAGGGGTTTGGTATACTGCTAACACCGAAAGGGCCACAGAATCAGCCAGAAGTGCTCATCAATTGTGCTCTCAATATATAATAGTCCCATTTTGTCTGTATTACTTTTGTAACAAAATGTATCATTTTTGAGGGGTTCGTAGTTGAGCCATACCTCGTACTGCACTCGTTGCCACCCATGCTTATCTCCCATTGTAAGACTTTGGGAGTCTCCTGGATGTTCCAGGAGAGCATGCAAGCACAGTGTGTGTGTTCATAGGGCCTGATTCTGAGTTGGGAGTAAGCAAAACTACAGGAAAAGTTCCTGTCCGCCTGGAACACCCCATGTCACACTACAAGGTATACTTTATCTCCCAACTTTTGAAAATTCACAATTTGTTCCTCAAAGGTCACACCTCCTATCGTGTTTGGCGTTATGGGAGGAGGTGAATGACCGTGTGTCACCCTCCCGTTTCTTGTCACACTGGGGTCTTACCCAGCACTTTGGGAGCTGCAGGACAGCCTCCAGACTCTCTTACCAGTCTGGATGAGAAAATAATCTGTCATGCACAATTCACAATACGGGTTTGGTGACAAAACATGCCCCATCCGTACAGTGGTGCAGAGAGAGGGGGTGTAAGTACTAAATACCTTGCTCTTATGGAAGGGCCCGGTGGGGCAACAGTCAGAAACTTGCCTCAATCCCCCTCATCCCCCTTACATGTCAGCATTGCGGCTTCTGCCTGTCAGCCGAGCACACGCTGTTGTGTGCCGGGCTACAGTGCGTGCAGGGAGGAAGCTGAGCAGCAGTCTCCCCTGGCTGTGCAGGGAGGAAATTAGGATCAGTTTCCAGCAAGGCAACCACACTTTTACTATACAGCGCCCTTGGGTCACTCAGGAGTGTTGGCAATAAGACTTTCCGTCCTGCCCTGAGAGGAGAACACTGCGGTTCCATGGTGCAGTGCCCAAGTTGTTTTTTTTAGATTATTAAAAGTCAGGTAAAGAGTTCTGTATGGGGAAGGAGACCTTCCAGAAACAGTGTTATAGTCTGGGAGAAGCTTTACTGCCTAAAGAATACCATTGTTTGTGAGCACGCATGCGATAGGTACGTCCGAGTTCTGTATATTATGTCAACATGGTGATAATGGTGACAGACGACTTGTCCATATGTTTATCATGCTGATATTCAGCATGCCGACACTGATGAAATGTTAGACTTCTGTGTTGTACCTTTATTGAATTGCTATTGAGGGTTATCAATATACCAAACAACCACATTACAATGTTATATATACTACTGGCAGGAGTACTGTACATAAGACTGTATTATTATTATTCTTTTCTTTGCCTCATAGCCATTATTTTAAGAGAATTACTAATAAAAGTTATATTTTAAGTATTACAAGACCACATAATTTTCAATAAAAGTGTGCCCCAGAAGAGACACATAGTCTTTCTTTTTTCCCTTTTGGCTCCTGTACTATACAGGAACCACATTGTTTACTATAGGTTTACTGAACTATCTCTGGGAACACCACCAACCCAGTGCCGAATACCAATTATTTGTTTGATATATGGCCATATGTTGGTTTAAATTAGAGCTATCGCTTTAATTGATTTCATCCAAAACACCAAGTATTTAGACTGAGTGATCCTGTGCAGACTCCACCAACCCCTTTTAGTGTATTTGTTAAGGGCCCTACACACTGGGCGATTTGAACGATATGATCAATGAATGATTTTTCAGTAACGATTTTTTTGCATACACACTGAACGATTTGTATGAACGATTTGACTTTGCAAACATCAACATTCTCCAAATTGGCTTGCAATGATAAACGATAATAGACCATCAATGAACGACTGCGGGGACGCGCATCGCTCATCGTTGATGCCTCCAGACTGAACGATATGAACGATATATGGTTCATTTTTCAATGATATCGCCCATATCGCTATAAAATATCTATAAGTGTTTTGGGCCATTTACACCTCAAATAATACCTTATTATATACCATGAGTCACTGAATAATATACTTTGCTAATGTGAATGCAGGCAAACATAAAACTAATGTGCACACTACAGTGGTGGCAATTAATAGCTAATTAATAGCATGTTTGCTGAACTGGCTAGAACTACTAACACCCAGTTATCCCACATTTTTAATAGTAATATGATAATATATAACGTCTCCATATTGAAGAAACTGGACAACCAATCTCAACAATATTAGTTTATATGCATAATTAATGTGAGCTCAGGTATATATGCATTAGGTAATAAGCATTACTACGGATTAATAACTATTGAGACTTAGCTAAAAGTAATATATATTTTTAAATTAATTTGTTTATCAGTCATGCAGTAACTAACACACAGCACATTTATACATGAGAAACCCAAATACCGTTTTATCACGTACTGTGACCTAACTTGTGGCTGATGAGTATAGCCTGTGATGAGTGGCCGTGAGTTGGTCACAATGCATGAGAAAGTGGTATTATGACTATGTGGGGTAAATTTACTAAGATGGGAGTTCTATTTAAGATGGGATGTTGCCTATAGCAACCAATCGGATTCCAGGTATTATCTCCTAGAGCGGCTCCCCTCCTTGCACTGCTAGATGCCGTGTGCATGTGCATGGCATCTATTCAGTGATCATCGGCTGCTTTGCAGAGCAGCGGTAATCACTGGCTCTCCCAACTGTCCTCCAACCCCCCTCCCCGCCCACCCGCAGGACACTGCGGCCCGCGGGTGGGACAGCGGGACTTTTCTGCTAAATTCGGGACACTTGGGAGGTATGATATAGGGTTTGGTGCAGACATTTTGGTAATAACTTCCACGGGTTATACAGTGCAGTATATTCCACCCACAAGGTACCAGATGAGGCAGTTGCCTTAGAAACATAGAAACATAGAATTTGACGGCAGATAAGAACCACTTGGCCCATCTAGTCTGCCCCTTTTTTATTTTATCCTTTAGGCAATCTCAACCCTTTTTTAATCTTGATTCTTTGTAAGGATATTCATATGCCTGTCCCAAGCATGTTTAAATTGCCCTACAGTCTTAGCCTCTACCACCTCTGATGGGAGGCTATTCCACTTATCCACTACCCTTTCTGTGAAGTAATTTTTCCTTAAATTTCCCCTGAACCTCCCCCCCTCCAGTCTCAATGTATGCCCTCGAGTTCTAATACTTCTTTTCCTTTGAAGAATGTTTCCCTCCTGAACTTTGTTAAGACCCTTTATATATTTGAAAGTTTCTATCATGTCTCCCCTTTTCCTTCTCTCCTCCAAACTATACATGTTAAGATCTTTTAGCCTTTCCGGGTAAGTTTTGTGATGTAGGCCATGCACCATTTTAGTTGCCCTTCTTTGTACACTCTCTAATGTATTTATATCCTTCTGGAGATAGGGTCTCCAGAACTGGACACAGTATTCCAGATGGGGCCTTACCAATGACCTATACAGTGGCATTATCACTTCTTTTTTCCTGCTACTGATTCCTCTCCCTATGCAACCAAGCATCTGACTTGCCTTTCTCATTGCTTTGTTGCATTGCTTTCCTGCCTTCAAGTCACTTGAAATAGTGACTCCTAAATCTCTTTCCTCCTCAGTAGTTTCCATTATAGTACCCTTGATACTATACTTAGCCTTTGGGTTTTTGAGACCCAAGTGCATGATTTTGCATTTTTTAGCATTAAACTGTAGTTGCCACGTTCTTGACCATTTCTCAAGCCTACCTAGGTCATCAATCATTTGTTTGACCCCTCCCGGTGTGTCTACCCTGTTGCATATCTTTGTATCATCTGCAAAAAGGCATATCTTCCCTTCAATACCATCTGCAATGTCACCAACAAAGATATTAAAGAGAACTGGACCAAGTACAGATCCCTGGGGTACTCCACTGGTAACATTTCCCTCCATAGATTGCACTCCATTAACTACGACTGTCTGTTTCCTATCCTGCAACCAGGTTCTTATCCATTTCACTAATTTATAATCCACCCCCAGGCTTTCAAGTTTATTTAGCAGTCTGTGATGTGGGACAGTGTCAAATGCCTTACTAAAGTCTAGATATGCTACATCTACAGCTCCCCCTTGATCTATTATTTTCATCACAGAGTCAAAAAAGTCAATAAGATTTGTTTGGCATGATCTCCCACCAGTAAATCCATGCTGTTTTGGATCCTGTAAGTTGTTTGATTTAAGATATTCCACTACTCTTTCTTTTAATAGTTTTTCCATTACTTTCCCTACTACTGATGTAAGGCTTACTGGTCTGTAGTTACTTGCTTCTTCCTTGCTTCCACTTTTGTGCAGTGGAACTACATTTGCTCTTTTCCAGTCCTCTGGAATATCACCTGTATTTAGTGACTGGTTAAATAATTCTGTTAAAGGTGTAACCAGGACATCTTTTAGCTCTTTGAGTATCCTTGGGTGTATCCCATCTGGTCCCATTGATTTATCCACTTTTAGTTTTGAAAGTTCTGTTAGGACCTTCTCCTCTGTAAATGTATTTTCATCTACCTTATTTTTATGAATGTCCTTGCAATTTAACTGTGGCCCCATCCCTTCTTCTGTAGTAAATACTGAGCAAAAATAATTATTTAGGTGATCTGCTATTGCCTTGTCTCCCTCCACCAAATGCCAACTCTCTGTCTTAAGTCTTATTATTCCTCCATTTGATTTTCTCCTTTCACTTATATACTTAAAAAAAAGTTTTGCCCCCTTTATCTACTGACTGGGCCATTTTCTCCTCAGCTTCTGCCTTTGCACGTCTGATCACTTTCTTAGCATCCTTCCGTCTGTCCAGATACTCCTCTTTGTCGTTATTATTTTGAGTCTGTTTGTATTTCCTAAAAGCCATCTTTTTTGCTTTCACACTAGTTGATACTACTTTTGTGAACCACACTGGCTTCCTTTTCCTGGTGCTTTTCCTAACCATTTTGATACAAAGGTCTGTTACACTTAGTAATGCACTTTTAATTTTTTTCCACCTCTCCTGCACCCCTTCCAAGTTTCTCCAGTCTGCCAATGAATCACTTAAACATCTCCCCATTTTAGCAAAGTCTGCATTTCTAAAATCCAACACCTTTGTTTTTGTGTGAGAGGAGTTGGATCCTGTCTTTATACTAAACCATACTGCTTGATGATCACTGGATCCCAGGTGCTCACCCACATATATATCAGATATCCTTTCACCATTTGTAAGAATTAGATCTAATATTGAGTCTTTGCGAGTGGGCTCCCTCACCAATTGCTTGAGAGATGCTCCCTGTAAGGAATGTAGAAATTTGCCACTTGTAGCTGAACTTGCAAAAGACCCCTCCCAATTTACATCAGGTAAATTAAAGTCTCCCATGATTATGACTTCTCCCTTAAAAGCCATTTTAGAGATGTCCAACAATAGGTTCCTGTCCAAATCCTGCCCCTGGCCTGGTGGTCTATAGATCACCCCAATGCGAATAATGTCCTTCTTCCCAGTTTCTATGGTGACCCAAAGGGCCTCAGTTTTGGCTTCAATATTTTGTATTAAAGTGGCATTTATGCTTTTTTTCACATACATTGCTACCCCTCCTCCTATTCTTCCTATTCTATCTTTCCTAAATAAATTGTATCCTGGTATAGTTAAGTCCCAGTCATGATTCTCATTGCACCAAGACTCTGTAATTGCCACAAAATCCAGGTTATCCCTTGTCATTATCGCAATTAGCTCTGGAATTTTGTCTCCTAAGCTCCTAGCATTTGCAGACATAGCTTTAAAAAATGTTTCTGTGCATTTGTTAGTAGTAGCCATGTCCAGAGCGTACAAAATAATTACCTGTTTGGGGATGTTGCTCAGTATTTGTTTTCTTTTACTAATCAGTAATCATACTCTGTCCTTTACACCATGACTATACCTTACTAAATATAAAGACATAGTACACCTGACCACAATGGGTTAATGTTCAAAAGAGCCTTGGGCGAAGTGAGAAATTTCTGTAAATGTGCAACAATTACACAGCATTAATATTTGGCAAATTGCCTCATTGTCTCGTTATTCAGTGATCGTGACACAGGGTCCATTTGAGGAGTGATCACATTGCTTCAGTTTGGTACAGCCTAGTTTGATGGGGTCCAGTGGCTTCCACATGGAGATCAGCCAGGAATGGATCGGGAGGGCTGCGGGCAAGAGTGGGGATCCAGGGTCCGTCCATAGTTCGGAGGCATCCGGGGAATGGTGGAATTGGGATGCCAGGCTGCAGGCAGCTGCGGGAATCCAAGATGGCGCCGCCAGCATGCACCGCATCATCCGCCAAGGCCTAATGGAGGGGTCCCAGGTGCTCAATGTGTGGCTCCACGATGGGTTTGTCAGCCGATGCAGGGGGCGCTGGTCCAGAGGGGACTGACCCCTGCACCAGTGTCTGCTTACCAGGATCCAGCTGCCGGGTGACCTCTACGGATATACCCTCCCCATGTAAACGTGAAATGCATCTGCTTTCACAGATGTGTCCGAATCAGGCCCTTTATGTGTATGTATAATATAATATAGGGATGCATCCTTAGCCTCTACCATTTTGACCATTCTGTTCCTGCAAACCATGTGTGCGTGTCGGTATGTATTGTTCTAAGCTTACAATATTTCCTGAAGAGACCGTTTGTCCCCGTTACATCTTACCCTTGCTGGTGGCTGGTTGATGTTCCATATAATCACCTTGGTTTCCAGACTTTGTATCCAAACCAAACAAGGAATATGCATTATCCCCACCTTACCGTCCTGGATCTATAAAATGAAGTTATGAAGTTTTATTTCTCACTTCTTTGACTTTATAATACAGAAACCTTAGAAGAACCCTGCAGTTGTAGGAGACAAAGACTTTATTCTGAATATAATTCATTTGAATGTGTTCCGCCAGAATGATTCATCTTATTTGTAGGAAATATAGACATGGATCAGAGGCTTATGCGCCACTTCCACATATATTCTCATTAACCTTTTTACTGTGTAAGACTGTAGGAATATATATTTCATTTGTCATAAGTCCACTGCCTGAGCTGCTCACATTAGAGTGTCAGCACCGTGCAATAGACAAGTACTTGGTTTCAGTTCTTACAGTATATTCTTCCATCTACCTTTTATATTAACCAATGGAATATTAATAGACATAAGAAGCGAATAACATGTTAACTGTTCTTCAGAATATTTTGCACATTTCACCAGTGCGTACGTGCACAGAGTCTATTCACTGGGAGAGAGGGGCATGGATGGCAGCTCACAGAGCGCTGACCATGTCCCCATAGTGACAAAAACTGGGTGTGGCTCACAGAGCGGCATTCCTTCAAAGCCACTCCCACTCTGCAAAGCCAGGGGCTGAGCGCAACGAAGCCCCTTGCGGGCTTGGTGGCGAGCTACGCTTTCCACGGGTTCTATACTCACTCTATGGGTGTCGTGGACACCCATAGAGGACGAATCACCTACCTCGCCAGTATACCAGCGGCGGTATGGTGCCCCTGCCGGCGTCGGTATTGTGACAGCCGGGATCCCGACGAGCAGTATGCTAACAGTATACCCCAGAAATGATTGACACCAGTCTTAAAATGTGAGGGGCGCTTCTTGGGTTGGGAATTCTCACTCAGGCCCGGCGCTAGCCGCTCAGCAAAGGGATGCAGTGCAGGGAGGTGCCAGGAAGGAGAGGTGCTCTCCCTGCTCTGCATCCCTGTGCTGAGCTGCTGCCGGCTGCTGCGTCTGTCACAGTCTACCACAGGCAGCGGCGCAGACAGCATGATTCCTCTTCTCCCCTCCCCTGTCACAGACTCACAGAGTGCAGTGTGCGGACCTAAAGGGGGCGGAACTACACTGGAAAAGGGGCGGAGCTACACGGGGTCAGGCTGCAGCCTGCAACACAGGAGGATGAGCTGCCAGACTTCCTTATGTAAGCGTCACTGCTACAGTGGCGTCTTCTATAACTGTTACTGCTACAGGGGCCGTTACGTGTAAGTGTCACTGCTACAGGAGCCGTTACGTGTGCAAGCTTCACTGGAACAGGGAGCGTTATGTGTACAAGCATCACTGGTACAGGGGGCGTTACGTGTGTCACTGCTACAGAGGGCGTTACGTGTGTAAACGTCACTGGTACAGGCAGCGTTACGTGTGTAACTGTCACTACTACGGGGGGCGTTACATGTGTAAGTGTCACTGCTACAGGGGGCGTTCTGTGTGTAAGTGTCACTGGTACAGGGGGCGTTACCTGTATAACCTTCACTGCTACAGGGAGCGTTACATGTGTAAGTGTCACTGCTACAGGGAGCGTTACATGTGTAAGTGTCACTGCTACAGGGAGCGTTACATGTGTAAGTGTCACTGCTACAGGGAGCGTTACATGTGTAAGTGTCACTGCTACAGGGAGCGTTACATGTGTAAGTGTCACTGCTACAGGGAGCGTTACATGTGTAAGTGTCACTGCTACAGGGAGCGTTACATGTGTAAGTGTCACTGCTACAGGGGGCGTTCTGTGTGTAAGTGTCACTGCTACAGGGAGCGTTACATGTGTAAGTGTCACTGCTACAGGGAGCGTTACATGTGTAAGTGTCACTGCTACAGGGGGCGTTCTGTGTGTAAGTGTCACTGGTACAGGGGGCGTTACATGTGTAAGTGTCACTGCTACAGGGAGCGTTACATGTGTAAGTGTCACTGCTACAGGGGGCGTTCTGTGTGTAAGTGTCACTGGTACGGGGGGCGTTACATGTGTAAGTGTCACTGCTACAGGGGGCGTTCTGTGTGTAAGTGTCACTGGTACGGGGGGCGTTACATGTGTAAGTGTCACTGCTACAGGGGGCGTTCTGTGTGTAAGTGTCACTGGTACAGGGGGCGTTACCTGTATAACCTTCACTGCTACAGGGAGCGTTACATGTGTAAGCGGCATTAATACAGGGAGCATTATCTGTATAAGCGTCACTGCTACAGGGGGTATTATGCGCGCTGTCCCTTTGTAAAGTATAGACGGGCACAAATTTATAGTTTGCAGGGAGGCGCCGAACACCCTAGCACCGGCCCTGTTCTCACTGTTGCTACTGTATGTGATAGCAACATGAGCCCTTGATTGGCTTATAGATTGCAAAGTCTCGGTGCTTTATGAGATAAGTCATCTCATTAAAATATAATAGAATTGTAGGGTAAAAGGGGGAAAAAATACTTTTATAAAATGTTTTAATAGAATTGTGCCCTTTTGGCTTAGCCTTCCTGGAGCCATGTTACTCCTAGTCCCAACATGGTCCGGGCTTAATCTGCTTTTGTATTCACTCTGGATTTACTGATTTACAGGAATCTCTTGATGTGTTCTGCTCTTCTGATCTGTTTTGGGGCCTAATTGAGATCTGATCCCTGCTGTGCATTTTCGCACAGCGGGCCATCAGATCCTAACTGTGCATGCGTTTGAGCCTCAATGCGCACGCGCATCGGATGGCTACAGCGGGCATCGGTGGTCAGTGACGGGATGGTGCGAAGGATCTATTCGCACGGGTGTATGCAAGGTGATTGACAGGAAGAGGCCGTTTGTGGGTGGCAACTGACCGTTTACAGGGAGTGTCCGGAAAACGCAGGTGGACTCATGCGTTTTGAGGGAGGGTGTCTGACGTCAGCTCCGGCCCTGATCAGCAGGATTCAATCACACTGGAAGACTAAAGGCCCGTACACACTGGTCGATATATCGGCCGTTCTCCTGAACGGCCGATATATTGCGGGACCGTCGGCTAGTGTGTACGGCCGATACGTCTGTGAACTCCGTCGTTCACAGACGTATCGCGTCGGTCCCGCAGCACAGCCGACGGTCAATATATCTACCGATATATTGGCGCGTCGCTGTGTGTGTACGGGGCGGTCGTCCGACCGCCCGTACACATGCTGCGGTGGCCGGCGGTGATTGACAACTGAACTGGGCGGGCGTGTGTACACGCCCGCCCAGTTCATGACGTCAGTCCCCGACGGATCGGGCAGTGTGTATGCTGAACACACTGCTCGATCCGTCCATAGATATATCTGCATATCAATTGATCTGCAGATATATCTATTAGTGTGTACCCACCTTAAGTCTTGGGCTGCGCAGAGACTGCACATAATCAGTTTGTGTAGCTCTGCTACACATGCGATCGCACACTTGCACAGCGAAAATACACTCCCCCTGTAGGCGGCGACTATCTGAACTCAGGATTGCAAAAAACGCAGCCCAGCGATCAGTTCTGCATTAGGCCCCTTAGACAATACATTATTGGTCTTATGTTGGAACTTCCCAGTATCTTTTCTGCAAGTAAGTGTAACATTGTGCTTACCATTGCACACAGTAATGTTTGCAGTAAGTTCTAATTTGTACTGCTTTCATTTCACTCGGTACCTCCTGTGTATCTGACGCACTTAATAAATTGTGTTCTCTATTTTTACGTTTTTTTGTTGTGTCAGGTCTTACAATTATAAAGAGGCCCGAGTCCTTTATCATTATGCAAGCATGGAATGCTTAGGTGACGTCTATCATCCTTATAGTCATGATATATTATTTCATATTGTAATGAAATTGTAAATACTTGCAATATAAAGCTGTTTTTAAATTAAAACATGACTGAAAAGGTAAAAGAATAGTAAACAATTGTGAAACAGATAGTTTGTTCTCAGAATGGGAGCGACTATTCTGATTATCCCCTTTTACTTGCGAGCAGGGCCCTCTTACCTCTTTATCTTTTATTATCCAATCTTGTTTTATTACTGTTTTTCAATTGTAAAGCTCAATGGAATATGCTGGGCTATGTAATTAACTTAATTAATAAATGTTGTCACAGAGCATGTTATTTTAAGTATAGAGTACACTGTGAGAAAGGTACGGCCGTTATCAATAAGGAAGGTCACAGTTTTTATTAACTTACCCACCCATATTTACTAATGAACAGTTTGTCATACGGACTTATGATATTATCACTTCTCAGACATTATAAAGTAATCCTGCACAGAAATGGAAAGTATATTATTGTTTAGTACAGGTTGAGTATCCCTTATCCAAAATGCTTGGGACCAGAGGTATTTTGGATATCGGATTTTTCCGTATTTTGGAATAATTGCATACCATAATGAGATATCATGGTGATGGGACCTAAATCTAAGCACATAATGTATTTATGTTACATATACACCTTATACACACAGCCTGAAGGTCATTTTAGCCAATATTTTTTATAACTTTGTACATTAAACAAAGTGTGTGTACATTCACACAATTCATTTATGTTTCTTATACACCTTATACACACAGCCTGAAGGTCATTTAATACAATATTTTTAATAACTTTGTGTATTAAACAAAGTTTGTGTACATTGAGTCATCAAAAAACAAAGGTTTCACTATCTCACTCTCACTCAAAAAAGTCCGTATTTCGGAATATTCCGTATTTCGGAATATTTGGATATGGGATACTCAACCTGTATTTATTACCAGCATAATTGCTAATTACCCACTGTTGCTAACTTCTAGTCCTGTAGTACAAAGATTCATCTCTACACAATTGTCTCAAATCTTTGGGACTTATGCTTTAAGATTTATTCAGTAAAATGCTTAACCACTTGCTGAGTGGTTGCAGAATATTGACTGCAGATCAGCAGTAAACTCTGAGACTATTGGGTCGTCCTTAATGGTTTTCATCCAATCCTGTGGATGCCATCTTTTTTTACGTCATGTTAATGCTGACATCTTGGGGGGGGGGGGGGCAATAAAAAATCATATCTAAACAAATTTTTAATAGCAGTGAGCTGGAAGCTTAAACTGAGCTTCTGCGCATTCTCAGAAGAGGAGATTGGGGTCTTACGGAGTGAAAAGTAACTGTTACCGCTATACATTTGACTGTGATATTGCGATTAAAATATATGTTGTGGTGAAAAGTTAATTTTTCAGCACAAAAAAACGTTGCTTACTAATGAGCGTAATTGAATTATATTGTACTTTTCTGCTAAATTGCTGTATCTGAAAGAGTTATTATACATGTGTGAGATCCTTTTCGTTCCACCCTACGCATTTGAGGCCTAGAACCATAGTAAATTTCCACAGCTAAAGGTGTTAAAGTGTTTGATTCTCCAAACTTTACACAAATTAAACGAGAGACAAAGAAACATTCATTCATTTTCTCAACCTGTGATATTCTTTTTTTAATTTACATGTTATTAAAATTGCTTGTCCAAATCATTTACAAACAAAATGAATTAAAAAATCTAATATCAGGAACCCTGAGGTGTTTATAAATGAATTAATCGGTTTTGGGAAGACATTGTAATTACTAGGCTTATTTATTTCTTTCCAGTATCCTGTGAAAGAGAGAAAGGCAAATGACAAAGGCTGTGAAAGCACCTTGGGGTGCAATTCCTATATGTTAAGCCACCAAACGCTCATTTTCTTAATGTTTTTTGTTCTTTCAAAGTAGAATGGCAAAATAGGGCACTGAATACGTTGTGCACATCAAGATCCCTCCAGGCATTTGCTAAAAATAAAAGCCTCACACAGGGCAGGACAATAGCTAAAAGGGGCACGGAACAAATACATGACGGAAAAAACATGATCCCTCAGGACGTTTACTAAAAATAAAAGTATCACACAGATGAACTTATTTAATGCAAACTGGAACACTTTTAAATAAGTTGAAACATAGTGATCCATTTTAATGGTCCCTATAGTAGTCTATTTTATTCCTTTCCAGTGCAAAATAAAATGACTTTGGATGGCAGAGCTGGTTAGGTAAGTACTGTATCACTGGGCGACAGAGCCAATCACTACTGAGATAAGTACTGTATCAATGGGTGACAGAGCCAATCACTGGTTAGGTAAGTGCTGTATCACTGGGCGACAGAGCCAATCACTGGTTAGGTAAGTGCTGTATAACTGGGCGACAGAGCCAATCACTGGTTAGGTAAGTACTGTATCACTGGGCGACAGCCATCACTGGTTAGGTAAGTGCTGTATCACTGGGCGACAGAGCCAACACTGGTTAGGTAAATACTGTATCACTGGGCAATAGAGCCAATCACTGGTTAGGTAAGTGCTGTATCACTGGGCAACAGAGCCAATCACTGGTTAGGTAAGTGCTGTATCACTAGGCGACAGAGCCATAGGTAAATATCACTGGGCGACAGAGCCATTCACTCAGTGGTGAATTGCACGTGAGGCACGTGCCTAGGGGTGCACTTGTTGGGGCCGGTGCCACTTGGAAACTTCTGTTGGTACTGTCAGCCCAAAAAGTACCAGTAACTGCAAAATATTTCCACTGTACTGTACCATATGCCATCTTGAATGGAGTGTAACCGGGTAAGACATGCACATACTGCCCCTGTAAGCGGGCCTACTTGGTAAACATGTATACATAATAAAAATAAATTGAAAGTCATAGTTAGTGGGGGGGGGGGGGGGTTATTATTGTTTTAAATTGGCTGTTATCAACTGGAGGTTTATAACCAATCTATAAAGGTAATAAAAATAAGATTTTACTCACCGGTAAATCTATTTCTCGTAGTCCGTAGTGGATGCTGGGCACTCCGTAAGGACCATGGGGAATAGACGGGCTCCGCAGGAGACTGGGCACTCTAAAAGAAAGATTAGGTACTATCTGGTGTGCACTGGCTCCTCCCTCTATGCCCCTCCTCCAGACCTCAGTTAGGATACTGTGCCCGGAAGAGCTGACACAATAAGGAAGGATTTTGAATCCCGGGTAAGACTCATACCAGCCACACCAATCACACCGTATAACTCGTGATACTATACCCAGTTAACAGTATGAAATATAACTGAGCCTCTCAACAGATGGCTCAACAATAACCCTTTAGTTAGGCAATAACTATATACAAGTATTGCAGACAATCCGCACTTGGGATGGGCGCCCAGCATCCACTACGGACTACGAGAAATAGATTTACCGGTGAGTAAAATCTTATTTTCTCTGACGTCCTAGTGGATGCTGGGAACTCCGTAAGGACCATGGGGATTATACCAAAGCTCCCAAACGGGCGGGAGAGTGCGGATGACTCTGCAGCACCGAATGAGAGAACTCAAGGTCCTCCTCAGCCAGGGTATCAATTTTGTAGAATTTAGCAAACGTGTTTGCCCCTGACCAAGTTGCAGCTCGGCAAAGTTGTAAAGCCGAGACCCCTCGGGCAGCCGCCCAAGATGAGCCCACTTTCCTCGTGGAATGGGCTGTTACTGATTTAGGATGCGGCAATCCAGCAGCAGAATGCTCCAGCTGAATTGTGCTACAAATTCAGCGAGCAATAGTCTGCTTAGAAGCAGGAGCACCTATATTGTTGGGTGCCTACAGGATAAAAAAACGAGTCAGTTTTCCTGACTCCAGCCGTCCTGGAAATATAAATTTTTAAGGCCCTGACTACGTCCAGTAACTTGGAATCTTCCAAGTCCCTAGTAGCCGCAGGCACTACAATAGGTTGGTTCAAGTGAAAAGCTGATACCACCTTAGGGAGAAACTGGGGACGAGTCCTCAATTCTGCCCTATCCATATGGAAAATCAAATAAGGGCTTTTACATGACAAAGCCGCCAATTCTGACACACGCCTGGCCGAAGCCAAGGCCAATAACATGACCACTTTCCACGTGAGATATTTCAAATCCACAGTTTTAAGTGGCTCAAACCAATGTTATCATAGGAAACTCAACACCACGTTGAGATCCCAAGGTGCCACAGGAGGCACAAAAGGGGGCTGAATATGTAGCACTCCCTTTACAAATGTCTGAACTCCAGGCAGTGAAGCCAGTTCTTTCTGGAAGAAAATCGACAGAGCCGAAATCTGGACCTTAATGGAACCCAAGTTTAGGCCCATAGTCACTCCTGACTGTAGGAAGTGCAGAAAACGACCCAGCTGAAAATCCTCTGTTGGGGCCTTCCTGGCCTCACACCACGCAACATATTTTCACCAAATACGGTGATAATGGTTTGCGGTTACTTCTTTCCTGGCTTTTATCAGCGTAGGAATGACTTCCTCCGGAATGCCCTTTTCCTTTAGGATCCGGAATTCAACCACCATGCCGTCAAACGCAGCCGCGGTAAGTCTTGGAACAGACAGGGCCCCTGCTGTAGCAGATCCTGTCTGAGCGGTAGAGGCCATGGGTCCTCTGATATCATTTCTTGAAGTTCTGGGTACCAAGCTCTTCTTGGCCCATCCGGAACCACGAGTATCGTTCTTACTCCTCGTTTTCTTATTATTCTCAGTACCTTTGGTATGAGAGGCAGAGGAGGGAATACATAAACCGACTGGTACACCCACGGTGTCACTAGAGCGTCCACAGCTATTGCCTGAGGGTCCCTTGACCTGGCGCAATATCTAGTTTTTTGTTTAGGCGGGACGCCATCATGTCCACCTGTGGCCTTTCCCAATGGTTTACCAACAGTTGGAAGACTTCTGGATGAAGTCCCCACTCTCCCGGGTGTAGGTCGTGTCTGCTGAGGAAGTCTGCTTCGCAGTTGTCCACTCCCGGAATGAACACTGCTGACAGTGCTAAGACGTGATTTTCCGCCCATCGGAGAATCCTTGTGGCTTCTGCCATCGCCATCCTGCTTCTTGTGCCGCCCTGTCGGTTTACATGGGCGACTGCCGTGATGTTGTCTGATTGGATCAGTACCGGCTGGTTTTGAAGCAGAGGCCTTGCCAGACTTAGGGCATTGTAAATGGCCCTCAGTTCCAGAATATTTATGTGTAGGGACGACTCCTGACTTGACCAAAGTCCTTGGAAATTTCTTCCCTGTGTGACTGCCCCCCAGCCTCGAAGGCTGGCATCCGTGGTTACCAGGACCCAGTCCTGTATGCCGAATCTGCGGCCCTCTTGAAGATGAGCACTCTGCAGCCACCACAGTAGAGATACCCTGGTCCTTGGAGACAGGGTTATCAGCCGATGCATCTGAAGATGCGATCCCGACCACTTGTCCAAGAGGTCCCACTGAAAGGTTCTTGCATGGAACCTGCCGAATGGAATTTTGCTTCGTAAGAAGCTACCATTTTTCCCAGGACTCGTGTGCAGTGATGCACCGATACCTGTTTTGGTTTCAGGAGGTCTCTGACTAGAGATGACAGCTCCTTGGCTTTCTCCTGCGGGAGAAACACTTTTTTTCTGTTCTGTGTCCAGAACCATCCCCAGGAACAGCAGGCGTGTGGTAGGAACCAGCTGTGACTTTGGAATGTATAGAATCCATCCGTGCTGTTGTAGAACTTCCCGAGATAGTGCTACTCCGACCAACAACTGCTCCATGGACCTCGCCTTTATAAGGAGATCGTCCAAGTACGGGATAATTAAAAACTCCCTTTTTTCGAAGGAGTATCATCATTTCTGCCATTACCTTGGTAAAGACCCTCGGTGCCGTGGACAGTCCAAACGGCAGTGTTTGGAATTGGTAATGGCAATCCTGTACCACAAATCTGAGGTACTCCTGGTGAGGATGGTAAATGGGGACATGTAGGTAAGCATCCTTGATGTCCAGGGATACCATGTAATCCCCCTCCTCCAGGCTTGCAATAACCGCCCTGAGCGATTCCATCTTGAACTTGAATTTTTTTATGTATGTGTTCAAGGACTTCAAATTTAAAATGGGTCTCACCGAACCGTCCGGTTTCGGTACCACAAACAGTGTGGAATAGTAACCCCGTCCTTGTTGAAGTAGGGGCACCTTGACTATCACCTGCTGGGAATACAGCTTGTGAATTGCCTCTAGCACAGCCTCCCTGCCTGAGGGAGTTGTCGGCAAGGCAGATTTGAGGAAAACGGCGGGGGGGAGACGCCTCGAATTCCAGCCTGTACCCCTGAGATACTACTTGAAGGATCCAGGGATCCACCTGTGAGCGAGCCCACTGATCGCTGAAATTTTTGAGGCGGCCTCCCACCGTACCTGGCTACGCCTGTGGAGCCCCCGCGTCATGCGGTGGACTCAGAGGAAGCGGGGGAAGAATTTTGATTCTGGGAACTGGCTGACTGGTGCAGCTTTTTCCCTCTTCCCTCGTCTCTGTGCAGAAACGAAGCGCCTTTGACCCGCTTGCTTTTCTGAAGCCGAAAGGACTGTACCTGATAATACAGTGCTTTCTTAGGCTGTGAGGAAACCTGAGGTAAAAAATTTTCTTCCCAGCTGTTGCTGTGGATACGAGGTCCCAGAGACCATCCCCAAACAATTCCTCACCCTTATAAGGCTCTATGTGCCTTTTAAAGTCAGCATCACCTGTCCAGTGTCGGGTCTCTAATACCCTCCTGACAGAATGGACATTGCATTAATTCTGGATGCCAGCCGGCAAAATATCCCTCTGTGCATCCCTCATATATAAGACAACGTCTTATGTTCGCAAAATAGTATCCCTGTTTGACAGGGTTACAGACCACGCTGCAGCAGCACTATCTGCAGGTCTCAGTCTAGTACCTGAGTGTGTAAATACAGACTTCAGGATAGCCTCCTGCTTTTTATCAGCAGGTACCTTCAAAGTGGCCGTATCCTAAGATGGCAGTGCCACCTTTTTTGACAAACGTGTGAGCGCCTTATCCACCCTAGGGGATATCTCCCAGCGTAAAGGTACGCCATCAGTAACTTTTTAGAAATTACCAGTTTCTTATCGGGGGAACCCACGCTTTTTCACACTTCATTCACTCATTTGATGGGGGAACAAAACACTGCCTGCTTTTTCTCCCCAAACATAAAACCCTTTTTTAGTGGTACTTGGGTTAATCTCAGAAATGTGTAACGCATTTTTTTATTGCCGGGATCATGTAACGGATGTTCCTAGTGGATTGTGTATATGTCTCAACCTCGTCGACACTGGAGTCAGACTCCGTGTCGACATCTGTGTCTGCCATCTAAGGGAGCGGGCGTTTTTGAGCCCCTGATGGCCTTTGAGACGCCTGGGCAGGCGCGGGCTGAGAAGCCGGCTGTCCCATAGCTGTTACGTCATCAGGCCTTTTATGTAAGGAGTTGACACTGTCGGTTAATACCTTCCACCTATCCATCCACTCTGGTGTCGGCCCACAGGGGGCGACACCCCATTTATCGGCATCTGCTCCGCCTCCACATAAGCCTCCTCATCAAACATGTCGACACAGCCGTACCGACACACCGCACACACACAGGGAATGCTCTGACTGAGGACAGGACCCCACACAGCCCTTTGGGGAGACAGAGAGAGAGTATGCCAGCACACACCAGAGCGCTATATAATGTAGGGATAAACACTATCACTGAGTGAATTTTCCCCAATAGCTGCTTGTATAAACAATATTGCGCCTAAATTTAGTGCCCCCCCCTCTCTTTTTAACCCTTTGAGCCTGAAAACTACAGGGGAGAGCCTGGGGAGCTGTCTTCCAGCTACACTGTGAAGAGAAAATGGCGCCAGTGTGCCGAGGGAGATAGCTCCGCCCCTTTTTCGCGGACTTTTCTCCCGCTTTTTTATGGATTCTGGCAGGGGTAATTATCACATATATAGCCTCTGGGGCTATATATTGTGATTATTTTGCCAGCCAAGGTGTTTTTATTGCTGCTCAGGGCGCCCCCCCCCAGCGCCCTGCACCCTCAGTGACCGGAGTGTGAAGTGTGTATGAGGAGCAATGGCGCACAGCTGCAGTGCTGTGCGCTACCTTGGTGAAGACTGAAGTCTTCTGCCGCCGATTTTCCGGACCATCTTCATGCTTCTGGCTCTGTAAGGGGGACGGCGGCGCGGCTCCGGGAACGAACACCAAGGACGGGTCCTGCGGTCGATCCCTCTGGAGCTAATGGTGTCCAGTAGCCTAAGAAGCCCAAGCTAGCTGCAAGCAGGTAGGTTCGCTTCTTCTCCCCTTCGTCCCTCGTTGCAGTGAGCCTGTTGCCAGCAGGTCTCACTGTAAAATAAAAAACCTAACATATACTTTCTTTCTAGGAGCTCAGGAGAGCCCCTAGTGTGCATCCAGCTCGGCCGGGCACAGAAATCTAACTGAGGTCTGGAGGAGGGGCATAGAGGGAGGAGCCAGTGCACACCAGATAGTACCTAATCTTTCTTTTAGAGTGCCCAGTCTCCTGCGGAGCCCGTCTATTCCCCATGGTCCTTACGGAGTGCCCAGCATCCACTAGGACGTCAGAGAAATTAGGCAGGCAAGGAGGGTCTGTTACTGTTGTGCCTTGGGATCGCCTCACCCTTAAATCCGCCCCTGCTTTCACTTGTTAGGTTTATATCACTGGGCGACAGAGACCATTGCTGGTTAGGTAAGTGTCACTGGCCGACAGAGACAGTCCGCATGCATGACCACAGCCACAGTAGCACTGTGTGGCACCGATGGAGGGATCTGCTTGGATCCCTCTTTGCACCCCAAGACCTCCCCCCCCCCCCAATAAGAAGGAGCGGGACACCGAGACCAGCACCTTCTTAAGATGGTGTTGGTTATCACGTGCAAAGTTTTCTGAACATTAGGTAACCCTGTCGGGGCCCATAATAATGAATGGGCCTGTCACTCAAAACATGCACAGACTAGCGCTTCCTCATGTGTAACAGGCCCATAATGGATAGTGACATCAATACCTGGAAGATGCTCTTTAAGAATGTATCAATTTGGGTTAGACTCATACAGTACTTCCAATTGGTCTGTGATGGTCAGTCACCCAAGACTATTTATCAAGCGTCACACACAGCCGCTGCAACCCGGGACACGGCAAGTAGCCGCCTGCCAGCGCATCTAGACTACGCAGGCAGGCAGCTGCTCGGCGGGTGCAAAAGCATCGCCGCCGTGCGATGTTTTTGCACCTGTGCAGGAGGGGCAGGGTCTGACATGCGGGGCGGACTAGCCCTGTGCTGGACGTCCCCCAATGTAGCACATCTACGATCACATCTGAATCATCCCCATGGTTTTGCCCAATTGCTTTTCTGGTTTGCTAACAAATCTGAATAATCCCCTAAAATATTATGAATTGCTAATAAAGGCAATCTTATCGGGGCAAGGGGCATGGCGCACTGGTGAGAGAGGGAGTCCAGCCCAATGATTAGTGTATGGTTCTAACAGTGGCCCAATCCAACCCTGCCGCACAGCACATACACATGCTTCACTATACACATAGACATTCTGCACAGCACATACACATGCTTCACTATACACATAGACATGCCGCACAGCACATACACATGCTTCACTATACACATAGACATTCCTCACAGCACATACACATGCTTCACTACACACATAGACATGCCGCACAGCACATACACATGCTTCACTATACACATAGACATGCCGCACAGCACATACACATGCTTCACTATACACATAGACATTCCGCACAGCACATACACATGCTTCACTATACACATAGACATGCCGCACAGCACATACACATGCTTCACTATACACATAGACATTCCGCACAGCACATACACATGCTTCACTATACACATAGACATGCCGCACAGCACATACACATGCTTCACTATACACATAGACATGCCCACAGTACATACACATGCTTCACTATACACATAGACATGCTGCACAGCACATACACATGCTTCACTATACACATAGACATGCTGCACAGCACATACACATGCTTCACTATACACATAGACATGCTGCACAGTACATACACATGCTTCACTATACACACAGACATGCCGCACAGCACATACACATGCTACACTATACACACAGACATGCCGCACAGCACATGCTTCACTATACACATAGACATGCCGCACAGCACATACACATGCTTCACTATACACACAAACATGCCGCACAGCACATACACATGCTTCACTATACACACAGACATGCCGCACAGCACATACACATGCTTCACTATACACACAGACATGCCGCACAGCACATACACATGCTTCACTATACACATAGACATGCTGCACAGCACATACACATGCTTCACTATACACATAGACATGCCGCACAGCACATACACATGCTTCACTATACACATAGACATGCCGCACAGCACATACACATGCTTCACTATACACATAGACATGCCCACAGCACATACACATGCTTCACTATACACATAGACATGCCCACAGCACATACACATGCTTCACTATACACATAGACATGCCGCACAGCACATACACATGCTTCACTATACACATAGACATGCCGCACAGCACATACACATGCTTCACTATACACATAGACATGCCGCACAGCACATACACATGCTTCACTATACACATAGACATGCCGCACAGCACATACACATGCTTCACTATACACATAGACATGCCGCACAACACATACACATGCTTCACTATACACATAGACATGCCGCACAGTACATACACATGCTACACTATACACATAGACATGCCGCACAGTACATACACATGCTTCACTATACACATAGACATGCCGCACAGTACATACACATGCTTCACTATACACATAGACATGCCGCACAGCACATACACATGCTTTACTATACACATAGACATGCCGCACAGTACATACACATGCTTCACTATACACATAGACATGCCGCACAGCACATACACATGCTTCACTATACACACAGACATGCCGCACAGCACATACACATGCTTCACTATACACAGACATGCCGCACAGTACATACACATGCTTTACTATACACACAGACATGCCGCACAGCACATACACATGCTTCACTATACACATAGACATGCCGCACAGCACATACACATGCTTCACTATACACATAGACATGCCGCACAGCACATACACATGCTTCACTATACACATAGACATGCCGCACAGCACATACACATGCTTCACTATACACATAGACATGCCGCACAGTACATACACATGCTTCACTATACACATAGACATGTCGCACAGCACATACACATGCTTCACTATACACATAGACATGCCGCATAGCACATACACATGCTTCACTATACACATAGACATGCCCACAGTACATACACATGCTTCACTATACACATAGACATGCTGCACAGCACATACACATGCTTCACTATACACATAGACATGCTGCACAGCACATACACATGCTTCACTATACACATAGACATGCTGCACTGTACATACACATGCTTCACTATACACACAGACATGCCGCACAGCACATACACATGCTACACTATACACACAGACATGCCGCACAGCACATGCTTCACTATACACATAGACATGCCGCACAGCACATACACATGCTTCACTATACACACAGACATGCCGCACAGCACATACACATGCTTCACTATACACACAGACATGCCGCACAGCACATACACATGCTTCACTATACACATAGACATGCTGCACAGCACATACACATGCTTCACTATACACATAGACATGCCGCACAGCACATACACATGCTTCACTATACACAATAGACATGCCGCACAGCATACACATGCTTCACTATACACATAGACATGCCCACAGCACATACACATGCTTCACTATACACATAGACATGCCCACAGCACATACACATGCTTCACTATACACATAGACATGCCCACAGCACATACACATGCTTCACTATACACATAGACATGCCGCACAGCACATACACATGCTTCACTATACACATAGACATGCCGCACAGCACATACACATGCTTCACTATACACATAGACATGCCGCACAGCACATACACATGCTTCACTATACACATAGACATGCCGCACAGCACATACACATGCTTCACTATACACATAGACATGCCGCACAGCACATACACATGCTTCACTATACACATAGACATGCCGCACAGTACATACACATGCTACACTATACACATAGACATGCCGCACAGTACATACACATGCTTCACTATACACATAGACATGCCGCACAGTACATACACATGCTTCACTATACACATAGACATGCCGCACAGCACATACACATGCTTCACTATACACATAGACATGCCGCACAGCACATACACATGCTTCACTATACACATAGACATGCCGCACAGCACATACACATGCTTCACTATACACATAGACATGCCGCACAGCACATACACATGCTTCACTATACACATAGACATGCCGCACTGCACATACACATGCTTCACTATACACATAGACATGCCGCACAGTACATACACATGCTACACTATACACATAGACATGCCGCACAGTACATACACATGCTTCACTATACACATAGACATGCCGCACAGTACATACACATCCTTCACTATACACATAGACATACCGCACAGCACATACACATGCTTCACTATACACATAGACATGCCGCACAGTACATACACATGCTTCACTATACACATAGACATGCCGCACAGCACATACACATGCTTCACTATACACACAGACATGCCGCACAGCACATACACATGCTTCACTATACACAGACATGCCGCACAGTACATACACATGCTTCACTATACACACAGACATGCCGCACAGCACATACACATGCTTCACTATACACATAGACATGCCGCACAGCACATACACATGCTTCACTATACACATAGACATGCCGCACAGCACATACACATGCTTCACTATACACATAGACATGCCGCACAGCACATACACATGCTTCACTATACACATAGACATGCCGCACAGTACATACACATGCTTCACTATACACATAGACATGCCGCACAGCACATACACATGCTTCACTATACACACAGACATGCCGCACAGCACATACACATGCTACACTATACACATAGACATGCCGCACAGTACATACACATGCTTCACTATACACATAGACATGCCGCACAGCACATACACATGCTTCACTATACACACAGACATGCCGCACAGCACATACACATGCTTCACTATACACAGACATGCCGCACAGTACATACACATGCTTCACTATACACACAGACCTGCCGCACAGCACATACACATGCTTCACTATACACATAGACATGCCGCACAGCACATACACATGCTTCACTATACACAGACATGCCGCACAGCACATACACATGCTTCACTATACACATAGACATGCCGCACAGTACATACACATGCTTCACTATACACATAGACATGCCGCACAGCACATACACATGCTTCACTATACACATAGACATGCCGCACAGCACATACACATGCTTCACTATACACATAGACATGCCGCACAGTACATACACATGCTACACTATACACATAGACATGCCGCACAGTACATACACATGCTACACTATACACATAGACATGCCGCACAGCACATACACATGCTTCACTATACACATAGACATGCCGCACAGCACATACACATGCTTCACTATACACACAGACATGCCGCACAGTACATGCACATGCTTCACTATACACAGACATGCCGCACAGCACATACTCATGCTTCACTATACACACAGACATGCCGCACAGCACATACACATGCTTCACTATACACATAGACATGCCGTACAGCACATACACATGCTTCACTATACACATAGACATGCCGCACAGCACATACACATGCTTCACTATACACATAGACATGCCGCACAGCACATACACATGCTTCACTATACACATAGACATGCCGCACAGCACATACACATGCTTCACTATACACACAGACATGCCGCACAGCACATACACATGCTTCACTATACACAGACATGCCGCACAGTACATACACATGCTTCACTATACACACAAACATGCTGCACAGCACATACACATGCTTCACTATACACACAGACATGCTGCACAGCACATACACATGCTTCACTATACACACAGACATGCCGCACAGCACATACACATGCTTCACGATACACATAGACATGCCGCACAGTACATGCACATGCTTCACTATACACATAGACATGCCGCACAGTACATGCACATGCTTCACTATACACAGACATGCTGCACAGTACATACACATGCTTCACTATACACATAGACATGCTGCACAGCACATACACATGCTTCACTATACACATAGACATGCCGCACAGCACATACACATGCTTCACTATACACATAGACATGCTGCACAGCACATACACATGCTTCACTATACACATAGACATGCCGCACAGCACATACACATGCTTCACTATACACCTAGACATGCCGCACAGCACATACACATGCTTCACTATACACATAGACATGCTGCACAGCACATACACATGCTTCACTATACACATAGACATGCCGCACAGCACATACACATGCTTCATAGTACATACACCACACAGTAAATATACATGCTCCATAGTAAATACGCCGCACAGTACATACTGTACACATATGCACCATAGAACACACACACATGATGTACAGTACACACACATGCATTGCACTTACTTGAGTAGCATAACACGACATTGGCGGTCATTCGCAGCGCAGCTATCAGGTTACTACTGCACATGCGTATGCACCGCAGTGCGCATGCGCTTCGTACGGGTACAAACAGCATTGTTGCTGGACAATGCTTCTAGCGGCGAATCCATTCGCACGGGTGATCGCAAGTAGATTGACAGAAAGAGGGCGTTTATGGGTGTCAACCGACCGTATTCTGGGAGTGGTAGGGAAAATGCGCAGGCGTTTGCAGGGCAGGCGTCTGACGTCAATTCCGGGACCGGACAGGATGAAGTGATCGCAAGGGCTGAGTAAGTTCAGACCTACTCTGAAACTGCAAAAAACTTTTTCGTCCCGCTCAGCTGCACATGCGATCGCACACTTGCAAAGCAAAAATACAGTCCCCCGTGGGCGGCGACTATGCGTTTGCACTGCTGCAAAAAGTAGCTAGCGAGCGATCAACTCGGAATGAGGGCCATTATGCAGACTTGTAAATAAACAGACTGCTACACTTCTGTCCCCACATCTGCCGGCCGTCAGTCTCAATCAGTCATCATCCTTATTTGCCGGACAGTCAATGAGCCCCCTCATCTGCCGGTCATTCAGTCACAGTCAGCTCCTCATCTGCCGGCTGTCATTCTCAGTCACTCATCCTCCACATCTGCCAGCCGTCAGTCTCTCAGTCACAGTCAGTCATCATCCTCAACTGCTAGCCATCAGTCAAAATCAGTCATCCTCATCTGTTGTCCATCAGTCTCTCAGTCACAGTCAGTCAGCCCCCTCATCTGCTGGCCGTCAGTCTCTCAGTCACTCAGCCCCCTTATCTGCCGACCATCATTCTCTCAGTCACAGTCAGTGTGCTCCCTCATCTGCTGGCCGTCAGCCTCTCAGTCACAGTCACTCAGCCCCCTTATCTGTCGACCATCAGTCTCTCGTTCACAGTCACTCAGCCCCCTTATCTGTCGACCATCAGTCTCTCGTTCACAGTCACTCAGCCCCCTTATCTGCTGACCATCAGTCTCTCAGTCACAGTCAGTCAGCCCCCTCATCTGCTGACCGTCAGTCTCTCAGTCACAGTCACTCAGCCTCCTTATCTGCCGACCATCAGTCTCTCAGTCACAGTTAGTCAGCCCCCTCATCTGCCAGTCAGATGTGCTCCAACTAAGGGGTATATTTACTAAAGTGTTTGTTTACAGATGTGGATATGTTTTCTGTAGCAACCAATCAGATTCTAGCTATTATCTTATAGAAGGTGCTACATAAATGATAACTACAGTACAATCTTAATAGTTGCTATGGCAACATCTCAACATCTATAAACCCGCACTTTAATAAATATACCCTAGTAGTGGTCTCTTTCTCCCTCCATGGCTGCTGCAGGTTTTCACAGGCTGTGAAGAACAGCTTCCTGAGCACAGCGGCGGCTCTGTGATAACGGCTGCCACCAATCAGTCATGGGCAGGCGTTTGGGATGGGGGTCCGGCCCATCGATGAGAAAGGGGGTCCGACCACGCTGCCAACAATGATGTCATGATGTAACGTTTAAGGGGTGCACCCTAGATGCTCCTGATGATGCTCTAGGGTGCTGCACAAATTGCAGGGCACCAGCCTGGAGCATCCAAAGGATACTCCAGACGTTGCTGCATCTGTGATACTGGCTCCCTTCTAGCCAGATGCAGGGGCCATGGGGCAGCAATGGTGTGACCTACAGTGCTCACAGACCCCAAGTTACAGCGCTGACTGTACCAGTTAGGGGGAGGTAACCCAGGTTATGTTGGAATCCATATACAGTATATTAACCCCTGGTTGGCTACATAGTGTGTTGGCTGGTAGCTGACTGTCTGCTTAGCTTAGTTTTCCACCCATCGTATTAGTCATTTGATTAATAAGAGCTGCCACTTTATACTGCCCGTTATCTGTCTGTCATATTTTACTTGAGATATATAGAATTCATATGTTAGGGGGAATACCGCACTGGTGTGTAATAGGTATCATATATATGTAATAACCAAAATGAAAAGATCGAAAGAAAACCTTGTTTTCTAATCTTAATTTGGCGGTGCACCCTGAGTCAGTATAACAACTTGAGACAGCAAAAAGAAGAAAAAAGAGACTCTTTTTTTGGGCGCACTCTTATTTTAAACTAATGTATGAAATATCAAAGTAGATATAAAATTTACTTTTATTAATAACACAAAGATAAAAAAGTCAGTGGTTAATGAAAATTACAATAAACAACGTGGCAATAAATTGCTAATACTAAATAGATAAACAATCAAAAGCTAATATTAGCATGATACTAATTCCGGCTGCCGAAGTCCAGTCACAGTGTCATAAAGAGTCAACACTGGATAAATTGAAAACAATTAAGACACCAGAAAAAATATATAATTATAATCCCTGCGTTAGCATATGAGTATGACACCTGATGGGGATTAGAGTATATATAGGCAAACAAGCGTGATATAGCCGGCTGTCCTGAGAGAGAAGAACAAAGAACAGTTGGAAAAAAGATGGCAGTGTTAGACTCTGAGCGTGATGAGCCGGTCTGCACTCTACTAAACTAGGTCTTCCTCAAGAGTCACCCACTTGAGTACTGACCCAGCCCAACACTGATTAGCTTCCAAGATCGGACGGTTTTGGGCGTTTATTATCCCTTAGAACAGCTTCTCTGTTTATTTTGCGATTATAACACATATATATTAATTTTGTTATCCTTCTTCCCTTCACTCCACATCACATATTCCCCCCCCCCCTTTTTTGCCCCCCTCTCATCTCTCTTCAGGTTCACCTTTTACTCTCTCACTTAGGCATTCAGAGCACCTCATAACGGAGTCTTCACCCAGGTTTCTGCTAAATCAGATGCTCTAAACCTACCTTATTCAACAATGTACTCTCATAATGTTTTATACACTGCTCAAAAAAATAAAGGGAACACTAAAATAACACATCCTAGATCTGAATGAATGAAATATTCTTATTAAATACTTTGTTATTTACATAGTTGAATGTGCTGACAACAAAATCACACAAAAATTATCAATGGAAATCAAATTTATTAACCCATGGAGGTCTGGATTTGAAGTCACCCTCAAAATTAAAGTGGAAAAACACACTACAGGCTGATCCAACTTTGATGTAATGTCCTTAAAACAAGTCAAAATGAGGCTCAGTAGTGTGTGTGGCCTCCACGTGCCTGAATGACCTCCCTACAATGCCTGGGCATGCTCCTGATGAAGTGGCGGATGGTTTCCTGAGGGATCTCCTCCCAGACCTGGACTAAAGCATCCGCCAACTCCTGGACAGTCTGTGGTGCAACGTAGCGTTGGTGGATGGAGCGAGACATGATGTCCCAGATGTGCTCAATTGGATTCAGGTCTGGGGAACGGGCGGGCCAGTCCATAGCATCAATGCCTTCGTCTTGCAGGAACTGCTGACACACTCCAGCCACATGAGGTCTAGCATTGTCTTGCATTAGGAGGAACCCAGGGCCAACCGCACCAGCATATGGTCTCACAAGGGGTCTGAGGATCTCATATCGGTACCTAATGGCAGTCAGGCTACCTCTGGCGAGCACATGGAGGGCTGTGCGGCCCCCCAAAGAAATGCCACCCCACACCATTACTGACCCACTGCCAAACCGGTCATGCTGGAGGATGTTGCAGGCAGCAGAACGTTCTCCTTGGCGTCTCCAGACTCTGTCACGTCTGTCACATGTGCTCTGTGAGAACCTGCTTTTATCTGTGAAGAGCACAGGGCGCCAGTGACGAATTTGCCAATCTTGGTGTTTTGTGGCAAAGGCCAAACGTCCTGCACAGTGTTAGGCTGTAAGCACAACCCCCACCTGTGGACGTCGGGCCCTCATACCACCCTCATGGAGTCTGTTTCTGATCGTTTGAGTAGACACATGCACATTTGTGGCTTGCTGGAGGTCATTTTGCAGGGCTCTGGCAGTGCTCCTCCTGTTCCTCCTTGCACAAAGGCGGAGGTAGCGGTCCTGCTGCTGGGCTGTTGCCCTCCTACGGTCTCCTCCGCGTCTCCTGATGTACTGGCCTGTCTCCTGGTAGCGCCTCCATGCTCTGGACACTACGCTGACAGACAAAGCAAACCGTCTTGCCACAGCTCGCATTGATGTGCCATCCTGGATGAGCTGCACTACCTGAGCCACTTGTGTGGGTTGTAGGGAGGTCATACAGGCACGTGGAAGCCACACACACTACTGAGCCTCATTTTGACTTGTTTTAAGGACATTACATCAAAGTTGGATCAGCCTGTAGTGTGTTTTCCACTTTAATTTTGAGGGTGACTCCAAACCCAGACCTCCATGGGTTAATAAATTTGATTTCCATTGATAATTTCTCTGACGTCCTAAGTGGATGCTGGGGACTCCGTCAGGACCATGGGGATTAGCGGCTCCGCAGGAGACAGGGCACAAAACTAAAGCTTTAGGATCAGGTGGTGTGTACTGGCTCCTCCCCCTATGACCCTCCTCCAAGCCTCAGTTAGGTTTTTGTGCCCGTCCGAGCAGGGTGCAATCTAGGTGGCTCTCTTAAGGAGCTGCTTAGAAAAAGTTTTTAGGTTTATTATTTTCAGTGAGTCCTGCTGGCAACAGGCTCACTGCATCGAGGGACTTAGGGGAGAGAAGTTCAACTCACCTGCGTGCAGGATGGATTGGCTTCTTAGGCTACTGGACACCATTAGCTCCAGAGGGAGTCGGAACACAGGTCTCGCCCTGGGGTTCGTCCCGGAGCCGCGCCGCCGACCCCCCTTGCAGATGCTGAAGATTGAAGGTCCAGAAACCGGCGGCAGAAGGCTCTTCAGTCTTCTTGAAGGTAGCGCACAGCACTGCAGCTGTGCGCCATTGTTTGTCACACACTTCTCACCAACGGTCACGGAGGGTGCAGGGCGCTGCTGGGGGCGCCCTGGGCAGCAATGTAAATACCTTTTATGGCTAAAAAATACATCACATATAGCCCTTGAGGCTATATGGATGTATTTAACCCCTGCCAGATATTACAAACTACGGGAGAAAAGCCCGCCGGAATAGGGGGCGGGGCTTATTCTCCTCAGCACACAGCGCCATTTTCCTGCTCAGCTCCGCTGTGAGGAAGGCTCCCAGGACTCTCCCCTGCACTGCACTACAGAAACAGGGTAAAACAGAGAGGGGGGGCACTTTTTATGGCGATATTTTATATATTTAAGCTGCTATAAGGATACAACACTTATATAAGGTTGTTCCCATATATATTATAGCGCTTGAGTGTGTGCTGGCAAACTCTCCCTCTGTCTCCCCAAAGGGCTAGTGGGGTCCTGTCTTCGATAAGAGCATTCCCTGTGTGTCTGCTGTGTGTCGGTACGTGTGTGTCGACATGTATGAGGACGATGTTGGTGTGGAGGCAGAGCAATTGCCGGTAATGGTGATGTCACCCCCCAGGGAGTCGACACCGGAATGGATGGCTTTGTTTATGGAATTACGTGATAATGTCAGCACATTACAAAAATCAGTTGACGACATGAGACGGCCGGAAAACCAGTTGGTACCTGCCCAGGCGTCTCAGACACCGTCAGGGGCTGTAAAACGCCCTTTACCTCAGTCGGTCGACACAGACCCAGACACGGACACTGAATCTAGTGTCGACGGTGAAGAAACAAACGTATTTTCAAGTAGAGCCACACGTTATATGATCACGGCAATGAAGGAGGCTTTGCATATCTCTGATACTGCAAGTACCACAAAAAGGGGTATTATGTGGGGGGTGAAAAAAACTACCTGTAGTTTTTCCTGAATCAGAGGAATTGAATGATGTATGTGATGAAGCGTGGGTTAACCCAGATAGAAAAGTGTTAATTTCAAAAAAAGTTATTGGCATTATACCCTTTCCCGCCAGAGGTTAGGGCGCGCTGGGAAACACCCCCTAGGGTGGATAAGGCGCTCACACGCTTATCAAAACAAGTGGCGTTACCGTCTCCTGATACGGCCGCCCTCAAGGATCCAGCTGATAGGAGGCTGGAAACTACCCTAAAGAGTATATACACACATACTGGTGTTATACTGCGACCAGCCATCGCCTCAGCCTGGATGTGCAGTGCTGGGGTGGTCTGGTCGGATTCCCTGACTGAAAATATTGATACCCTGGATAGGGACAGTATTTTATTGACTATAGAGCAATTAAAGGATGCTTTTCTTTATATGCGAGATGCTCAGAGGGATATTTGCACTCTGGCATCGAGAGTAAGTGCGATGTCCATATCTGCCAGAAGAAGTTTATGGACGCGACAGTGGTCAGGTGATGCGGATTCCAAACGACATTTGGAAGTATTGCCGTATAAAGGGGAAGAATTATTTGGCGTAGGTCTATCGGATCTGGTGGCCACGGCAACTGCCGGAAAATCCACCTTTTTACCTCAGACCCCCTCCCAACAGAAAAAGACACCGTCTTTTCAGCCGCAGTCCTTTCGGTCCTATAAGAACAAGAGGGCAAAAGGACAGTCATATCTGCCCCGGGGCAGAGGAAGGGGTAAGAGAGGGCAGCAAGCAGCCCCTGCCCAGGAACAGAAGCCCTCCCAGGGTTCTGCAAAGCCCTCAGCATGACGCTGGGGCTGTACAAGCGGACTCAGGAGCGGTGGGGGGTCGACTCAGGAATTTCAGCGCACAGTGGGCTTGCTCACAGGTGGACCCTTGGATCCTGCAGGTAGTATCTCAGGGTTACAGGTTGGAATTCGAGAAGTCTCCCCCTCGCCGGTTCCTAAAGTCTGCTTTGCCAACGTCTCCCTCAGACAGGGCGACGGTATTGGAAGCCATTCACAAGCTGTTTTCTCAGCAGGTGATAGTCAAGGTACCCCTCCTACAACAGGGAAAGGGGTATTACTCCACGCTATTTGTGGTACCGAAGCCGGACGGCTCGGTAAGACCTATTCTAAATCTGAAATCTTTGAACCTGTACATACAAAAATTCAAGTTCAAGATGGAATCACTCAGAGCAGTGATAGCGAATCTGGAAGAAGGGGACTTTATGGTGTCCCTGGACATAAAGGATGCTTACCTGCATGTCCCAATTTGCCCTTCACATCAAGGGTACCTCAGGTTCGTGGTGCAAAACTGTCATTATCAGTTTCAGACGCTGCCGTTTGGATTGTCCACGGCACCTCGGGTCTTTACCAAGGTAATGGCCGAAATGATGATTCTTCTGCGAAGAAGAGGCGTATTAATTATCCCTTACTTGGACGATCTCCTGATAAGGGCAAGGTCCAGAGAACAGCTGGAGGACGGAGTAGCACTAACCCAAGTAGTGCTGCAACAACACGGGTGGATTCTGAATTTTCCAAAATCTCAGTTGACCCCGACAACACGTCTGCTGTTCCTGGGAATGATTCTGGACACGGTTCAGAAAAAGGTGTTTCTTCCGGAGGAGAAAGCCAAGGAGTTATCCGAACTTGTCAGGAACCTCCTAAAACCAGGAAAAGTGTCTGTGCATCAATGCACAAGAGTCCTGGGAAAGATGGTGGCTTCTTACGAAGCAATTCCATTCGGCAGATTCCACGCACAAACTTTTCAGTGGGATCTGCTGGACAAATGGTCCGGATCGCATCTGCAGATGCATCAGCGGATAACCTTATCGCCACGGACAAGGGTGTCTCTTCTGTGGTGGTTGCAGAGTGCTCATCTGTTAGAGGGCCGCAGATTCGGCATACAGGACTGGGTCCTGGTGACCACGGATGCCAGTCTGAGAGGCTGGGGAGCGGTCACACAGGGAAGAAACTTCCAGGGAGTATGGTCAAGCCTGGAGATGTCTCTTCATATAAATATACTGGAGCTAAGAGCAATTTACAATGCTCTAAGCCTGGCAAAACCCCTGCTTCAGGGTCAACCGGTGTTGATCCAGTCGGACAACATCACGGCAGTCGCCCACGTAAACAGACAGGGCGGCACAAGAAGCAGGAGAGCAATGGCAGAAGCTGCAAGGATCCTTCGCTGGGCGGAAGATCATGTGATAGCACTGTCAGCAGTGTTCATTCCGGGAGTAGACAACTGGGAAGCAGACTTCCTCAGCAGACACGATCTACACCCGGGAGAGTGGGGACTTCATCCAGAAGTCTTCCACATGATTGTGAACCGTTGGGAAAAACCAAAGGTGGATATGATGGCGTCTCGCCTCAACAAAAAACTGGACAGGTATTGCGCCAGGTCAAGAGACCCTCAGGCAATAGCTGTGGACGCTCTGGTAACACCGTGGGTGTACCAGTCAGTGTATGTGTTTCCTCCTCTGCCTCTCATACCCAAAGTACTGAGAATTATACGGCAAAGGGGAGTAAGAACGATACTCGTGGCTCCGGATTGGCCAAGAAGAACTTGGTACCCGGAACTTCAGGAGATGCTCACGGAAAATCCGTGGCCTCTACCTCTAAGACGGGACCTGATTCAGCAGGGACCGTGTCTATTCCAAGACTTACCGCGGCTGCGTTTGACGGCATGGCGGTTGAACGCCGAATTCTAAAGGAAAAAGGCATTCCAGAAGAGGTCATTCCTACACTGGTTAAAGCCAGGAAGGAGGTGACTGCACAACATTATCACCGCATTTGGAGAAAATATGTTGCGTGGTGTGAGGCCAGGAAGGCCCCCACGGAGGAATTTCAACTGGGTCGATTCCTACATTTCCTGCAAACAGGATTGTCTATGGGTCTCAAATTGGGGTCCATTAAGGTTCAAATTTCGGCCCTGTCGATTTTCTTCCAGAAAGAATTGACTTCAGTTCCTGAAGTCCAGACTTTTGTAAAAGGAGTACTACATATACAGCCCCCGGTTGTGCCCCCAGTGGCTCCGTGGGACCTGAATGTAGTTTTGGATTTTCTCAAATCCCATTGGTTTGAGCCACTCAAATCGGTGGATTTGAAATATCTTACATGGAAAGTAACCATGCTACTGGCCCTGGCTTCAGCCAGGAGAGTATCAGAATTGGCGGCTTTATCGTATAAGAGCCCATATCTGATTTTCCATTCGGACAGGGCAGAACTGCGGACGCGTCCTCAGTTTCTGCCTAAGGTGGTGTCAGCGTTTCACCTGAACCAGCCTATTGTGGTGCCTGCGGCTACTAGCGATTTGGAAGATTCCAAGTTGCTGGACGTTGTCAGGGCATTGAAAATATACATTTCAAGGACGGCTAAAGTCAGAAAATCTGACTCGCTGTTTATACTGTATGCACCCAACAAGCTGGGTGCTCCTGCTTCTAAGCAGACGATTGCTCGTTGGATTTGTAGCACAATTCAACTTGCACATTCTGTGGCAGGCCTGCCACAGCCTAAATCTGTCAAGGCCCATTCCACAAGGAAGGTGGGCTCATCCTGGGCGGCTGCCCGAGGGGTCTCGGCATTACAACTCTGCCGAGCAGCTACGTGGTCGGGGGAGAACACGTTTGTAAAATTCTACAAATTTGATACCCTGGATAAAGAGGACCTGGAGTTCTCTCATTCGGTGCTGCAGAGTCATCCGCACTCTCCCGCCCGTTTGGGAGCTTTGGTATAATCCCCATGGTCCTGACGGAGTCCCCAGCATCCACTTAGGACGTCAGAGAAAATAAGATTTTACTTACCGATAAATCTATTTCTCGTAGTCCGTAGTGGATGCTGGGCGCCCATCCCAAGTGCGGATTGTCTGCAATACTTGTACATAGTTATTGTTACAAAAAAATCGGGTTGTTATTTGTTGTGAGCCGTCTGTTCAGAGGCTCCTACGTTTGTCATACTGTTAACTGGGTTTAGATCACAAGTTATACGGTGTGATTGGTGTGGCTGGTATGAGTCTTACCCGGGATTCAATATCCTTCCTTATTGTGTACGCTCGTCCGGGCACAGTATCCTAACTGAGGCTTGGAGGAGGGTCATAGGGGGAGGAGCCAGTACACACCACCTGATCCTAAAGCTTTAGTTTTGTGCCCTGTCTCCTGCGGAGCCGCTAATCCCCATGGTCCTGACGGAGTCCCCAGCATCCACTACGGACTACGAGAAATAGATTTATCGGTAAGTAAAATCTTATTTTTTGTGTGATTTTGTTATCAGCACATTCAACTATGTAAAGAACAAAGTATTTAATAAGAATATTTCATTCATTCAGATCTAGGATGTGTTATTTTAGTGTTCACTTTATTTTTTTGAGCAGTGTAGTTGGTTTTCCATTCATCCATCCTTTCACTCTATTTGTCACTTCGTCATGCTCAATGCCCAGACCCATCATACTTACCTACTAATTTATCTTTAATTCTATCTTGCATGCATGTAAGTGCAGACCGGCTCATCACGCTCAGAGTCTAACACTGACAGCAGAATCACTCTGCCATCTTTTTTCCAACTGTTCTTTGTTCTTCTCTCTCAGGACAGCCGGCTATATCACGCTTGTTTGCCTATATATACTCTAATCCCCATCAGGTGTCATACTCATATGCTAACGCAGGGATTATAATTATATGTTTTTTTTCTGGTGTCTTAATTGTTTTCAATTTATCCTGTGTTGACTCTTTATGACACTGTGACTGGACTTCGGCAGCCGGAATTAGTATCATGCTAATATTAGCTTTTGATTGTTTATCTATTTAGTATTAGCAATTTATTGCCACGTTGTTTATTGTAATTTTCATTAACCACTGACTTTTTTATCTTTGTGTTATTAATAAAAGTAAATTTTATATCTACTTTGATATTTCATACATTAGTTTAAAATAAGAGTGCGCCCAAAAAAGAGTCTCTTTTTTCTTCTTTTTGATATATAGAATTCAACATATGCATCTTATTATTGATAACACAGCCCAACATAAGAGAAGTGTAGTTGCCAATGATATTTGAAGCCTTTAGGGTATTTTGGGGTTGCTGAATGCTAAAGTGAAAGTGTTTTTTTTTTAATTTGCTGTAGTTCTAAAGACAATTGATACCCTGCATTAATAGGAAACTTAGCTTTAGCGCATGGATATGGGGATCTACCGGAACATTCTAGAAGGTGAGACACGAATATTCTAGGTGTTCACTCAGAGATCATTGTAGAATATTCCCCTCCATATAGAACTGATCGTTCCTGTATCTCAAATACTAGATCCAGTCTGGCAAAACCGATGTCATATTTGGAATCAGCACCGCAAAGCTACCCCTGAATCGCTCTAACATGCCAATAAAATTAGTGTTGGTCAGTGTAATATTTAAACTAGAAAATGATTGAGGTCTAATAAAGACACACTGTATAGGGCAATGAGCAACGACCTGATACATAGTGACCGCATTTGCCCTCTAGCCTTGAAAATGTACACACATTACCCTTAAGGTGCATGCACACTTGCCGAGAAAATGAGCGACGTCCCTCATTTTAACCCTTCCTTTCTCAGCAAGTGTGTATGCCGCCGATCAGCGATTCGCGGCCCCGTGGGTCGTCAAACGACCCTCGTTGTTGGCCGTGCAGGCAGCTCAATTTAGACTGTCATCCAAAAGCTGCCTGCACGGCCCGACTGCTGCGTGATGTCACTAGGCGATGTGAATGTCATATAAATCGTTGTGCGTGCCCGGGCCTGAGAGGCGAAACACTAGACGACGTCGCTCATAGAGCACGTTGCTTAGTGTGTACCCACCTTAAATCTCAATAATAAGGTAAAATAATACATTTAATAAAGGAAATAGACGCTTATCAGTAAAAACACACTAGCAGACATTACAACAATAACAAACAAATTTGACACTAAAGCGGGAAAGGATCAGGGGGCTGCCTGCGCCCGTCACTGGTATAGTATAGGTGTATAGTGACTTTATCTTTGTAGCAAAATGTGCACCTGGAAATTGTATTCAAAGGTTTTCAACTACATCAGAAAAATCTTTTGTGGCTGATACACTGTCTTAATTTCTAAGTTTATTCTGTTCTGTAAGTAGGAATTTAGGGAGAGGAAAGCATTCTGCACCGACATGTCTATTGTCCCATAGCCAAGCCATAGTCCACAGTAGTTATTAGTGCTTTGTGTGGCTTTCCTTGGCATCTGCTGCTGTGTCACCTTCTGGCTGTGTAATGCACTGACCCTCGGAGACAGATGAGATTTGTAACTAAGAAGGGAGCCCTTACATACGTTCCTGGCTTTGTCCCTGTTCCTACAGTAGACCGATGCACACAATGCGGGAAATATGCAATCTTCCATCTTTCTCATGGATTGTTTTTCCCTGTCTCCTTTTTTTTGTCTAGATCACTGACTCCAACTGCGACCCTGAAATCCTCTCTCTTCTTCTGGACGCCAAGTTACTGGTAAAATGCATCAGCACCGTCTACTATCCTCATCTGGTTAACCATTTACTGTCCAAGCAGGAGGATTGCCAGTGGGATGTTGAAGATATCGCTAAGCAGCTACATGATTGTGGTTACCAAGCAGAAGCAGGGTCTCTTCTGATGTCTTACAGGGGGACGCATCCCGCTCTCCGAACCTTTACCTCTGCCCTCTCTAGTCTCAAACGCTGGCTATAGATGCTTATATATTGTGCATCAGTTGACTTACATAAGCACTCAGCAGAAACGTGTCTTCAGCATCCTCTGTTGATGAACGGTGTGCTAACTGACCTAAGAGTAGGGTTCACTAAATCCCTGTGCTAAGTAGATCTTTAGTTTAAGTTGGATTTGTACAAGATACACTGTGAATACTCAGTCTAGAGTGACCCACTTTCCACCGACCCATTATCCATATTCTGAATATCCTAGTTTAGGTCAGTAAGCACAGTGTTTGCATGCAAAGAGATCCTGATACAGAGACATCCCAGCTGGGGATATCATGACAACTGTCCCTAAAAATAAATAAATAACAGGGATCCTTGGGGCAGATGTATTAACCAGGAGAAGTGATAAAGCAGTGATAAGCGCATGGTGATAACGCACCAGCCAGTCATGACGGATTTGAAAAATGACAGGTGCTGATTGGCTGGTGCGTTATCACCTTGCACTTATCACTGTTTTAGAACTTCTTTATCCCTTCTCCAGGCTTAATACATCTGCCCCTTTAATCCCTATAACAGCCGTAGAAGATGTTCACGTTAACCTTAATAAAAAAAAGGGAGGTTGGGAATTGTCTTGACCATATATCGCCAAACGTGTTTACGTTCCACCTGGTGATTTCATAAGGCTCCAGTACAGTATATATGGGATTCTGGCTGTCTTTAGTGATCCCTATTTTTACATTCAGTTGTATTGTGTTTACCTGCAAAAGTGCTTATAGACACATATCAAAATTGCCCTTGTGCATGACCTTCCATAGGTAAGCTGCAAAGAAATACAGAGTTAAATGGGAATAGTGATGTAAGTGCTGAATTCAAGCAGCAGTATAAAAAACTATAACAACATAAACTCAACAGTCTATAAACGATCATATAAATAGATGGCGTCAGGGAGGACATGTTAATGTTCTCACAGCGTTTGGTATCCGTAGAGTTCTAATAGAACGATGAAACCATTTTATTTGATGTTTGTTTAAGCTGTTATGACATCTGATTATGAGATTTCCCAACTTCATTTGATGTCCTGGGTGCGTATACAGTGTATCACTATGTCATTTTCATTTGCATATTCATGGCAGTAAACATCTTGCTGGCTTTCGCAGGGAAATGTCAGATTGGAAAGCCATATTGATATTTTTATGTTGATCCATTAAAATATAACAACCCAATAAAAGATTAAGGATTTTCATTTTGTTTAACATCGGTGTCTTTTTCTTAAGAAGTTTAATGAGCTGGAGTATGGTACTTATAAGAAAAGAAACACTAACGTGGATGGGTGTTTGTATACGGTAATGAATTTATCATAAATCTGATTATTTAGCAATTTCTACACCTCTTCCGATAATGCACACCATGACGGGGACTCCAGCTCAACTTCATTGTCTCGTTCATTGGTTGGTTCCTAAATACACAACCTACAGCAACGACATGGAAGGGAACTGGCCGATCAGCCAAGGGTGTAACTACTGTACTTAAGACTTTCTGCTCCTCTCATTGTGACTATAGGAAGGGAAACTCACGGTAATAATGCATATGAGATTACTTACTGATATATAGATTAACACTTGTAATGTACAGATGGGTCCACGGTTATCTTGACTAGTTTTCTGCGCCTAGGCACAACATGATTTATTAGCATAAACCCTTAATCTATTGTTCTCAGCTGCAATACAATACAGAGAACAATACAGCAGGGGATTAATTCATTACAGCAGGGGATTAAGTCCGACTGGACAGTCTCAGTTAATCCTATTAAAGGAAAAAATAAACGTGGACCCATCTGTATATAGGGTATTTGGTCTTTAGGTCAGCACTCATTAGGTCGACCACTATTGGTTGACATGCTTTAGGTCGACAAGGTCATTTGGTCCACGTGTCAAAGGTTGACACGTGAAAACGTCAACATGCGTTTTTCACAAATTTATTTAACTTTTCTTGAATTTTTTCATACTTTACGATCCACGTGGACTACGATTGGGAATAGTAACCTTGCCCAAAGCGCTAGGTGACACGGTGCACTAATTGGGGTTCCCGGTAACTTTACAAAGAAAACGACACCGAAAAATATTTTAAAAACTCATGTCGACCTTTTTCCATGTCGACCTAATGACAGTGTTGACCTATTTCATGTGTCGACCTAGTCACTGTCGACCAATAGTGGTCGACCTAATGACTGTCTACCTAGTTACTGTCAACCCAACGATCCACACCCTGTATATAGGATCCCAGACTGTCAGAAGACCGAGAGCGGGATCCCAACGGTCAGAATCCCAATGGATCCTGGAGGGAAGTATTAGGGTTAGACACTAAGGGGAGGATTAGGGTTAGGCTGTGGGAGGGGGAGGTATGGGTTAGGCTGCAGGAGGGGTGGGTTAGGGTAAAAATACAGTACTTACCAGGAGATGTCAGGATTCTGGCCGTCCGGCTCCCGCTGTCAAGATTCCGACTGCTGGGATTTCGTACCCAACCTGGTATTAGCACTGATGGAAAGGAAGAATCATCAAGCACATTCCGGATAGAATTTTCCCCTCATCTCTATGACACATACTAATCACAGCTACTGTGGTTCAAAGCTCATCGCCAGGCCCTTCAACTTCCAGTGTGCTTTATTCATACTGCATACAATTACAGTATATGGAACCATGTAATACATGGCTAGGCTTTAATACCCTGCAGCTGCACCTTTTTGGCAGGTACAGTACCTTTTTTTATGGTCTGTACCGATTTCTGACTCCAAACTTCCATTGAAAGTATAGGAAAAGGCCCTTTACCCGTTGCCACGCCCCCTTTTCGGATTTGCCCCGATTTCTATGTGTAAAATGTTGGAGGGTATGGGCTTTGAATGCTTTATATGTTTCAATTAACTCTTTTTATTTTTACCTGTCAGTAGTTACCCCAGGCCAGGGCTTGCACTGCAGATCGTTTCAGCTCTGTTTCATGTTGGTGGTCCCAATTATGCGTTTCATCTTTTGGAAACCAGGTTATAATAATAACTATAAATATAGTAGATCTAGTCCCGCAGTACACGTTATATTATAGTTTTTCTGCTCTATTTTACTTTTATGTACATATAAAATAAAAAAGTACTATGACACTAATAATAACAGAATTAATAAAAAAACCTAAAAGCTACAATTTTCTCAGACCCCTCCTTTCCCCCATCTTACCCTGTGCTAAGTACCCCAGACCCATGTTAATTAACCTTCAGCACTCCCGGAAAGCCTGCCCCTTCCTCATTGCCTCTCATCTAATGCCAATTAGCAAGATAAATTGCCCATAGATATTAATTTTGTCATCCACTTAGCTTGATGTCTGCATAATCCGACCTTGGAATGACCGATGTATCGGCAGAACCGGACGCATTATTACACAGTCTCTTTCCCATGGGATACACTCTTTGATTCTTGTGTTGTTATGTAGGAAACTGGGAACAAAACGGACCTTCTGCTATTTTCCATCCTTTGAATCCCTCAGTGGCACTCTGGAATACATTTCCATTACTTATTGTGCGCCTTTCATCTGTTTGGTCAGAGGACTATGAAAGAGTGGCTCGTTTCCTGTCTTCCACTTTTATAAACAAGGCAGAGGAATGAGAGTGTTGCCGTCCTATATACTTTTTTTTTATATTAATGTACAGTATATTTATGAAGATTTCAGAATATAGAAAAATATTTAGATTAAATCCTACTTCTATATATTGTTTTTGTATGACTTGAGCCCAGATGTTTATATAGTGTGGTCCCTCCATGGTACATCTGGGGGATCCTTATTATTTGTGGGGACCCCCAAAAACTGTTTATATTAATAAATAGTAGAGCACTGCAGAGTATGCAGATGCCATAGAAATAAATGCTACGTAGAATAAGCGCTAAGACGATTGCTGGGGAGCTCCTCACTATATCCCCGGAGGGTATGCGGTCAGCATACCGCTTGTCGGGATCCCGGCTGTCTTAGTACTGCCGACGGGGGCACCATACCGATGCCGCTATACTGGCGAGGTAGGTGATTCACCCTCTATGGTTGTCCACTTCACCCATAGAGGGCTTGCACAGAGCCCGCAGCCTAGCGATCGCAGTGAGTCAGCAAGGGGCTTCGTTGCTCTCGCCCCCTGCCGACATTCCACTGCTCGGGATGCTGATGTCGGTATAATGACATTCAGCATCCCATGTAGCGGGATACCATACTGATTTCCCCCCAGAGGTCCAGGAACTGTATACTAAAAGGAGAATAAAAAGTGCATCTACCAAACTTGGTTAATTTAATTCATACATTATAATACCCCAAATCGTGAAGATATAAAACTTAAGGTGGCAATAAATGATCACACCTATATATATATATATATATATATATATATAGTACCCAGATGTGGATTAAAAGAGGAGGCCTGTGTGCTATCACCGTATGCACCCCTTCCTCTCTGCAGCACTTCTGCTGAGGAGACTGCACTGTGCCATAGCCTACTGGGTATGTGCAGGTCTCCTGGAACATGGCGCCCCCTCCATTTTCTCAGTGATTTCTACAGAGCCGATGGATAGGTAAGTCTCATCTATGTGTGCAGTGTGGTCCCCTCTGGACACTGAGCACCCGGCATCCGCTATAGATATACCCATTATATATATATATATATATATATATATATATATTGTAACACTGTAAGGGTGCAAGGTGCCGTTTACTGGGGTATATGGCAGCACGCAGCAGCTGAGGAACAACACAAGTCCAGTTTCTGGTACAACTGTATTGTACAGAAAAAAAAAAAAACACCAAAAGAAAATACCTTGCCTGTCCGGCACTAACTAAACACAAGATGTTCCTACCTGTAACTATCACTAAAACAAAAAACACAGAGTTCTCCAGCAAACACTGTATAGCTCACTTGTATCAGGAAGCGTGTTTCTCTCACAGAGATCCTGCAGTCTTCCCAGGCAGTCTGCACACCCTAATCAGGCCAGCAGCTCTATAACACTCTTACACAGCTGAAAGCCTGATTAGCCTTCTGTGAGGCCAAAGACCCGAACTGGGCCCAATGTCTGGAACTTGCCCCATCTCTCTTTCAGGGCCCTTACCCACCTTTTCCAACAAACTGAAAAGGTTCTAACAAAACAAAACACATTCCTAGAAGTTACCATTTTTCTAATACATGTAAGACAAGCACCTGGGACAAACATACCTTCCCTCAAACACTATCCCAGTGTTCTTGTCACATATCCCCCTCCCCTGTTTCGACCTAGGGGCCGGAACACTTGTAGCCCCCAAGCAGAAGATGCGGGATAATACATCTGCGATGGCCAATTGTGTACCCGGTCTATGTTCGACAGTAAACTTAAAATCCTGCAACGCTAGAAACCATCTAGTTACACGAGCATTCTTGCCTCTATTTACATACATCCATTTTAAAGGGGCATGATCCGTCACTAGTCTGAATTGTCTACCCAAGAGGTAATATCTCAAGGTATCTAGTGCCCACTTAATGGCCAAAGCCTCCTTTTCCACAATGGCATACCTTTTTTCATGCTCATTGAGTTTCCTACTCAAATAAATGATAGGGTGTTCGTCCCCATCTCTGGTTTGGGACAGCACAGCGCCTATCCCTACCTCTGAGGCATCTGTCTGTACCACAAATTCTTTTGAAAAATCTGGTGTTATCAATACCGGTTGTGAACACAAAGCCACTTTTAACGCTTGGAACGCTTTTTCTGCATCAGGGTTCCATTTCATCATATTTGACTGCTTCCCTTTGGTAAGGTCTGACAACGGCACCGCTGTGGTCACAAAATTGGGAATAAACCGTCTATAGTACCCAGTTATTCCCAAAAAAGCCCTTACCTGTTTTTTATTCACTGGACGAGGCCAGTTTTGAATAGCATCAATTTTATTCAATTGGGGCCTAATTAGACCTCTGCCTATGGTGAAGCCCAAGTATTTGACCTCCTCCATTGCGAGGCAGCACTTCTTTGGGTTAGCAGTTAACCCTGCCTCTCTGATTGAGTCCAGTACTGCTTGTACTTTAACCAAATGGGACCCCCAGTCAGTACTGTGAATTACCACATCATCCAAATAGGCAGCTGCATATTTTCTATGGGGCCTCAAAATTTTATCCATCGCCCGTTGAAAGGTTGCTGGAGCCCCATGCAACCCAAAGGGTAACATCTTATACTGGTACAACCCCTCCGGAACCGAAAAGGCTGTTTTTTCTTTTGCGCTATCAGATAAAGGTATTTGCCAGTAACCTTTGGTCAGGTCCAACGTGGTGAGAAACCTGGCTGTTCCCAGCCTTTCTATAAGCTCATCCACACGGGGCATGGGGTACGCGTCAAACTTGGACACCTCATTTAACTTACAAAAGTCATTACAGAAGCGTATGCTACCGTCGGGCTTTGGGATGAGAACTATGGGACTGGACCACTCACTGTTAGATTCCTCTATGACTCCAAGTTCTAACATGGTTTTAACTTCTTTAGTAACAGCTTCTCGCTGAGCTTCAGGAATCCTATATGGCTTTAAATGAACCCTGACCCCTGGTTCTGTGACAATGTCATGTTTTATTAGGGTCGTTCGGCCAGGCAGCTCTGAAAATATCTCCCTATTTTGGATGAGAAATTCTTTAACCTGATTGTTCTGGTCAGCTGATAATGTCTCTGACACCTTTACTGCCGGAAGCAACCGAGGTGAAGACACCGAAGGGCAAGGCTCTGCTGACAGAGACAACCTATCTTTCCAGGGTTTGATTAAGTTAACATGGTAGATTTGTTCGGGTTTTCTCTTTCCTGGCTGGTATACTTTGTAATTAACCTCATTCACTTTTTCCCTAATCTCAAATGGACCCTGCCATTTAGCTAGGAATTTGCTTTCCACAGTGGGTACCAAAACAAGAACTCTATCTCCAGGAGCAAATTCCCGTATCTTGGCACTCCGGTTATATACCCTCTGTTGAGCACTTTGGGCCTGTTCCATGTGCTCTCTGACAGTAGGTACCACGGCTGCAATCCTATCCTGCATTTGTGATACATGTTCAATAACGCTTCTATAAGGAGTGGGCTGTCCTTCCCAGGTCTCTTTGGCAATGTCCAACAGCCCTCTGGGGTGTCTACCATACAACAAATCAAATGGAGAAAACCCCGTAGAGGACTGAGGAACTTCTCTGATGGCCATTAACAAGTAGGGCAACAAACAATCCCAGTTTTTTCCCATCTCTCTCAACAACCTTTTTTAACATAATTTTTAATGTTTTATTAAACCTTTCCACCAACCCGTCTGTTTGGGGATGGTAGATGGACGTCCTGAGGTGAGTGACCTTAAATAATTTGCACAATTCCTTCATGATCCTTGACATAAATGGAGTACCTTGGTCAGTCAAAATTTCTTTTGGTATTCCCACTCTACTAAAAACCTGCACCAGCTCCCTAGCTATTGCCTTGGTTTGATAGTGCGTAAAGGGACAGCCTCAGGATATCGAGTGGCATAGTCCATAATTACCAGGATATACTGATGGCCCCGAGCAGACTTTAACAAGGGCCCCACGAGATCCATGACTATTCTGTCAAACGGGACCTCTATAATAGGCATGGGAACTAGTGGGCTCCTGAAATGGGGTCTAGGGGCATGATACTGGCATTCAGGACAGGAAGAACAATATTCAGACGCAAACAGATCCTCCTTTACCTCCAGGTCAGGCACGCTTTCAGTTCTAACTACTATATCTCTGTTCCCAGCAAGAGGGTCCTCACTAGACTCCTCATCTGTCACTTCCCCAGCCAAACTAGCAAAAGGCAAAGGGTCAGAAAGTTCCGAAGACACACGTACATCCATAAAATCACCGGTATTATCAACTGGCTCTTTACTTCTCACATCTGTTGAGAACCGTGATTCCCACAGTTTCCAAAAATGAGGAAAATCCCTCCCTATTATGGCCTCATGCACCAAGGTGGGGACCAGTCCTACTTTAACAATTGCTGACCCACAACAAGTTTCTATATTCACTTCAGCAGTGACATAATGTTGGGTATCCCCATATATGCAAGTTACCCCAATAGGTATTTGCTGGACCTTTAAGGGGTTCACTAACCCAGCTTTCACGAGGGTAACTAAACTTCCTGAATCTAGCAAGGCCTCTACCCGGTTACCCTCTAAGAACACATCACACATTTGTTTTTCCAGCTCAGGTGAAGGTACCACAGTACAGGCTAACCTAGCAAAGAAAGACATTCTGCGACATTCAAAGGCAGCATCACATTGCATGGGTTTTTGCGTGACTGGGCAATTGGCAATAACATGACCTGGCATACCACACCTAAAACATTTAACCACACGCTTATCAACCCGTTTGGGCAGCATAGACCGTTCTAGCCCCATTGGCCTGTCTCCAGGGCCAGTGTTTTGTTACACACACCAGTGCTAACAGGAGTATACCGGTGTATGAACAGAGAGGGGAGCGAAGCAAACGAACTCACAGACAGTATAACATAACATACACAGGAGGTGATGGAATAACTAATAAACACAAAGTGAACGGAGAAGCCCAAAGGCTCAGGAATTGGGTGTCTCCCTAGTGTCAGGAATGCTCAGATGGAATAGAGCGGACAATGAAGCGAGGTGTAGGGATTTAACATGTGAAGCACCTGAAATGATGTTGCTAAGAGCAACAGAAAAAACCCCAAAGGGTTACCAACGGGTGTGGGAATAAACTCCTTGGTCAGAGATAGAAATATAGACACAAGGAGAGTATCCACAATCCTAACCCCCACTTGCAGGGCACAGGTTCAGCTTACTGCCACTAAACTGACACCTGGACGCCCTGCACAGTGAGGGAGGATTAAGCAAGCAGGTCTGAGAGTACAGCCGCAAACCTGCTGGGTTCACAGAATAGCAAAAGAACCCCAGCAGGTCAAACAACTGACTCCAGTCTTACTGCTAGGTCCGGATTGGCAGAATGAAGTACCGAATCCCAAGGCCTATTCGCAGTAAGCAACAAGTAAATACAAAGTCACACAGTACTAGCTAACTCTCTGGAACTGACTAACAAACAAAGATTCAGCAGCATTTGCCTAGCCTGAGAGGATGGTTTATATAGCAGGTGCTGTCCACGCCCCACTCAGACCTCACAGACTGTGAGCACAAAACCAGCGCCGGATTCCCTGCCGTGCACAGAGCCTGTAACCACTACACAGTAAAAACCCGGACCGGAGTATCAGCTGCGCTCAGGTTACTTCGCTAACACTTGCCTCCCGGTTGCCATGGCGACGTGGCAGCACAGAGCAGGAGATCCTAACATGTTTACAGTCTCTCCAGCCTTGCGTTCTCTTATCCGCCCAGCAACATTTTCCCAAGGAACAGTCTTACCAGTCTTTACTGAAGGGCGCTGTCGAGGATCTATAGGTTGCTGGATGGTCATCAGTAGTTCCTCTGCTGCCAAATACCTCTCTACCATGTCCTCTAATTGGTCAGCAGTACCCGGGTTTCCATGGCTCACCCACTTGCGCAGGACCATGGGCAAAGATCTCAAGTAGCGGTCCATGACGACTCTTTCAACCATCTGGGGACCAGTTAATGTCTCTGGCTGTAACCATTTTTTTGTTTGCTGAATAAGGTCGTGCGAGAGGTAGCGAGATCGTTGCTCGCATTCTCCACCAAATTTAAACACTGTAAGGGACGGGTGCAAGGTGCCGTTTCCTGGGGTATATGGCAGCACACAGCAGCTGAGGAACAACACAAGTCCAATTTCTGGTACAACTGGCCCCAGCCAGTTTTATTGTACAGAAAATAAAACAAACACCAAAAGAAAATACCTTGCCTGTCCGGCACTAACTAAACACAAGATGTTCCTAACTATCACTAAAACAAAAAACACAGAGTTCTCCAGCAAACACTGTATGGCTCACTTGTATCAGGAAGCGTGTTTCTCTCACAGAGATCCTGCAGTCTTCCCAGGCAGTCTGCACACACTGATCAGGCCAGCAGCTCTATAACACTCTTACACAGCTGAAAGCCTGATTAGCCTTCTGTGAGGCCAAAGACCCGAACTGGGACCAATGTCTGGAACTTGCCCCATCTCTCTTTCAGGGCCCTTACCCACCTTTTCCAACAAACTGAAAAGGTTCTAACAAAATAAAACATTTTCCTAGAAGTTTCCATTTTTCTAATACATGTAAGACAAGAACCTGGGACAAACATACCTGCCCTCAAACACTATCCCAGTGTTCTTGTCACAATATATATATATATATATATATATATATATAAAAAGGTTCTTGTGGCAGCACTCCCAATATACCTTCAACTTTTCCGGTGCCCTCCTAGGTACCCCTGCGCAAGGTCCAACACAAACACAGCAATGACGGCGGCACTCTGTAAATGAATCAAAAGATGCAGGTGTAATGCATTACATCTGCATCTTTTGATTAATTTACAGAGTGCCGCCGTCATTGCTGTGTTTATATAGAGAGAGAGAGAGAGAGAGAGAGAGAGTGTCCCTTATCCGATATTCAAAATCCCACATTTTTGGGTGCCCTACTGAGATAATGACATATATATTATATATTATGTGTATCTCCTATATAATAGCCCAGATCTGTGATTTTGTGATTCATTTGCTAACGCTGGGCGGAGTCACAACAGTGGGCGGAGTTAGTCAAATGAGTCACAGATCTGGCCAAATCTATAGGACACTAGGAGCAGCTGCAGAAGCAGATAGTATGGACATGGCACAGGCAGGGGTGCATACCTCCCAGCTTTCTTCATAAGCTTTCTTCAGGCAGAAGGAGGGACACACACACAAACACACATACACACACACAGCGAAAAGGGGGCGTGGCTTCACGGGAGGGTCCCCGTTTTCGTCAGTGAGGGGGCATGCCCAGCGCTCTGTGAGCTGCTGGCATGCCCCCAGGGGCTGATTATGAGTCCGGGGGGCACAGGGTACTTGAGACAGGAAAGCCCTATCTCATTGCTGTGCCTGCTGTGGGGTTGGGGGCGTGGCCTAATCGCGCCCGCGAGGCCACGCCCCCTTATGAAAATTCCGGGCTTTTTGTTTGTTTTTTTTAAATGGAATTTTGGCCCCTCAGCTAGGGCTAAATCCAGAGGAGGTGGTCGCTCCCCCTACACACCCGCACAGGCAGAAGAAAGCAGGGAGACTGCTGCCTCCATGCAACACCACAGACCTGCCAATACGCAGCAGCGTGTGCTGACTGTAGCACAATGCTGCCGTTGCTGGGGGAGCTTCTGAGCTGGGACAGAGCTACTCGAGCCGGGGGGACCCCTAAAACTGTGGGGCCAATGGTACGTACCGCCTGCCCCCCCCCTTAATCCGGCTCTGCTGCTGGAACCCCCCCTTAATCCGTACCCCCTGATGCCCTCTCACCCTCTGTCTCCACTATTCACCGCTGCTCTGCTAAGCAGAACAGCGAGTACAGGAGCTTTCCAACTGCCCCCCCCCCCCCACCGCGGGACACTGCGACCCGCGGGTGGGACAGCGGGACAGACCCCAAAAAATGTGACTGTCCGGCGAAAATCGGGACATTTGGGAGGTATGGGGGTGTGTGAGGGGGTATGCCATACTTGACCCCCCACATCAGCATACTCAGCAGGGTCTCTCTGGCGCGGAGGAGAGTCACTTTCTGGCACACTCCACACTTCTTAGCTGTAGTTTTGTGGGTCACCAGCCGCTGTGCACTTTCCGTACTGCCTCTGTTATCTCCAGCCCCGGCAACCCCACCGCTAGCTGCAGCGCTGCCACCCGCAGTGAGGTGCGCCCAGCTCCTTCACACACTTTAGCCGGCGGGTAGCGCTGCAGAAGTCCGCGCTGCTTGCAGGCTCTGACCCCCTCCTCCCTCCAGCAGCAGCGTCTCCTGGGAGCTAACCAGTCACTCCCAGTCTCCCCTTACCACAGTGCCCAGCAGCCGTGAGGTCCGCGCCACGTGCATGCTGTGACCCCCTCCTCCCTCCAGCCGCAGCATCTCCTGGGGGCTAACCAGTCACTCCCAGTCTCACCTTACCACAGTGCCCGGCAGCTGCGCGAAGTCTGCGGTGTGTGACTGAGGAGGGGGGGAGTGATGCGGACGGGCAGAGGAAGCAGGACTACAGCCTGAGAGAGTCAGCCATGCCAAGTCTCCACCAGCAGCAGATCCCAACAGGTTGGAGTGGAACAGCAGCAGCCAGCAGCAGTGACTCCGGTAAGACACATCTGTCTGTCACCACTGTTCTGTCCCTAATACCAATCTCTCCCGTGCCCTGTGTTCTGTCATGTCCCTGTCACCCCTGGCCTTGACCTGCCACCCTTATCCTGGCCCTTTCACCCTTATCCTGGCCCTGTCACCCTTATGCTGGCCCTGCTACTCCTATCCTGGCCCTGTCACCCCTGTGCTTGCCCTGTCAACCCTATACTGGCCCTGTCACCCCTGTCCTGGTCCTGCCGCCCCTACACTGACCCTGTCACCCCTATCCTGTCCCTGTCATTTCTGTCCTGGCCCCGTCGCCCGTGTCCTGGCCCCGTCACCCCTGTCCTGGCCCCGTCACCCCTGTCCTGGCCCCGTCACCCCTGTTCTGACCCTGTCACCCCTGTTCTGACCCTGTCACCCCTGTCCTGGCCCAGTCAACCCTGTTCTGACCCTGTCACCCCTGTCCTGGCCCTGTTACTGCATACCCTCCAACTACCTTTTTGGCAGGTACAGTACCCGCAGCACCTCCAGACCTCTCCCCAATGCACCACACTTCCGCACCTTCCCCTCCACCACATGCGGCACTCCACCCCTCCCCAACATGCTGTGCCTCCAGACCCCCTACACCACCCGTGGCTCCCACTCCTCCGCCCCTTCACCACCCCCAGCAATCTCCAGTCCCCCTCCACCATTCACCCCCCTTATATGTCTCCCCCACACCTGCCCCCCTCCACCCGCAGCATCTGCAGACACCCTCCTCCATCCGCGGTCCCCCCCTCACCCACCCCTCCCCCACCAATGGCACCCCCACACCTGCCCCTCCACCACCTGCAGCACCTCCGGACCTCCTTCCCCATCTGCCGCAACACCCGTACCTGCCCCTCCCCTACCCATGGCGCCTGCGGACCCCTACCCCACCAGCGGCACTAACGCCCCTTCCCATCCCACAGCACCTCCGGAACCCTTCACCCATCTGCAACATCCCCACACGTGCCCCTCCCCCACCCATGGCACCCCTGCCCCTCCCCCACCTGCAGTGCCTCCGGACCCCTCCCCCATCTGCATCCCCCACTCCTCTGCCCCTCCCCCACCCGCAGCACCTCCCAACCCTTCCCCATCCGGGCCCCACCCCCACTTCCGCCCCCCCTTTATCCGCAGCATCTACAGACACCATCCGCAGTACCCCCCGCACCCGCTACATTCTGTACATTGTGGTCTGCAGGTGCTGTTCACGCCGTCGCAAGGGGCTGCGCCTCCTTCACCATCGCACACCCTTTCATTGTGCAATATTTAACCACTAACAAAGGAATGCAGGTGATACTCCATATAACACAAATATTGAACCCCAGAAAGGCATGCAAGGGTTAAGGGGGTGTAGCCCCTTGCGACGGTGTGAAGAGCGCCCGTAGGGCGCGATGAAGCTCCTAGTATATAGATATATTATGTAGATATATAATATACATATATATGTGTCATCATCTCAGTAGGGGAACCAAAAATGTGTGATTTAGAATTTTGGATAAGTGATACTCAACCTGTAAGTTGGGGAAGGAGAAGCCTGCATATATATATATATATATGTACAATAAGGGTGTATAATGAGCGCTTAATACCTAAACGTTTACAATAAATACATAAAACAAAATTCGTGCATAACCATTCACGTCAATTCCAAACAGCACTCCCAAGTGTAGGGGCTGCAGTGTAGACTTTCTTATTGACTCATATTTCGCTGAGTCATAAATACAAATGTTCAATAGAAATAAAGTCTCTGCGCCTTCAGTGCTTTGGTGTGAAAACTTCCATCTGTGTATAACCAAAAAATATATATGCGTACCAGAAATATGATCAAGTTGTGCCTGTAGTGGTATCTTTAATTGGTCATCTTCCCTTGTCCTCTTACTCCATGTATAAACGCCCTCAGCGAGGTGTTAAACCACAATTTACATAGGCAGAGAGGGAAGATGTGTCAGCAAAATGCTGTTAATATTATAAAGTGACTTGTGACGTATTTGTGCCAATATATAAAATATTTTTTATATAAAGTGCTCTGTGCCTATAGTGTTTCTATAAACCACTATATTTTATGTGATTTCTAATATGAATAATCAGAATCACACCCAAGTGGCTAAAAGAATTAAAAAAAAAAAAATAATAATAAAAGGAAGGTAATAACTCACTCCTTTTAAGGATGCTGCTCCTATGAGGTGATCCTTGACAAAGTCTAGTACCTCTATAAAGAAAGTTTTTTTCTCATGGAAAAAAACAAAAAGAAAAAAAGGAGCTAATAGTGTGATATAGTTTTTCACAATTTTTAATCACACACATACATAAACAATGGAATCGTACAATTTAAAAATCAATAATAAGCTTATCTGTTGTACAGGTCGTTTGAGAGGTAGTGGAAGCTGGCCCAACGCGTTTCGTCCCTTTAACAGCTTTTTTGGGACTTCCTCAGGGGTTATATATATTTCTGCTGCGGGGTACACTGGGCTCCACAAGGATTAACATCGGGGTGTAGAGTAGGATCTTGATCCGAGGCACCAACAGGCTCAAAGCTTTTGACTGTTCCCAAGATGCACATCGCCGCCTCCTCTATAACCCCGCCCCCCTGCACAGGAGCTCAGTTTGTAAGTTGGTGCCATGCAGTAAACAGGCACTTAACAGTAGGGCTGCCTCAGGCTGTCTATTGATAGCTTAAATGACAGAAAAAAGATTTTTTCTACAAGACTTCAAGGGCTGCTGTGCGGCTCCCTCACCCCCAGCGGCGCTGTATACTCCCGCGCCCTGGTTGCCGGGTCACTGGTAATACTTTGTTTCTCTAACGTCCTAGTGGATGCTGGGGACTCCGTAAGGACCATGGGGAATAGACGGGCTCCGCAGGAGACAGGGCACTTTAAGAAAGAATTTGGATACTGGTGTGCTCTGGCTCCTCCCTCTATGTCCCTCCTCCTGACCTCAGTTTGAATCTGTGCCCGGACGAGCTGGGTGCTACTTAGTGAGCTCTCCTGAGCTTGCTACAAAAGAAAGTATTTTGTTAGTTTTTTTTATTTTCAGAGAGATCTGCTGGCAACAGACTCTCTGCTACGTGGGACTGAGGGGAGAGAAGCAGCCCTACTCACTGAAGATAGGTCCTGCTTCTTAGGCTACTGGACACCATTAGCTCCAGAGGGATCGTACACAGGATCTCACCCTTTGTCGTCCGATCCCGGAGCCGCGCCGCCATCCCCCTCGCAGAGCCGGAAGACAGAAGCCGGTGACAGAAGCAAGAACACTTCGAAATCGGCGGCAGAAGACTCCAGTCTTCATACTGAGGTAGCGCACAGCACTGCAGCTGTGCGCCATTGCTCCCACACTACACCCACATACTCCGGTCACTGTAGGGTGCAGGGCGCAGGGGGGGAGCGCCCTGGGCAGCAATTAGAGACCTCTTGGCAAAAGTGGGCGTATATACAGTTGGGCACTGTATATATGCATGGGCCCCCGCCATATTTTTACACAGAAACGCGGGACAGAAGCCCGCCACTGAGGGGGCGGGGCTTCTTCCTCAGCACTCACCAGCGCCATTTTCTCTCCACAGCTCCGCTGAGAGGAAGCTCCCCAGGCTCTCCCCTGCAGAAACACGGTAGAAGAGGGTAAAGAGAGAGGGGGGGGCACATAAATTAGGCGCAAAAACAGTTTATACAGCAGCTACTGGGTTAACACTAAGTTACTGTGTGATTCCTGGGGCATATAGCGCTGGGGTGTGTGCTGGCATACTCTCTCTCTGTCTCTCCAAAAGGCCTTGTGGGGTAACTGTCTTCAAAATGGGAATCTCCAGATAAAAAACTGCACATTTCCAAACGGATGCTTATGGCGTACCCTTTCCCGCCAACGGACAGGTTACGCTGGGAATCCTCCCCTAGGGTTGACAAAGCTTTAACACGCTTATCCAAGAGGGTAGCCCTGCCGTCACAGGATACGGCCACCCTAAAAGATGCTGTGGATAGAAAGCAGGAGGGTACCCTGAAGTCCATTTATACACATTCAGGTACCTTACTAAGGCCGGCGATTGCGTCGGCCTGGATGTGTAGTGCTGTAGCTGCATGGACAGATACCTTATCTGAGGAACTTGATACCTTGGACAAGGATACTATATTGCTGACCCTGGGGCATATAAAAGACGCTGTCCTGTATATGAGAGATGCTCAAAGAGACATTAGCCTACTAGGCTCTAGAATAAATGCAATGCCGATTTCTGCCAGAAGGGTCCTGTGGACTCGGCAATGGACAGGCGATGCTGATTCAAAAAGGCACATGGAGGTTTTACCTTACAAGGGTGAGGAGTTGTTTGGGGAGGGTCTCTCGGACCTGGTGTCCACAGCTACGGCTGGAAAGTCAAATTTTTTGCCATATGTTCCCTCACAACCTAAGAAAGCACTGTATTACCAGATGCAGTCCTTTCGATCACAAAAAGGCAAGAAAGTGCGAGGTGCGTCCTTTCTTGCCAGAGGCAGGGGTAGAGGAATGAAGCTGCACAATACAGCTAGTTCCCAGGAACAGAAGTCCTCCCCGGCTTCCACTAAATCCACCGCATGACGCTGGGTCTCCACAGGCGGAGCTAGGCCCGGTGGGGGCACGTCTCAGAAATTTCAGCCACAAGTGGGTTCACTCCCAGGTGGATCCCTGGGCTATAGAGATTGTGTCTCAGGGATACAAGCTGGAATTCGAAGAGTTGCCCCCTCACCGTTACCTCAAATCGGCCCTGCCAGCTTCCCCCTTAGAGAGGGAAATAGTGTTAGCTGCAATTCACAAATTGTATCTTCAGCAGGTGGTGGTCAAGGTTCCCCTCCTTCAACAAGGAAGGGGTTACTATTCGACCATGTTTGTGGTACCGAAACCGGACGGTTCGGTCAGACCCATATTGAATTTAAAATCCCTGAACATATACCTGAAAAGGTTCAAGTTCAAGATGGAATCGCTCAGAGCGGTCATCGCAAGCCTGGAAGGGGAGGATTTTATTGTGTCTCTGGACATAAAGGATGCTTACCTTCATGTCCCCATTTATCCACCTCATCAGGAGTACCTCAGATTTGTGGTACAGGATTGTCATGACCAATTCCAGACGTTGCCGTTTGGTCTCTCCACGGCACCGAGAATATTTACCAAGGTAATGGCGGAAATGATGGTGCTCCTGCGACGGCAAGGAGTCACAATTATCCCATACTTGCACGATCTCCTCATAAAAGCGAGGTCAAGGGAGCAGTTGCTGATCAGCGTAGCACGCTCTCGGGAAGTGTTACAACAGCACGGCTGAATTCTAAATATTCAAAAGTCGCAGTTGATTCCTACGACTCGTCTGCCCTTCCTGGGCATGATTCTGGACACAGGCCAGAAGAGGGTTTATCTCCCAATGGAGAAGGCTCAGGAGCTCATGACACTGGTCAGAGACCTATTAAAACCAAAACAGGTGTCGGTGCATCACTGCACGCGAGTCCTGGGAAAGATGGTGGCATCATACGAGGCCATTCCCTTCGGCAGGTTCCATGCGAGGACCTTTCAATGGGATCTGTTGGACAAGTGGTCCGGATCACATCTACAAATGCATCGGCTGATCACCCTATCCCCCAGGGCCAGTCTCTCCTGTGGTGTCTGCAGAGTGCTCACCTTCTCGAGGGCCGCAGATTCGGCATTCAGGACTGGGTCCTGGTGACCACGGACGCAAGCCTCCGAGGGTGGGGAGCAGTCACACAGGGAAGAAATTTCCAAGGTCTGTGGTCAAGTCAGGAGACTTGCCTTCACATCAATATCCTGGAACTAAGGGCCATATACAACGCCCTACATCAAGCGGAGACCCTGCTTCGCGACCGATCGGTCAGACAACATCACCGCAGTGGCTCATGTAAACCGCCAAGGCGGCACAAGGAGCAGGGTGGCGATGGCGGAAGCCACCAGAATTCTTCGCTGGGCGGAGAATCACGTCAGAGCACTGTCAGCAGTGTTCATTCCGGGAGTGGACAACTGGGAAGCAGACTTCCTCAGCAGGCACGACCTCCACCCGGGAGAGTGGGGACTTCATCAAGAAGTCTTCACGCAGATTGCAAATCGGTGGGAACTGCCACAAGTAGACATGATGGCATCCCGCATCAACAAAAAGCTAAATGAGAATCATAAGAAGAAGAGGAGTGAGAACAATACTCATTGTTCCGGATTGGCCAAGAAGTACTTGGTATCCAGAGCTACAAGAAATGCTCACAGAGGACCCATGGTCTCTGCCTCTAAGACAGGACTTGTTGCAACAGGGGCCCTGTCTGCTCTTACCGCGGCTGCGTTTGACGGCATGGCGGTTGAACGCCAGATCCTAGCAGAAAAAGGCATTCCGGATGAGGTTATTCCTACGCTGATAAAGGCTAGGAAGGACGTGACGGCTAAACATTATCACCGTATATGGTGAAAATATGTTGCTTGGTGTGAGGCCAGGAATGCCCCTACGGAGGAATTCCAGCTGGGCCGTTTCCTTCACTTCCTACAGTCGGGAGTGACTTTGGGCTTAAAATTGGGTTCCATTAAGGTCCAGATTTCGGCCCTATCCATTTTCTTTCAAAAAGAACTGGCTTCTCTACCTGAAGTTCAGACGTTTGTAAAGGGAGTGCTGCATATTCAGCCCCCTTTTGTGCCTCCAGTGGCACCTTGGGATCTTAACGTGGTGTTGAGTTTCCTGAAGTCACACTGTTTTGAGCCACTTAAAACCGTGGAATTAAAATTTCTCATGAGGAAGGTGGTCATGCTATTAGCCTTGGCTCCAGATAGGCGTGTGTCAGAATTAGCGGCTTTGTCACATAAAGCCCCTATCTGGTTTTCCATATGGACAGGGCAGAATTGCGGACCCGTCCGCAATTTCTGCCAAAAGTGGTGTCATCTTTTCATATGAACCAACCTATTGTGGTGCCTGTGGCTACTCGTGACTTGGAGGATTCCGAGTTACTAGATGTGGTCAGGGCTTTGAAGGTTTATGTAGCCAGAACGGCTAGAGTCAGGAAAACTTAGTCGCTGTTTATCCTGTATGCACCCAACAAGCTGGGTGCTCCTGCTTCAAAGCAAACTATTGCTCGCTGGATCTGTAACACGATTCAGCAGGCTCATGCTGCGGCTGGATTGCCGCTGCCAAAATCAGTAAAAGCCCATTCCACAAGGAAGGTGGGCTCTTCTTGGGCGGCTGCCCGAGGGGTCTCGGCATTACAGCTTTGCCGAGCAGCTGCTTGGTCGGGTTCAAACACTTTTGCAAAGTTCTACAAGTTTGATACCCTGGCTGAGGAGGACCTTGTGTTTGCTCATTCGGTGCTGCAGAGTCATCCGCACTCTCCCGCCCGTTTGGGAGCTTTGGTATAATCCCCATGGTCCTTACGGAGTCCCCAGCATCCACTAGGACGTTAGAGAAAATAAGATTTTACTTACCGGTAAATCTATTTCTCGTAGTCCGTAGTGGATGCTGGGCGCCCGTCCCAAGTGTGGACTTCTTTTGCAATGCTTGTATATAGTTATTGCTTACATAAGGGTTATGTTATAGTTGCATGAGGGTTGATCTGATGCTCTGTTGTTGTTCATACTGTTAACTGGGTAAGTTTATCACAAGTTATACGGTGTGATTGGTGTGGCTGGTATGAGTCTTGCCCTGGATTCCAAAATCCTTTCCTTGTACTGTCAGCTCTTCCGGGCACAGTTTCTCTAACTGAGGTCTGGAGGAGGGACATAGATGGAGGAGCCAGAGCACACCAGTATCCAAATTCTTTCTTATAGTGCCTTGTCTCCTGCGGAGCCCGTCTATTCCCCATGGTCCTTACGAAGTCCCCAGCATCCACTACGGACTACGAGAAATAGATTTACCGGTAAGTAAAATCTTATTATTGCTAGTCCAGTGCAGTTTTATGGTACATAATTTCTGCATGGTACGCTTGTGACTATATATGTGTGTGTGCATGTAGCTGCTGCTTGGTTGCCTCATTACAGGGTATTTCAATCAGCGTGCTGCTCCTACTGTATGTTGCTATACCTAAGGGGGCTAAGTGTATCAGGTGTCTTTTTGTTTTTATTATAGGATTGTATCACAAGATATACCTGCTGTGTATTTTTACTTGTGATTTATAGTCACCATATACATTTATATCTCTTGAACTCCCAGTCTGTGCTGTCATAGTCACTTTTCACGGGTGCTCTTGCTAGGTATATTGCTGCTACACCTTGTACCTGGTTGCCCGATATTGTGCACACTGCTATGTCTGCTACCCGTGGCAACGACGCTGGGGCTTCTCCCACATAGCGTGGTAGTGAGGCCGCGGACGTGATGGAGGATAATATGGCAGCTGAGAGTTCAGGTTCAGGGGGTTCCTTACCCCCCAGTGGGTCGGTAGCACCTGGTGCTTCTCAGGAAACACCTTGGGATATATTTTCAACGCTATTATTCACGCTTGTAAGTAAATTGGCGCCCCCTGTGGGACCACCTGGTCCCTGCTATTAATCCGCCATGGGCAGATCAAATCTCCACTCAGTTACAGCATTTGAACCGGTCACTGACTAAATCTAAGTGTCACTCTCGCCCGCCTAAGTTGTCTTCTAAACGGGCCATTACCTCCTCCCAATCCACTGCTATCCCAGACACATCCTCTGATGAGGATGGTGCATATACTGATCCCACAGACACTGATACAGATGTTTCTGATGGGGAAGGGAAGTCATTAGTGGATGTCCCGGATTTGACTGAAGCGATTAGGCTCATTCTTCAGGTGTCTGGTGATCCTGAGCCTGAGGCTGTCTCTAAGAAACCAGATAGGTTTAAACATAACAAGGTGATTAAACAAGTTTTACCTCATTCTGAACACCTGGTTGACATCTGTCAGGAATCCTGGGAAAATCCGGGGACATAACTCACACCGAATAAGAGACTGTTAGCTTGCTATTCTTTCTCTGCAGAGGTATGTAAGAATTGGGAAACCCCTCCGTCCGTTGATTCTCATGTGGCGCGTATGGTTGTTTCGTCTGCTCTGCCGGTAACTACCGTCAACTCTCTGAAGGAACCGACGGATAGACGGATGGAGGGTTGTTTAAAAGCATTTATACCCTAACGGTGGTTGTGCATAGGCCAACCATTGCAGCAACTTGGGCTGCTGAAGCTGTTGAGGCGTGGGCTCAGGAGCTTGAGGCGGAACTGCCTTCCAGCGCATCTGAGCATGCTCGACAATGTCTCTCCTATATTACCACGGCTTCTCTGTACCTTAAGGAGGCGGCCTCCGATGCTGGGGTGCTCGCGGCCAAGGCTGCTACTACGTCCGTCTTGGCCACACGTATCCATTGGTTGAGATCCTGGTCAGTGGATATGGATTCCAAGATAACCCTGGAGGTGCTTCCTTTCAAGGGAGACATTCTCTTTGGAGAAGACCTCAATAAGATTGTAGCTGATCTGGCTACTGCTAAAACAGCTTGCCTACCTAGTACGGCTCCTTCCGCACAGAAGGCTAAAAGTACTTTCCCTCTGCCCTTTCATCCTCCAGGAAAAGCAAAAGGTCAGGCGTACCCAAAGCAAGCTTGTGCTTCCAGACCTGCCAAGCCCAGACCGAAGCGTGCCTGGGCCGCCTGTCAGCCAGCTTCCAAAACTTACAAGCCTGCCACATGACGGGGCGGGCCTCCCTCTGGGGGTGTCACGATCCGGGTATCTGGACGCCATTTCTTACCCATCAGATGCCTCCTAAGGCTGGCTCAGCGCTCCAGGACCGGATCCCATCTGTTATCCTAATGTTCACATTCCTGCATCCTCTCCTGTCTCTCTGAGACGCTGTCACAGTAACGCCTTATTACATCTGGCATGGCGTCTCCCGCGGCCTCCGCCGCCGTCCCTGAGCTTCTGCATGCAGAGTGTCAGAGTGGCGATTACGTCAGCCGCGGCCTCCGCTGTGTCCGCGTGGTTGGATGTGCACTTGTCAGCCTGGCGTCTCCTGTCTCCAGTGGCCGGCGCCGCCATTACTGTTTTCATTACCACATGGATTACAAACCAAACTTCCCTCCAAGTGTCTGCATGGGCGCAGCCATCTTGGATTCTGTCAGCTGATCATTTCCTCCAATCTGTTGTCAGTATTTTTAATCTGCATAATTGCCAAGCCAATCCCTTCCTTGCTGCAGGTATAAATACACTGTGCCTGAGCAAGGAAGGCGTCAGTGCTTTGGTTGTCAAACCTAGTTCCTGTTTGTCTCTCTCCTGTGATTGTCTTCCAGGTTCCAGCTCCTGTCTCAAGACTTCCACCATAGAGACCCGCACCAGCATTCCACCTGCGGTGTAGCCTGACTCTCCAATCCATTGTGGATTCATCTGTTTCCAGCTACAACATTACCTGCTTCCAGCTCAGCTTTCAGCAGAGTACAGCTTCCCTTAAAGGGCCGGTGTCCTTTCTACACTTTACCACTCTCCACCGGTATTATTATTTCTCCGCTCTCAAGTTCTACATTTCAGTTCATATTTCATCGCTCCCAAGTTCATCTATTATTTAACTGGTTCCAGCCAGTATCCACTCCGTGCTAACAACAGTCTGGTTCCAGCCAGTATCCACAGCAGCTGTTTTACCTTCAGCAACCCAGCTTTTCCTGGAACACCAGCTGGCACAATCCTGGGTTATCTCCATTGCTACAGTCGGGTCTGGTAAGGACTTTCCATCTAGAAGATCATAAGAACTATCTCACACTACCAGTGCCCTGTGGCTCCTGCCATCCTGTAGTACCCAGGAACTGTATTTATTATTTGCTGACTTTTACATTTTCTTTTACTGCTGCTGTGTTGCGGAGTTGTCATAATAAACATCATTGACTTTTATCCAAGTTGTCGTGGTCACGCCTTCGGGCAGTTATTATTCATGTTACTTACATGTCCAGGGGTCTGATACAACCTCCCAGGTTCCGGTACATCTCAGCCCCTACAACTGAGGCTGCCTCCCGTCAGCTCAGGCCCTCAGTTGTGACAGTAAGCACTGACCTAATGAATCCAGCCGGAGACCAGGATCAAGCGGCCAGGCCGATGCAAGAACTGGCAGCCCGACTAGAACATCAGGAGGCTGCACAGGGCCACATCATCCGCTGTCTCCAGGATCTCTCTACTCGGCTGGATGGGATTCAGACAACTCTCCGTGGATCAGGCGCATCTGGTGCGTCAACCACAGTGACTCCAGTTATAACCCCACCCACCTTACCCATTTCTGCTCCACGTCTTCATCTTCCAACGCCAGCAAAATTTGACGGATCTCCAAGATTCTGCAGGGGATTTCTCAACCAGTGTGAGATTCAGTTTGAGCTACAACCTGGCAATTTTCCCAGTGACCGTACAAAAATTGCCTACATTATCTCTCTTCTCAGTGGCTCCGCCCTTGACTGGGCATCACCGTTATGGGAGAGGTCCGACACCCTGCTATCTTCTTACACTGCATTCGTGTCAACATTCAGGCGCATCTTCGACGAGCCAGGCCGGGTAACCTCAGCTTCATCCGAGATTCTCCGTTTACGCCAGGGGTCACGTACTGTAGGACAATATCTGATACAGTTCCAGATCCTGGCATCCGAACTGGCATGGAACGACGAGGCCCTGTATGCTGCATTCTGGCATGGCTTATCCGAGCTTATTAAAGATGAGTTAGCTACCAGAGACTTACCTTCTAAGTTAGATGAGCTAATCTCACTCTGCACGAAAGTTGATTTACGTTTCAGAGAGAGAGCAACTGAGCGTGGAAGATCATCTGCTCCAAAATCTTCTGCTCCTCCTCCTCGTCAACTGTCACCATCTAAAGATGAGCCCATGCAAATTGGCCGTTCCCGTTTAACTCCTGCTGAGCGCCGAAGACGCCTCTCTGAGTCTCTTTGTCTTTACTGTGCAGCTCCGTCTCACACCATCAATGCCTGTCCCGAACGTCCGGGAAAACTCCAAACCCTAGCTCGCCCAGGAGAGGGCCGGCTAGGAGTAATGATCTCCTCTCCATCTCCTCATGATTGTAATCTCCCAGTCTCGCTTCAAGTTGCTTAACGTTATCGGAACGTCATTGCCCTCCTTGATTCCGGAGCAGCTGGGAACTTTATTACTGAAGCCTATGTTAAACGGTGGTCCCTACCCACCGAGAGACTTCCTTCCTCCTTTTCCTTAACTGCCGTGGATGGCAGTAAAATTTTTGATACTATTATTGCTCTAAGGACTCTACCAGTTCGTCTGAGAGTGGGAGTTCTTCATTCCGAACTTATTTCACTTTTAGTGATTCCAAGAGCCACACATCCTGTGGTCCTGGGCCTTCCATGGCTCCGTCTTCACAATCCTACAATTGATTGGACGACTACGCAAATCCTGGCATGGGGTTCCTCCTGTGCAGAGACATGTTTGTTTAAAGTATTGCCTGTCTGTTCTTCCTCCCCCAGGTCGTCTGATGTTCCACCTCCTCCATATCAAGATTTCACGGATGTGTTCAGTAAAGCTTCTGCTGATATCCTTCCTCCTCATAGAGAATGGGACTGCCCGATTGATCTCGTTCCAGGGAAGGTTCCACCTCGAGGCCGAACTTATCCGTTGTCTCTGCCTGAGACGCATTCTATGGAGGAATACATTAAAGAGAACCTAGCAAAGGGGTTCATTCGACCTTCTTCTTCCCCAGCCGGCGCAGGCTTCTTTTTTGTAAAAAAGAAAGATGGTGGTCTGCGGCCGTGCATCGACTACAGAGGTTTGAACGACATTACCATCAAGAACCGTTATCCTTTACCCCTGATTACTGAGCTCTTTGACAGAGTTAGCGGAGCTACCATCTTTACAAAGCTGGACTTGCGAGGTGCATACAATCTCATCCGGATCCGTGAGGGTGACGAGTGGAAGACCGCCTTTAACACCCGTGACGGACATTATGAGTACCTCGTCATGCCCTTCGGATTGAGCAATGCTCCAGCTGTCTTCCAGCATTTTGTCAATGAGATCTTCAGAGACATTCTATACCGTCATGTCGTGGTCTATCTAGACGATATCCTCATTTTTGCCAACGATTTAGAGGAACATCGTTTTTGGGTTAAAGAGGTTCTGTCCCGTCTCCGTGTCAATCATCTCTATTGCAAATTAGAAAAATGCGTCTTTGAAGTCAAGTCCATTCCGTTTCTAGGGTACATTGTGTCCGGTTCCGGACTAGAGATGGATCCTGAGAAACTACAAGCAATTCAGAATTGGCCGGTACCCTTAACCCTCAAAGGGGTCCAGAGGTTCTTAGGGTTCGCCAATTATTACCGAAAGTTTATACGAGACTTTTCCACCATTGTGGCGCCTATTACTGCTTTCACCAAGAAGGGTGCTAACCCGTCCAAGTGGTCTGAAGAAGCCATGCAAGCTTTTCATCTTTTAAAACAGAGGTTCATCTCTGCGCCTGTCCTGAAACAGCCTGACATCGACTCTCCTTTCATCCTAGAGGTGGATGCCTCCTCCGTTGGAGTAGGAGCGGTGTTATCTCAGAGGGCTAAAGATGGCCATTTACATCCTTGCAGTTTCTTCTCCCGGAAGTTCTCCCCAGCTGAGCGCAACTATGCCATTGGCGACCAGGAGTTGCTAGCCATCAAGCTCGCTCTAGAAGAGTGGAGGTATCTGTTGGAGGGAGCTTCTCATTTAATCACCATACTTACAGACCACAAGAACCTTTTATACCTGAAGGGCGCACAATGTCTCAACCCTCGTCAGGCCAGATGGGCACTTTTCTTTTCCAGGTTCGACTTTAAACTCCAGTTCTGTCCGGGCTCTCAGAATCGCAAGGCCGATGCCCTTTCCCGCTCATGGGAGCAAGAAAATGAGTCAGAGTCTTCAGACAAGCATCCTATTATAAATCCGTTGGCATTCTCCACGGTAGGGATGGACTCTACGCCCCCATCAGGGAAAAGTTTTGTGAAGCCGATGCTAAGGAAGAAGCTCATGCATTGGGCCCATGCTTCCCGTTTTGCCGGACATACAGGTATCCAAAAAACCCTGGAGTTTATCTCTAGGTCCTATTGGTGGCCAACTCTGAAAAAAGACGTCTTGGAGTTTATTGCATCTTGCCCAAAGTGTGCCCAACATAAAGTATCCCGCCAGTCGCCTGCGGGGCAACTGGTTCCACTATCCGTTCCCCGTCGACCATGGACCCACTTGTCGATGGATTTCATTACAGACTTACCCATGTGCAACAAGTTCAATACCATCTGGGTGGTAGTTGACCGGTTCACCAAGATGGCACACTTCATTCCTCTCACCGGTCTTCCGTCAGCTTCCAAGTTGGCTCAAGTATTCATACAAGAGATCTTCCGACTCCACGGTCTTCCTGAAGAAATTATCTCAGATCGAGGAGTTCAATTCACAGCCAAATTCTGGCGAAGTTTATGTCAAGTCCTCCAAGTCAAGCTAAAGTTTTCCACGGCTTACCATCCTCAGACCAATGGTCAAACCGAGAGGGTGAATCAGGACTTGGAGGCCTTCCTCCGCATCTATGTGTCCTCCTCTCAAGATGACTGGGTTCAATTACTTCCCTGGGCCGAGTTCTGTCATAACAACCAGTATCATTCTTCATCTTCTTCAACACCATTCTTCACCAACTTTGGATTCCACCCTAAAGTCCCTGAGTTCCAACCGCTTCCAGCAACTTCTGTTCCCGCAGTGGATATCACCTTGCATCAGTTTGCCAATATCTGGAAGAGCGTACGATCAGCTCTGCTCAAGGCATCGTTCAGGTACAAGAAGTTTGCGGATAAGAAGCGTCGAGCAGTTCCTGCTCTCAAGGTGGGTGATCGGGTATGGTTATCCACGAAGAATTTGAGGTTAAGAGTTCCCAGTATGAAGTTTGCACCTCGCTATATCGGTCCTTTCAAGATTGAACAAGTCATCAATCCTGTTGCTTACAGACTCCAGTTGCCTCCCTTCTTAAAAATACCCAGGACATTCCATGTTTCCCTGTTGAAACCGCTGATCTTGAATCGGTTTCATTCCTCACTTCCTCCAACTCCGAAAGTCCAAACTCAACGAGGCGTTGAGTATGAAGTGGCCAAGATCCTGGACTCACGTCACCGTTACGGTCAACTACAATATCTTATTGACTGGAAAGGTTATGGTCCTGAGGAACGTTCATGGACCAATGCTTCTGATGTCCATGCTCCTGCCTTGGTCCGGAGATTCCATTCCAAGTTTCCTCAAAAGCCAAAGAAGTGTCCTGGGGCCACTCCTAAAGGGGGGGGGGGGGGTGCTGTCACGATCCGGGTATCTGGACGCCATTTCTTACCCATCAGATGCCTCCTAAGGCTGGCTCAGCGCTCCAGGACCGGATCCCATCTGTTATCCTAATGTTCACATTCCTGCATCCTCTCCTGTCTCTCTGAGACGCTGTCACAGTAACGCCTTATTACATCTGGCATGGCGTCTCCCGCGGCCTCCGCCGCCGTCCCTGAGCTTCTGCATGCAGAGTGTCAGAGTGGCGATTACGTCAGCCGCGGCCTCCGCTGTGTCCGCGTGGTTGGATGTGCACTTGTCAGCCTGGCGTCTCCTGTCTCCAGTGGCCGGCGCCGCCATTACTGTTTTCATTACCACATGGATTACAAACCAAACTTCCCTCCAAGTGTCTGCATGGGCGCAGCCATCTTGGATTCTGTCAGCTGATCATTTCCTCCAATCTGTTGTCAGTATTTTTAATCTGCATAATTGCCAAGCCAATCCCTTCCTTGCTGCAGGTATAAATACACTGTGCCTGAGCAAGGAAGGCGTCAGTGCTTTGGTTGTCAAACCTAGTTCCTGTTTGTCTCTCTCCTGTGATTGTCTTCCAGGTTCCAGCTCCTGTCTCAAGACTTCCACCATAGAGACCCGCACCAGCATTCCACCTGCGGTGTAGCCTGACTCTCCAATCCATTGTGGATTCATCTGTTTCCAGCTACAACATTACCTGCTTCCAGCTCAGCTTTCAGCAGAGTACAGCTTCCCTTAAAGGGCCGGTGTCCTTTCTACACTTTACCACTCTCCACCGGTATTATTATTTCTCCGCTCTCAAGTTCTACATTTCAGTTCATATTTCATCGCTCCCAAGTTCATCTATTATTTAACTGGTTCCAGCCAGTATCCACTCCGTGCTAACAACAGTCTGGTTCCAGCCAGTATCCACAGCAGCTGTTTTACCTTCAGCAACCCAGCTTTTCCTGGAACACCAGCTGGCACAATCCTGGGTTATCTCCATTGCTACAGTCGGGTCTGGTAAGGACTTTCCATCTAGAAGATCATAAGAACTATCTCACACTACCAGTCCCCTGTGGCTCCTGCCATCCTGTAGTACCCAGGAACTGTATTTATTATTTGCTGACTTTTACGTTTTCTTTTACTGCTGCTGTGTTGCGGAGTTGTCATAATAAACATCATTGACTTTTATCCAAGTTGTCGTGGTCACGCCTTCGGGCAGTTATTATTCATGTTACTTACATGTCCAGGGGTCTGATACAACCTCCCAGGTTCCGGTACATCTCAGCCCCTACAACTGAGGCTGCCTCCCGTCAGCTCAGGCCCTCAGTTGTGACAGGGGGATCCCAGGGTGGGGGGCCAACTTCTAGGTTTTGCCCAGGAATGGTTGAAGACCACTTCAGATACCTGAGTGAGGGAAGTCGTCGCTCGACGTTACGCCATACCCTTCAAGAATCGTCCCCCGCAGCGATTTTGCCTGACAGATGTGCCTCTGGATCTGGCAAAAGCAAACACGTTGCACTCGGTGGTACATTCCCTCCTGACCACAGGAGTGGTAGTACAGGTGCCTCTGGCTCAGAGAGGCAAGGGGTACTATTCACCGCTGTTCCTAGTCCCGAAACCGAACGGGTCCTCGCGGCCCTTTCTCAATCTAAAGTCCTTGAACAAGCATGTGTGGGTCTCGTTTTGTATGGAAATGCTGCGCTCTATTGTTCTGGCCTTGGAGCCTGGGGACTATATAGTCTCCCTGGACATACAGGATGCCTACCTACATATTCCTATTGTGGTATCTCATCAGCAGTGCCTGAGGTTTGCGGTGGGCAACCTTCATTACCAATTTTGGGCGTTACCCTTTGGTTTGACAACGGCTCCCCGAGTTTTCACCAAAGTTATGGCGGTCAAGGGGTCAGGATCCTACCGTACTTGGACGATTTGTTGATCCTGGCAAATTTCCCAGAACTTCTCCTGATTCATCTCGATCTGACGGTCCAGTGCATGAAAGCCCACGGGTGGCTGATCAACTGGAATAAATCCTCCCTGGTTCCTGCTCGGAGCATGTTACATCTGGGAGCGTTATTGGACACTCACAACCAACGGTTGTTCCTGTCTCAGGAGAAAGCCCTGAAGCTTCAGAACAGGATTCGATGCTTTCTATCTCGTCCGCAAGTGTCGATACATTCGGCAATGCAAGTGCTGGGTCTCATGGTGTCGGCTTTTGACATGGTGGAGTATGCTTAATTCCACTCTCGCCCTCTGCAGAAGTTAATTCTGACCAAGTGGGATGGCCTGCCTCACCGGATCAGATCTCACATGATCTCCTTGTCTCCGGAGGTCCACCTGTCACTGAGCTGGTGGCTTCAGGACCAATAATTGAACAGGGGTCGTCCCTTCTCGATATCCAACTGGGTCCTTCTGACGACGGATGCCAGTCTGAGAGGTTGGGGCGCGGTGTTGGAACAACACTCTCTTCAGGGTCGGTGGACCAAGGAGGAGTCTCTGCTCCCGATAAATATTCTGGAACTGCGGGCAGTGTTCAATGCATTAACAATGGCCCAGCATCTAATACAGAACAGACCTGTTCAAGTACAGTCGGACAACACCACCACGGTGGCGTACATAAATCATCAAGGCGGCACTCGAAGCCGAATGGCAATGAGGGACGTATCACGGATTCTTCAGTGGGCGGAGCGCCATCTGCCGGCCATATCCGCAGTATTCATTCCGGGCGTCCTGAACTGGGAAGCGGACTATCTCAGTCGTCAGGACGTACACGCAGGAGAGTGGAGACTCCATCCGGAGGTGTTTCAACTTCTCGTGGACACGTGGGGTCTTCCAGATGTGGATCTGATGGCGTCTCGACACAATCACAAGGTTCCGGTCTTCGGAGCAAGGACAAGGGGTCCTCAAGCTGCGTTCGTGGACGCTCTGGCAAGTCCATGGAACTTTCAGCTACCGTATGTGTTCCCTCCGGTGTCACTCCTGCCCAGAGTTATACGTAAGTTCAAGCAAGAAGGAGGAAACCTGCTTCTGGTCGGTCCAGCGTGGCCCAGACGGCACTGGTTCTCCGATCTCCTGGGTATTTCGTGGGATTGTCCCCTTCTACTTCAACAACGACCAGACCTCCTCGTTCAGGGCCCTTGTGTTTACCAGGATTTGGCCCGTCTGGCTTTGACGGCATGGCTCTTGAGGCTTCCGTGCTGAGGGCCAAGGGTTTTTCTGAGGCGGACGTTCAAACTATGTTGAAGGCCCGTAAGCCAGCTTCTGCTCGGATCTACTATAGGGTCTGGAATGCTTACTTTACTTGGTGTGCGTCTCACAATCTTGACGTTTTCAAGTTTAGTATGGCCAAACTCTTGGCCTTTCTACAACAGGGCCTGGACTAAGGCCTGCGTCTGGCCTCCCTCAAGGTTCACATCTCTGCCTTGTCGGTTTGGTTTCAGAGAAAGATTGCTACCCTACCTGATGTCCATACATTCATTCAGGGTGTGTTGCAGATTCAGCCTTTTATGTACCACCTGTGGCCCCTTGGGACTTGTCTGTGGTTTTGGAGGCCCTACAAGAGTCTCCGTTTGAGCCTCTTGCCTCTGCTGAACTTAAGTAGCTTTCCCTTAAGGTCCTATTCTTGCTGGCGATTGCTTCAGCTAGAAGTGTCTTGGACTTGGGTGCCTTATCCTGTAAGTCTCCCTATTTGATTTTTTACCGTGATCGGGCGGTTCTTAGAACGCGGGTTAGATTTGTATCAATTACTTGATACACGTTCTGGCGCTATGATTGTGCTGGTTCTCTAAGCTGCTGTTAAAGTGAGGGATAGTCAATCTCTCATATACTGCAAAAACAACATGTGAAAAACATAAAAACAGCGCTAATAAAGAAACTAAAAAACAGGTGTTTCCTTAAAAAGCATTGTATACGTTTTAATAATACATATAAAATAATAGAGAAACTCTCATGAATATACACCATAAAATGATGGAGCCTCTAGAACCAGTCTCTGACCCTCGACAATTAGATGTAAATGTACACACCTCTTGATATTAACAATGTCCCTGTGACCGGTCACAATATCAACAGGATCCTCAATTTAGATATGCAGATGAGTCCGATCTTGTAATATATTTACCAGGATTGTAGTGGATTGGCCGGGTATCCCACCTAGCGAAGATTCAGAGGCTATCTCAGATCCAACGCCGATGTTTTTGGTGGTTTTCCCTTTGTTAATTTTCCACGTCCATGGATTAGAAATGTCCAAGATGGTGATAACTGCAATGGTGTCCTGGAGGTGATTTTGAAGTGTCTGGGTCAGGGATACCATTGCAGTTATCACCATCTTGGACATTTCTAATCCATGGACGTGGAAAATTAACAAAGGGAAAACCACCAAAAACATCGGCGTTGGATCTGAGATAGCCTCTGAATCTTCGCTAGGTGGGATACCCGGCCAATCCACTACAATCCTGGTAAATATATTACAAGATCGGACTCATCTGCATATCTAAATTGAGGATCCTGTTGATATTGTGACCGGTCACAGGGACATTGTTAATATCAAGAGGTGTGTACATTTACATCTAATTGTCGAGGGTCAGAGACTGGTTCTAGAGGCTCCATCATTTTATGGTGTATATTCATGAGAGTTTCTCTTTTATTTTATATGTATTATTAAAACGTATACAATGCTTTTTAAGGAAACACCTGTTTTTTAGTTTCTTTATTAGCGCTGTTTTTATGTTTTTCACATGTTGGTTCTTAGAACGCGGCCAGGTTATTTACCTAAGGTGGTGTCTTCCTTCCACCTTAACCCGGAAATTGTGGTTCCGGCCTTTAATTCTCCTGAGTTGTCTACCAAAGAGTGGTCTTTGGATGTGGTACGGGCTCCCCGTATCTATGTGAAGAGAACTTCCTCCATTAGGAAATCTGATTATCTTTTTGTACTGTTTGGTTTTCACAAACGTGGCTGGCCTGCTTCCAAGCAGACTTTGGCCAGATGGATTAGAATGGTGATTGCACATGCTTATGTACAGGCTGGTCGTCCGGTTCCTGCTACCATTAAAGCCCATTCTACTCGGTCGGTTGAACCTTCTTGGGCGGCCCACCGTGGTGCGACCCTTGAACAATTGTGCAAGGCGGCAACGTCGTCCTCAGGGAACACGTTTATAAGGTTCTGTGCCTTCGATAGGATGCTTCCTTTGGACGCTGGGTTCTTGTGCCCGCTACAGTGCATCCCCTCCCATAAGGAACTGCTTTAGGACATCCCCGATGTTAATCCTTGTGGAGCCCAGTGTACCACGCAGCAGAAAACGAGATTTATGGTAAGAACTTACCGTTGTTAAATCTCTTTCTGCGAGGTACACTGGGCTCCACAAGGAGCCCACCCTGACGCACTTAGCTTCTCTGGGTTGGTATTGGCATAGCCGCTGACACCCTCTCCTGCGGTGAGTGTGTGGTGTAATTGGCTACGAGCTGTTGTCGTCTCTTTTACCTGCTACTGCATTGGGCTGGTTAACTAAACTGAGCTCATGTGCATCTTGGGACAGTCAAAAGCTTTGAGCCTGTTGGTGCCTCGGATCGAGATCCTACTCTACACCCCGATGTTAATCCTAGTGGAGCCCAGTGTACCTCGCAGAAAGAGATTTAACAATGGTAAGTTCTTACCATAAATCTCGTTTTTTATGTGCTGTCATACAGATTCACACTTCAGATGCATGTGACTTGGGTACTTATTCTCTCCCCTATCCGGCCAATCACTGTAAACTTTTTCCATTGTGTACAGCGATTCTTCGCATTTTCAGTACTCACAGCGCGCCATGTCTCCAGTCGTACTGCAGCAGCACCTCTCCCAGGTACATGAAGGGTAGGGGGCTTATGTTACAAAATGCGAATGCAACAGGCACTGACTATGATTAGGTTCCAATAATGAATCTGTTTTTGGTCATGTTTTGCTGCACCGTTTGCGTCCTTCTCTGAATAAGGCCCTCAGTTTAGACAATACCCTAGACTAGAGTTTTCCAAACTCCACCCCTATAGTCCAGGTTTTAAGGATATCCGTGCTTAAGCACAGGTAACTTTAATAGTTTTTTTTTTCTTTACTTGAAGCCCGAGGTGAGTGGCTTCATCACCCAGTGGTCTGTGCAAAAACCGTGCTGGGGGCGTAGGTACTTGGACCACCTCCAAACGGAGAAGGGCCCCGTTACTCCCCTGACCCCCCAGAGCCAAAAGGCCTACTGAGGGAAAAAGGGTCTGTGGGTCCCTCCTTGCCGAAGCACAGAGGGACCCTCGAGTATCCCCAGGATTGGGCGAAGCTTCCCCCTGGGAAACGAAACAGTCTCCAGCCCTCCCCAAAAGGAGAGGACCTGAGAACTAGGGTTGTCCCATAAGGGTCTCACCTAAACCCCACCAAAAATGTGACAAACACACGAAAAACACAAAAAAGTGCAAAACACGTGAATAAATAAATAAATAGGCCCCAGCCCAAAGGCCAGGGGAAAAGTAAAAATTATCCTTGCCCTAGCCAAAAGGCCAGGGCAAAGGAAAGTGGGCGCAGACAGGAAGGATGAGGTGCTCAGTGCAAAAGTGCCATACTAGTGCATGGTTTGACAGCTTCACCAGTGCATTTTCAGGCACCCCTGGCTCTTCCAGCACCAGGGGCACATAGAAACCTTGGGCTTCAGGCTGCTCCCGACCTCCAGCCAGACCAAGCTTCATACCCACTCTGTGCCAGGGTCAACCCCCAGTACGAGAGTAGATACTAGACCAGGCCGTTCCCGCTCCACGCAAGTAGTCCTATTTCAACCCCTTCTTAGGATGACGGATACTAAGCCCAGTTTTTCTCCACTCTCGACCAGAGGCAGTGCCACACCCCGGCATGGTACTCCACAAGGTGTTTCTCCATTCCACACTAAGGGACCTCTCACGCCTCTATTGTAAGAATGGGTACTCCACCAAGTGTTTCCCTCGAGCAGGTGCTACACTTGATCTTAGCCAAAAGACCGAGAAGCAATAAACTTTAATAGTACCTCAGTCAATTTGATTCAACCATCTGGGCATAGGCATAGATATCCTTAAGACCTGGACTGCAATGGCAGAGTAAGAGACACTCTGACCTAGACCATGGACAGGAAAGAGGTTGAGTTACAAATGTGGTGCATGTACTTCTGCCAATGTTCCAGCAGGTAATCAGGTGGAAGTACAGTATTATACAGTTCTGTAGGGAACCTCAATCACCACTTTCTGTCCATACAGACGAAGCCTCGCTCATCTAGCCTTCTCTGGGGCGCCTAGCTGTACCAAGGTTTATTAGCATAAGCCTTTCATCTATTGTTCTCAGCTGCAATACAATACAGAGAGAACAATGCAGCAGGGGATTAAGTCCGACAGCACTGGCTCACTTAATCCTAGTAAAGGGATAGATGAGCAGGGCTCCATCTGCACGTTGCAGGATTAGGCAGCTCTACATGCTTTTTCAGAAATACCTGCTTCATCTTCATCAAATTTAATTATTTATTGTTTTTCTCTTACGTCCTAGAGGATGCTGGGGACTCCGTAAGCACCATGGGGATAGACGGGCTCAGCAGGAGACATGGGTACTTTAAGAAAGACTTTAGATCTGGGTGTACACTGGCTCCTCCCTCTATGCCCCTCCTCCAGACCTCAGTTTACTACTGTGCCCAGAGGAGACTGGGTGCTTTTCAGGGAGCTCTCCTGAGCTTTCTGACAGAAAGTATGGGGGTAATTCCAAGTTGATCGCACCAGGAAATTTTTTAGCAGTTGGGCAAAACCATGTGCACTGCAGGGAAGGCAGATATAACATGTGCAGAAAGAGTTAGATTTGGGTGGGTTATTTTATTTCTGTGCAGGGTAATACTGGCTGCTTTATTTTTACACTGCAAATTAGATTGCAGATTGAACACACCACACCCAAATCTAACTCTCTCTGCACATGTTACATCTGCCTCCCCTGCAGTGCACATGGTTTTGCCCAACTGCTAAAAAAATTCCTGCTGCGATCAACTTGGAATTACCCCCTATATTTGTTAGGTTTTTTATTTTCAGGGAGCCTGCTGGCAACAGACTCCCAGCATCGAGGGACTGAGGGGAGAGAAGCAGACCTACTTCTGTGAGTTTCAAGGCTCTGCTTCTTAGGCTACTGGACACCATTAGCTCCAGAGGGAGTCAGGACACAGGTCTCACCCTGGAGTTCGTCCCGAAGCCGCGCTGCCGTCCTCCTCACAGAGCCGGAAGATAGAAGCCGGGTGAGTATGAGAAGAAAAGAAGACTTCAGAGGCGGCAGAAGACTTCATGATCTTCACTGAGGTAACGCACAGCGGTGAAGCTGTGCGCCATTGCTCCCATACACCTCACACACGGCAGTCACTGTAAGGGTGCATTGCGCAGGGGGGGCGCCCTGGGCGGCCTATAAACCTCTTTTCTGGCAAAAATAATATATATACAGCTGGCCACTGTATATATATAAGAGCCCCCGCCAGTTTTCAGTATATTTGGGCGGGACAAGCCTGCCGCCGAGGGGGCGGGACTTCTCCCTCAGCACTCACCAGCGCCATTTTCTCCACAGCACAGCGCTGAGAGGAAGCTCCCCGGACTCTCCCCTGCTTAATCCACGGTGAAAGAGGGTTTTGAAGAAGAGGGGGGGCACATAATTGGCGCATTTATAAATGACAACAGCGCTGGGGTGTGTGCTGGCATACTCTCTCTCTGTCTCTCCAAAGGGCCTTGTGGGGGAACTGTCTTCAGATAAGAGGATTCCCTGAGTGTGTGGTGTGTCGGTACGCGTGTGTCGACATGTCTGAGGTAGAAGCCTTTCAGGAGGAGGATGAGGTAAAAATTAATGAGGTGTCTCCGTCGACAACGCCGACACCTGACTGGATGGATATGTGGAATGTTTTAAGTGCTAATGTTAAATTATTGCAAGAAAAGATGTTTTGCATATCACAGAGGAACCCCCTGTCCCTGACACGAGGGTACACATGTATAAGGGAAAGAAACCTGAGGTAACCTTTCTTCCCTGAGTTGAACAAATTATGTGAAAAAGCTTGGGAATCTCCAGACAAAAAACTGCAGATTCCCAAAAGGATTCTTATGGTGTATCCTTTCCCGCCAACGGACAGGATACGGTGGGAATCCTCCCCTAGGGTGGATAAAGCATTGACACGCTTATCCAAAAAGGTAGCGCTACCATCCCAAGATACGGCTACCCTCAAGGATCCTGCGGACCGCAAGCAGGAGGTTACCTTGAAGTCCATTTACACACATTCTGGTACCTTACTCAGACCGGCGATTACGACGGCCTGGGTTTGTAGCGCGGTAGCAGCATGGACAGATACCTTATCAGCGGAAATTGAGACCCTAGATAAGGATACCATTTTATTGACCCTAGGGCATATAAAAGATGCTGTCCTATATATGAGAGATGCTCAAAGAGACATTAGTCTACTGGGTTCTAGAATCAACGCTATGTCGATTTCTGCTAGACGAGTCCTATGGACCCGGCAATGGACAGGTGATGCCAACTCAAAGAGGCATATGGAGGTATTACCTTTTCAAGGGTGAGGAATTGTTTGGAGAAGGTCTCTCGGACCTGGTCTCCACAGCTACAGCTGGTAAATAAAAATTTTTGCCTTATATTCCCTCACAACCTATGAAAGCGCCACATTATTAAATGCAGTCCTTTCGATCACAAAGAAACAAGAAAGTACGAGGTGCGTCCTTTCTTGCCAGAGGTAAGGGCAGAGGAAAAAAGCTGCACAACACAGCTAGTTCCCAGGACCAGAAGTCCTCCCCGGCCTCTACAAAATCCACCGTATGACGCTGGGGCTCCACTGAGGGAGTCCGCCCCAGTGGGGGCACGTCTTCGACTTTTCAGCCAAATCTGGGTTCACTCACAGGTGGATCCCTGGGCGATAGAAATTGTCTACCAGGGTTACAAGCTGGAGTTCGAAGAGGTGCCCCTCTCGCCGGTTTTTCAAATCGGCCCTACCAGCTTCTCCCCCAGAAAGGGAGATAGTGTTAAATGAAATTCACAAATTGTATCTTCAACAGGTGGTGGTCAAGGTTCCCCTGCTTTAACAAGGAAGGGGATATTACTCGACCCTGTTTGTAGTACCGAAACCGGATAGTTAAAACTTAAAAAGGTTCAAGTTCAAGATGGAATCGCTAAGAGCGGTCATCGCCAGCCTGGAAGGGGGGTATTTTATGGTATCTCTGGACATAAAGGATGCATACCTTCATGTTCCCATTTATCCACCTCATCAGGCGTACCTAAGATTTGCAGTACAGGATTGTCATTACCAATTTCAGACGTTGCCGTTTGGTCTCTCCACAGCCCCGAGAATTTTCACCAAGGTAATGGCGGAAATGATGGTGCTCCTGCGAAAGCAAGGTGTCACAATTATCCCGTACTTGGACGATCTCCTCATAAAAGCGAGATCAAGAGAGCAGTTGCTGAACAGCGTATCACTTTCACTGAAGGTGTTACAGCAACATGGCTGGATTCTCAATATCCCCAAGTCGCAGTTGGTTCCTACGACTTGTCTGACTTTCTTGGGCATGATTCTGGATACGGACCAGAAAAGGGTTTATCTTCCGATAGAAAAGGCCCAGGAACTCATGACTCTGGTCAGAAATCCTTTGAAACCAAAACAGGTGTCAGTGCATCACTGCACTCGAGTCCTGGGAAAGATGGTGGCATCATACGAGGCCATTCCCTTCGGCAGGTTCCATGCGAGGATCTTCCAATGGGACCTACTGGACAAGTGGTCCGGGTCACATCTACAGATTCATCAGTTGATCACCCTATCCCCCAGGGCCAGGGTATCTCTCCTGTGGTGGCTGCAGAGTGATCACCTTCTAGAGGGCCGCAGGTTCGGCATTCAGGACTGGATCCTGGTGACCACGGATGCGAGCCTCCGAGGTTGGGGAGCAGTCACACAGGGAAGAAATTTCCAAGGTCTTTGGTCAAGTCAGGAGACTTGTCTTCACATCAACATCCTGGAACTAAGGGCCATATACAACGCCCTACGGCAAGCGGAGACCTTACTTCGCGACCAACCAGTTCTGATCCAGTCAGACAACGTCATCGCAGTAGCTCATGTAAACCGCCAAGGCGGCACAAGGAGCAGAGCGGCAATGGCGGAAGCCACCAGAATTCTTCGCTGAGCGGAGAATCATGTAAGCGCACTGTCAGCAGTGTTCATTCCGGGAGTGGACAACTGGGAAGCAGACTTCCTCAGCAGACACAACCTGCATCCAGGAGAGTGGGGACTTCATCAGGAAGTCTTCGCACAGATTGCAAGTCGGTGGGGACTGTCCCAGATAGACATGATGGCGTCCCGCCTCAACAAAAAGCTACAGAGGTATTGCGCCAGGTCAAGAGACCCTCAGGTAGTAGTTGTAGAAGCCCTAGTGACACCGTGGGTGTTCCGGTCGGTCTATGTATTTCCTCCTCTTCCTCTCATACCCAAGGTGTTGAGAATAGTAAGAAAAAGAGGAGTGAGAACAATCCTCATTGTTCCAGATTGGCCACGAAGGACCTGGTATCCGGATCTGCAGGAAATGCTCACAGAAGATCCGTGGCCTCTTCCTCTAAGACAGGACCTGTTGCAACAGGGGCCTTGTCTGTTCCAAGACTTACCGCGGCTGCGTTTGACGGCATGGTGGTTGAACGCCGGATCCTAGCGGAAAAGGGTATTCCGGATGAGGTCATTCCTATGCTGATAAAGCCTAGGAAGGACGTGACAGCTAAACATTATCACCATATATGGTGAAAATATGGCCCTCATTCCGAGTTGATCGGTCGCAAGGCGAATTTAGCAGAGTTACACACGCTAAGCCGCCGCCTACTGGGAGTGTATCTTAGCATCTTAAAATTGCGACCGATGTATTCGCAATATTGCGATCACAAACTACTTAGCAGTTTTAGAGTAGCTCCACACTTACTCTGCCTGTGCGATCAGTTCAGTGCTTGTCGTTCCTGGTTTGACGTCACAAACACACCCAGCGTTCGCCCAACCACTCCCCCGTTTCTCCGGCCACTCCTGCGTTTTTTCCGGAAACGGTAGCGTTTTCAGCCACACGCCCATAAAACGGCCTGTTTCCGCCCAGTAACACCCATTTCCTGTCAATCACATTACGTTCGCCGGAGCAATGAAAAAGCCGTGAGTAAAAATACTATCTTCATAGCAAAGATACTTAGCGCAGTCGCAGTGCGAATATTGCGCATGCGCACTAAGCGGAATTTCACTGCGATGCGATGAAAAATACAGAGCGAACGACTCGGAATGAGGGCCTATGTTTCTTGGTGTGAGGCCAGGAATGCTCCTACGGAAGAATTCCATCTGGGCCGCTTGCTTCACTTCCTACAAACTGGAGTGAATATGGGCCTAAAATTAGGCTCCATTAAGGTTCAGATTTCGGCCTTATCCATTTTCTTTCAAAAAGAATTGGTTTCTCTTCCAGAAGTACAGACGTTTGTGAAGGGAGTGCTGCATATTCAGCCTCCTTTTGTACCTCCGGTGGCACCATGGGACCTTAACGTGGTGTTGAGTTTCCTTAAGTCCCACTGGTTTGAATCACTTAAAACCAGGGCCGGTGCTAGGGTGTTCGGCACCCTCCTGCAAAAAATGAATTTGCGCCCTTCCTCACACACGTAAAAGGGACAGATGCGCGCCTAAGGCACGCACCAAAAATGTAGGGGCGTGGCTTAATGGGGAAGGGGCGTGACCACAGAATAGTACCAATTCACATTACAACGCACAATATAGTGTCCATCAGTCACATTACACAGTGTTACTTATACAATAAAATGAATTGCTGAGTTAATAAAGGTCATTTACGACCAAACTGAGCGCTAGTATTTGCACAAATGCTCTGATCCCTTGAGGTGGCAGAGGCGCTATCACCATACTAGTAACTGGATGTATACTGCACTTTCCAATTGCACTTGATAAGCAGATTTCTGCGCACACCTGCACCAATGCAAACACATCATGATGTACCCAACTCTCAATATCGAGTTCAACCGAATGTTAACAGCTAAAGAAGAGGTCCCAAAGTGAGAATAAATCAGATTTGTTTTTCATTCTTTCCACCATTTTCAGGTGAACCCACAAACCACACAGGTGCGTCCAGGGGCAATGCCTGGATGCAACTTTGTGCGACAGCACCTTTTTACACATTACGGCAGACAGCGTCCCCCTTTTTACACATTACGGCAGACAGCGTCCCCCTTTTTACACATTACGGCAGACAACGTCCCCCTTTTTACACATTACGGCAGACAGAATAGATAGATAGATACACAGAGATAGATAGATAGAGAGACCGACAGAATAGATGATACTTACCATCTCTCCGCGCTGGCTCAGGCAGTCAGGTTCCTCGTGCTGGCAGATCCCGGGCATGGGAGAAGGAGGAGGAGGGAGGGGTAGGAGGGAGCTGCAACAGTGCAGTGTAATTGGTAGTGGCGCCGCTGCAGCAGTCCCCTCTCCTTCCGCATTGGCTGGCCGCCGCCGCTGTGAATGCTGGGATGAGGGAAGCGCATCCTAGCATTCACAGCAGCACCAGCCAGCCAATGCGGAAGGAGAGGGACTGCTGCAGCGGCACCGCTACCAATTACATAGCGCTGCTGTGGCTCCAGTCCCCCTCCCTCCTTCTCCTCCGGGACCTCCCCTGACGCTGCTCCTCTTCTCTACCGGTGGCGCACACAGCACAGGCGGCTTGTAATGAGTTCATTTGACTCATTACAAGACGCTGACATAGTTGCTGGCCGTTATCCAGCACGGCGCTTCCCTGCATTGCAGACCTTGCTGAGCTGGTAGCGCCGGCCCTGGTACTACCCCTGCCCCCCTGCCACGCATACCACACTGCAGCTGCTACCCTGAACCACACTCCCCACATACTACATCGCCGCTACCCTGCATCCACCTCCCCGCACACATTAATATGAACCCTCACCCCAAGCACACATTAATAGGACACCCTCCCTCCCCCAGCACACATTAGTATGACCCCCCTCCTCAAGCACAGAATAGGGCACCCCTCCCCCTCCCACATTAATAGGATCCCCCCCAAATACAGATTAATTGGACACCCCTCCCCAAGCGCAGAGTAATAGGACCCCCTTCCACAAGTAGATTAATGACCCCCCTCGCCAAGCATACATTAATAGGACGCCACTCCCCAGCACACAGTAATAGGACCCCCCCCAGCACACAGTAATAGGACTTCCTCACCCTCCACAGCACACAGTAATAGGACCTCCTTTCCCCCACCCCTCCCCAGCACACAGTAATCGGACTTCCTCACCCTCCACAGCACACAGTAACAGGACTCCCCCCCCCCCCCCTCCCCAGCACACAGTAATAGGACCTCCTCACCCTCCACAGCACACAGTAATAGGGCCCCCCTCCCAGCACACAGTAATAGGACCCCCCTCCCCAGCACACAGTAATAGGACCTCCTCACCCTCCACAGCACACAGTAATTGGACCCCCCTTCCAGCACACAGTAATAGGACCCCCCTCCCCCCCCTCCCAGCACACAGTAATAGGACCCCCCTCCCAGCACACAGTAATAGGACCCCCCTCCCCCCCCTCCCAGCACACAGTAACAGGACCCCCCCTCCCAGCACACAGTAACAGGACCCCCCCTCCCCAGCACACAGTAACAGGACCCCCCCTCCCCCTCCCAGCACACAGTAATAGGACCCCCCTCCCCCTCCCAGCACACAGTAATAGGACCCCCCTCCCCAGCACACAGTAATAGGACCTCCTCACCCTCCCAGCACACAGTAATAGGACCCCCCCTCCCCAGCACACAGTAACAGGACCCCCCCTCCCCAGCACACAGTAACAGGACCCCCCCTCCCCCTCCCAGCACACAGTAATAGGACCCCCCTCCCCCTCCCAGCACGCAGTAATAGGACCCCCCTCCCCAGCACACAGTAATAGGACCTCCTCACCCTCCCAGCACACAGTAATAGGACCCCCCTCCCAGCACACAGTAATAGGACCCCCCTCCCCCCCCTCCCAGCACACAGTAACAGGACCCCCCTCCCCCTCCCAGCACACAGTAATAGGACCCCCCTCCCCAGCACACAGTAATAGGACCTCCTCACCCTCCCAGCACACAGTAATAGGACCCCCCCTCCCCAGCACACAGTAACAGGACCCCCCCTCCCCAGCACACAGTAACAGGACCCCCCCTCCCCCTCCCAGCACACAGTAATAGGACCCCCCTCCCCCTCCCAGCACGCAGTAATAGGACCCCCCTCCCCAGCACACAGTAATAGGATCTCCTCACCCTCCCAGCACACAGTAATAGGACCCCCCTCCCAGCACACAGTAATAGGACCCCCCTCCCCCCCCTCCCAGCACACAGTAACAGGACCCCCCCTCCCAGCACACAGTAACAGGACCCCCCCTCCCCAGCACACAGTAACAGGACCCCCCCTCCCCCTCCCAGCACACAGTAATAGGACCCCCCTCCCCCTCCCAGCACACAGTAATAGGACCCCCCTCCCCAGCACACAGTAATAGGACCTCCTCACCCTCCCAGCACACAGTAATAGGACCCCCCCTCCCCAGCACACAGTAACAGGACCCCCCCTCCCCAGCACACAGTAACAGGACCCCCCCTCCCAGCACACAGTAATAGGACCCCCCTCCCCCTCCCAGCACGCAGTAATAGGACCCCCCTCCCCAGCACACAGTAATAGGACCTCCTCACCCTCCCAGCACACAGTAATAGGACCCCCCCCCTCCCAGCACACAGTAATAGGACCCCCCTCCCAGCACACAGTAACAGGACCCCCCCTCCCCAGCACACAGTAACAGGACCCCCCCTCCCCAGCACACAGTAATAGGACCCCCCTCCCAGCACACAGTAACAGGACCCCCCCTCCCCAGCACACAGTAACAGGACCCCCCCTCCCCAGCACACAGTAATAGGACCCCCCTCCCCAGCACACAGTAATAGGACCCCCCTCCCAGCACACAGTAACAGGACCCCCCCTCCCCAGCACACAGTAACAGGACCCCCCCTCCCCAGCACACAGTAATAGGACCCCCCTCCCCCTCCCAGCACACAGTAAAAGGACAGTCTCCCCCTTTGTTTATCTGCAGCAGCTGCACTAACCTGAGCCACTGCTCCTCGTGTGGCTGCCTGTTAGTGCTGCTGCTCCTCTCCTCACGCTGCTTCCTCCTGAGGTCAGTGTGTATCACGTGATGGAGAGGGAGGGGAGAGAGCGGGCATGCTGAAGACTGCTGTGCTGTGTCTTCAGGGAGGAGTGAGCAGGAAGGGGGGAGGGCCCTATTGCAGGAGGAGATCCATCATCCGAGATTAAGATCCTCTGTACGGCCGGCGGCGCAGCAGCATGTTACAGTGAGGCAGGCGCTGCTCGTCAGTATGGTTGCGGAGCAGGGAGAGCGCCTCTCTAGCGCAGCGCCTCCCTGCTTTGCAGACCTTGCTGAGCGGGTAGCGCCGGCCCTGCTTAAAACGGTGGAGTTGAAATATCTCACTTGGAAAGTGGTCATGTTGTTAGCCTTGGCTTCGGCTAGGCGAGTGTCGGAATTGGCGGCTTTGTCTCATAAAAGCCCCTATCTAGTGTTCCATATGGATAGAGCGGAATTGCGGACCCATCCTCAATTCTTGCCTAAGGTGGTGTCATCTTTTCATATGAACCAACCTATTGTGGTGCCTGTGGCTACGCGAGACTTGGAGGATTCCGAGTCCCTTGATGTAGTCAGGGCTTTGAAAATTTACGTGGCCAGAACGGCTAGAGTCAGAAAAACAGAAGCATATTTTGTCCTATATGCGGCCAACAAGGTTGGCGCCCCTGCTTCAAAGCAGACTATTGCTTGTTGGATCTGTAACACGATTCAGCAGGCGCATTCGACGGCTGGATTGCCATTACCAAAATCGGTTAAGGCCCATTCCACTAGGAAGGTGGGCTCATCTTGGGCGGCTGCCCGAGGGGTCTCGGCACTGCAACTATGCCGAGCTGCTACTTGGTCGGGTTCAAAGACCTTTGCAAAGTTCTATAAGTTTGATACCCTGGCTGAGGAGGACCTCCTGTTTGCTCAATCGGTGCTGCAGAGTCATCCGCACTCTCCCGCCCGTTTGGGAGCTTTGGTATAATTTCCATGGTCCTTACGGAGTCCCCAGCATCCTCTAGGACAGTGATTTTCAACCTTTTTAAACTCGTGGCACACTAACCAAGATTTTAAAATTGCCGAGGCACACCATCTTTTTTTTCGGGGCTGCAGTAATAAAACACACACACCTGCACCCCCGCATAGTAATACCACACACCTCCCCCCCTATAGTAATACCACATACCTTCCCCACTATAGTAATACCACACACCTCCCCCCCTATAGTAATACCACACACCTCCCCCCCTATAGTAATACCACACACCTCCCCCCCTATAGTAATACCACACACCTCCCCCCCTATAGTAATACCACACACCTCCCCCCCTATAGTAATACCACACACCTTCCCCCCTATAGTAATTCCACACACCTTCCCCACCCTATAGTAATTCCACACACCTTCCCCACCCTATAGTAATTCCACACACCTCCCAACGCCATAGTAATTCCTCACACATTAATGTTATATATATATATATATATATATATATATATAGCAACCTTAACTCTTGCCCTGTCTGTGGGGAGAAGTGAGGAGCACTGGGACGAGGCTGCATTGAGGAGGAGCAGTAGCGAGTGAGTGTCGAGTGTACTGTGCACTGCAAACGGGGGAACGAGACGTGCGGTGCGTGACCTATGAGTCACCATAGGTCACGAGCCGGCTGTCATTGAAGTTCAGCGCTGCCCGGCAACTAGGCATATCTGGCTGGCTGCTGCGGCAAGTCTGTGTGGCGGGCGGCAGCGGGTCTGTGTGCGGTCGGCGGCAGCGGGTCTGTGTGCGGTCGGCGGCGGCGGGTCTGTGTGCGGTCGGCGGCAGCGGGTTTGTGTGCGGTCGGCGGCAGGTCTGTATGTAGGCTGCAGCGGGTCTGTGTGCAGGCGGCACACCTGGAAACTGCTCGCGGCACACCAGTGTGCCGCGGCACACCTGTTGAAAAAGGCTGCTCTAGGATGTAAAAGAGAAAATAAGATTTTAAACCTACCGGTAAATCTTTTTCTCGTAGTCCGTAGTGGATGCTGGGCGCCCGTCCCAAGTGCGGACTACTTCTGCAAGACTTGTATATAGTTATTGCTTACATAAGGGTTATGTTATAGTTTTCATCTGTCTTCGACTGATGCTATGTTGTTGTCATACTGTTAACTGGGTAGTATATTACAAGTTATACGGTGTGATTGGTGTGGCTGGTATGAATCTTGCCCTAGGATTAACAAAGATCCTTTCCTCGTACTGTCCTCTGGGCACAGTTTCTCTAACTGAGGTCTGGAGGAGGGGCATAGAGGGAGGAGCCAGTGCACACCCAGATCTAAAGTCTTTCTTAAAGTGCCCATGTCTCCTACGGAGCCCGTCTATCCCCATGGTCCTTACGGAGTCCCCAGCATCCTCTACGGACTACGAGAAAAAGATTTACCGGTAGGTTTAAAATCTTATTTTTGTCATTAATAGATTTTGTGTTTCCCTGGGAGCAGGGCTGTCTTAACAGCAGTGTAGGCCCCTGGGCACAGCAATCCACTGGGGCCCCTACCCATCCTCCAGCGGTAGGGGTGGGTGGTGCTCTCAGCGGTAGTTTTGATGTCCCGCGGGCAGTAGGGGGTGTTCTATCTTCCTCTCAGCATGTAGGACCTGGGGCAGTAATTTCTGCTAATTACTCCTTTACTGCATAGATGGTGGGAGATGGGGCAGGAGGGAGAACACTAAACTGTAGAAGGGGGCATTGGGATGAATGAAGGGGCCGCAGTACTTGACTTCCAGGGCGGTAGGGGGTGTTTAATACGCAGGGGAGGGGTGGATAGTGGAGTGGGATTAATATTCATAATTTTCTGGTGAGTGGGCAGCTTGTGTGACTGCAGATATCTCAAATTCCAAATAGATTTCATAGCTTTCAATGGGATATAAAACTAGAGAGTCCCACCTTTCAGGAGGTACTGGGGACACCTTTCAGGAGATGCTGGGGACACCTTTCAGGAAATGCTGGGGACTTGGGGATCAGCAGGAGCCAGAGCAATCCACCAACGAAATTATTAAACTACATACCAGGCGTGTGAAGCTGGAGCAGGGTCCGGCTGCTGGAAGGCTGATATCTCTGGTTCTGGGCAGAGTAGACACAAGCTGCCAGTGTCCAGTGAAAGGTGAGAGTGCCAGCTTTCAGAGTATACTCTAAGTCAGACAGAACCTGAGATATCTGGATGAGAAGAGTCACGATATACCTCTTGAATTCCCTGTTTGTGCTGATACACTACACGGGGAGTTCTTGTCAGGTATTGTGCTGCTGATATTGTACTGTGTTGCCTTGCACTGAGCTTTCAGATATGTCAGCTACAAAGGGCAATGGTGCTGGGGCTGATCCCACATTGCGTGTTGGTGATGCTGCAGACACATTTGAGGAAAACATAGCATCTGAGGGTTTAGGTTCTGGGGGATCCTTGGGCTACCTTCTCCACGTTATTGAATATGATGGTAACTAGACTAACGCCCTCTATGGGACCTCCTGTGCCGGTACAACCGCTTATGGTCCCTGCGGTTAACCCGCCATGGGCAGATCAACTGTCTGCTCAGTAACAGCAATTGAAAGTCACTGACTACTCAAAAGTCTAACCCTCGCCCGCCTAAGACCAAGGGGTCCTCTAAGCGGGCCATTACTTCCTCACAATCCACCAACGTCCCAGACTCCCCGTCTGATGAGGATGGCGTTTATACTGACCCCATAGATTCTGATCCCGACGCTTCTGATGGGGAATCTGTTTCACAGGTGGATGTTCCTGACTTGTTGGAGGCTATCAGGACCATTCTTCAAATTACTGATGACTCGGAGCCTAATGCTGCCCCTAAGAAGCCGGACAGGTGTAAACGTCAGAAAGTGGTTAAACAAGTTTTACCTCATTCTGACCATTTAGTTGGCATACATCAGGAATCCTGGGAAAATCCAGGAAAGAAATTCACGCCTCACAAGAAGATGCTGGCCTGCTACCCACGCGCAGTGGAGCTAAGTAAAAATTGGGAAACACCCCCGCCAGTGGATTCACAGTTGGCGCGGCTGGTGGTATCCTCAGCTCTGCCGGTAACTACCATCACATCTGTGAAAGAACCGATGGATAAGCATGTGAAGGGTTGTTTAAAGACAATTTACACCCTAACTGGTGCTGCGCACAGGCCCACCATTGCAGCAACATGAACTACAGAGTCTGTTGAAGCGTGGGCTCAGGAGCTGGAGGCGGAGTTGCCTTCCAACACTTTTGATCATGCTAGACAATGTCTATCATATTTTCACAGCTTCTCATTACATTAAGGAGGCGGCTTCTGATGCCGGTATTCTGGCGGCCAAGGCTTTTACTACGTCCATTTGGCTCGCCAGATTCTCTGGTTTTGGTCCTGGTCTGTGGATCTGGACTCTAGGAAAACCCTGGAGGTACTCCCTTTTAAGGGAGACATTCTTTTCGGAGAAGACCTCAACAAGATAGTGGCTGACTTAGCTTCTGCTAAAACAGCATGTCTACCTAGTACTGCTCTTTCGGTGCCGAAGGCTAAGAGTACTCCATTTCGCTCCTTTCGTCCTTCAGGGAAAGCAAAAGGTCAGGCAAACCCGAAACAGGTTTGCACTTCCAAACTCAATAAGCCCAAACCCAAACGGGCCTGGGCTGCCCGTCAGCCTGCTTCCAAAACAGACAAGCCTGCTGCATGACGGTGCGGGCCTCCCTCTGGGGGATCCCAGGGTCAGGGGGCCGACTTCTAGGGTATACCCAGGAATGGTTGAAGACCACTTCCGATGCCTGGGTACGGGAAGTCGTCAATCGAGGTAACGCCGTATCTTTCAAGAATTGTCCCCCTCATCGATTTTGTCTGACAGACATCCCTTTGGATCATGTGAAGGCAAAACTCTTCATTTGGTGGTACAGTCCCTCCTGGACACAGGAGTGGTAGTACAGGTGCCTCTGGCTCAGAGAAGCAAGGGGTACTATTCACCGTTGTTCCTAGTTCCGAAACCGAATGGGTCATCCCGGCCCATTCTCAACCTCAAGTCCTTGAACAAATTTGTAAGGGTCTCCAAGTTTCGTATGGAAACTCTTTGCTCTATTATTCTGGCCTTGGAACCCGGGGATTATATGGTCTTCCTGGACATACAGGATGCTTACCCCCATACAGGATGCTTATTCCCATTGCAGTGTCGCATCAGCAGTACCTGAAGTTTGTGGTTGACAACATCCATTACCAATTTCGGGCGTTACCTTTTGGTTTGACCACGGCTCCGCAAGTCTTCACCAAGGTCATGGCGGTAACCACGGCTGTACTGTGCCGTCAAGGGGTCAGGATCCTACCGTACCTGGATGACTTGTTGATCCTGGCAAATTCCCCAGAAATTCTCCTACGCCATCTGGATCTGACTATCCAGTTTCTGCAAGCCCACGGATGGCTCATCAACTGGAAGAAATCTTCCCAGGTCCCTGCTCAGAGCATGGTGCACTTGGGGCCGTTGTGGGACACTCACAACCAGCGGTTGTTCTTGTCTCAGGAGAAAGTCCTGAAGCTTCAGGACAGGATTCGATGCTTCCTGTCTTGTCCACAAGTGTCGATACATTCGGCAATGCAAGTGCTAGGTCTCACGGTGTCGGCTTTCGACATGGTGGAGCAAGCTCAATTCCATTCCCGTCCTCTGCAGAAACTGATTCTTGCCAAGTGGGATGGCTTGACTCACCGGATCAGGTCTGAAATGATCTCCTTGTCTCCGGAGATCCGTCTGTCACTGAGCTTCAGGACCAACAATTGAGCAGGGGTTGTCTCTTCTGGATCTCCAACTGGGTCCTTCTGACGACGGATGCCAGTCTGAGAGGTTGGGGCGTGGTGTTGGAGCCACGGGTCGGTGGACCAAGGAGGAGTCTCTCCTCCCGATAAACATTCTGGAATTGCGGGCGGTGTTCAACTCATTGAACTTGGCCCAGCATTTAATACAGAACAGACCTGTTCATGTACAGTCGGACAACGCCACCACGGTGGCGTACATCAATCATCAAGCCGCATGGCATTGAGGGAAGTATCACGGATTCTTCAGTGGGCGGAACGCCATCTGCCAGCCATATCGGCAGTGTTCATTCCGGGGGTCCTAAACTGGAAAGCAGACTTTCTTTTTCATCCACTAGGGGTCACTGGAGTGCTCTTGGGATATGGACGGGGCGTAAATTAGTAACTGGTTACCCCCTCCATACTCCCATAGAGACTTCAGTATTTTTCTGTGCCTCCAGTCCGGAAGGTACTACTGGATGTCAGTTCCACAGAAAACTTCAAGGTTTTTATTTTTATTTTTGTATTTTTCACTTTATCCACATCCCTTCCCCCCTTCCGAAAGGCGTGGGTCCGGGATAGTGGAAGCTGCTATACGCAGCTACTGGCGTGTCGGTCCCCTCTAAAAAGAGCACCCTCTCAGCCACGTGTGGACTACCTGCAGAATATATTTTTATTTTTTTCAAAGAGCTGACTGCAGCCTCCATCGGCACATGGAAGCCGGACGGTGCTTAACAAAGAAGCCCCGTCATGGCCTCCATGGGTGGTGCAGGTACTGAGCGGTTAGGCAGCTCTCACTGCCGCCGCTCACTCAGTTATTTACTATATGTGACTATTTATTAATGTCTGCAAGTGTTTATAAGAAAATGCTGCCACACTCTCCCCACACAGCGGCTGGAAAACAGCGGGGAGGTAGTGGGCAAGTGACCGGATACGCACTGAGCTCTCCGGTCCCAGCCGCCAGCGCCATAGTGATAAGGGGGTAAGCCGCTGGGCGCTTGCAGGGGGAGCCAGCGAGCAATCCCCGACACTACCGCAGGGACGCTCGGTGCTCCCCGCATCTCCGTATGCCGCCCTCCTCACTTTCAAGATTCACACAGCGGCTCCCCAATCTCCCGCAAGTCCGCTCCGGCCACCAGCCACTCCAGTCCCGCCGCTCCTCGGTCCCTACTTCCGCCGCTCCCCGGCTCCTGTCTACTCAATACACGGAGCTCAAGGGGAGGCAGCAGGGAGGGGGTAAGTCTGCAATGACCACGGACAGCTCTCATAGCTGCCGTGGTCCAACGCTGCAAGAGAAAGGGGGGGGGAATGCCCGCAGGGATGCCCCAATAACTAAGCTGCGTTTAGGCAGCAAACAGCTCAAGCTATTAAGCCTGTGAGGGGGCCACAATTATAGATATAGAGATAGATGTATATATCTATCTATCTATCTATCTATCTGGTTGTGTGTATGTGGGTACATATATGTATATATATTTTTACAGAGGTCTGTTTGTGTGGGTATATATATTGTACGTGTATGTGTATATCGAGTTTTGTGTATCAGATAACATTACTATTCTTGCAATAAGCAAGCACATGGCTGGACACCATTTTAACATTACTTCCTGGTTCTTCCCAGGAGGTTGCTGCCCTACTACACTCAGCCTCTGGAGGAGCCGAGGTGTTGTTAGCAATTTTGATTGTTTTGTACAAGCACACGTGCACTGTAATGCAGATTTATACACACTTTACTTACGTGGTACTAAGTCCCGGTACGGGTCTGTCCTTCTGTACTTGCTGCTCGGTGTACATAATCAGTCAGTCTAATGCAAAGTTGGTCAGACTGTATGTCGGACAAATTCGGCTGCACGGACGGACCTTTGCCGATCCTCTTTGGAGGAATGCGGGCGCATGTACTGCCTGAGGGGACATAGTGTGCTTATTTGTCTTATAAATTGACTGTTTCAGCTAGATTAGTTTCGGTCAATTCACCGCCAGCCCAATAGGCCAGTACGTCAGGTTCTCAACTGTTATCCCTTGTCAGTTTCAGCCTACGACATTTTTATTACCCGTCGGAGCATACCTTACAGTATACAGCAGTAGGGGTGTGGCTTAGCTATGCTTTGGGGGGAGTTTGGGTTAACAAGGCTGTAGTGGCATGGCACTCCAGTTCACGTTGCACTACAAGAAGAACACCTTACACGTATCGCTGATTACAGCTTCTGTGGCCGTCGGCCAGTTTTGCACTCGCTTTTCAGCTAGTTGCGGCACGAAGTCCACTTTGGCTACGTTCTTAACAGGCGGAGTCGGATTTCAAATGAGAATAGAGGCTTTACCTTGCGCTGGCTAGGGGTTTGGTCCTGTTTTAGACACTTGCTTTTAGCAGAGGATAATCTGATTTCCTATCATTGTATACGCAATTCCTGAAGGGAACTACTCAGGATATTGTCTTTACGCCTCAGTTCATTCAGCGCCCTGCTACAGGAGCAGCCATACACAGAACATGTGGTGGACTACGGTTATGGTACTGCCACCTACTTCCAGATCTCTCTAACCAGGTTTCAGTGGCCTTTACACCTAAATCACTGACAAGAGAGTGCCATAATGGGGTTCCAGCTTCTCCGATCGTCAGTTGTGGATATCCACATTTGGGTGGATCCGCAGAGTTGGATTCACAGATTATTAAAATCCAGTCAATAGTTTCCCTTCATTGCCATTGGCAAGACAGATCTGCCTAGGTCAGAGGACAAGTCGGCAGTCCTGCAGAGGACACAGGCTCTAGTAGTCTCAGTAGTCTGATACCGCAGTCAACACCCAAGTCGCGGTTATATTTCAGTTTGGGATAGTTCCAAAAATGGATGACTGTCAGTCCGATACTGACCCTGCAGACAGTGCGTCGCTTGCTACAGAGTCGTCATGGAATACTTGCAGTCGGTGACTACAGGTTGGATCCGCAGTAGTACCGGATTACGATGGATCTCGTATTTAGACGAATCAGGCCTACTTATGGTTTGCTGTAAAAACTTTCTTGCTTTCAAACGCTACCGTTTGGCTTCTTATCGGCGCCTCGGGTAGTCACAAGTAAAGGCTGTTATGATAGTTCATCTCAGATCCCTGAGAGGGATAACAGTTCCGTACTTTGGAGATCTGCTCATCAACGCTCCGTCTCAATGCTTATTCCTGCAACGTGCCTTACTAACGTACAATGGCATCGGTCAGCGCGGTTGAATTGTCAACCTCAGGAGATCAACCCTCATTCCGTCACAAGGATTTATCCATAGAAATGATTCCGGGATACACGGTTTTCCCTGACTGAACACAACACAAAGTGTTCGTCATCATGTACGGTTAGTACGCAATTCCACGGGCTGACTCGGTGCATTTGTGCCATTCCACTATTTGGAAGGAGAGTGACGTCTTTCCACGCACTCCAGTTCGCAGGAGTTCACTCAGGTCATTTTCACCTGGATGTCATTGCACGCATCTACTGCCAAGTGCAGTCAGACAATGCGACGGCGGTCGCATACACATTCATCAGGAAGTGCGGTTGTCTCCAAGGGCCAGAGTATCACTACCCTGGTGGCTACAAGTACACAATCTCACCGCAGGGAGAAAGTTCGGCATCTGCAATTGGATAATTCTTGCAACGGACGCGAGTCTCAGAGGTTGGGGGACCTGTGGTCCAAACTGGTCAACTTCAGAGTCTCTGGTCAGATCACGGAAGATTGCTGTCAATTAACTGACCTAGTACTCAGGCCAATTTCCAACGCACTGCACCAAGCGGTGCACATGCTCCGATCTCAGAGACAAGGAGAAATTCGAGGTCGCATGGCCATGCTCAATTGGGTCGACCGTCACCAGGTGATATTGTCGCCAGTGTTTGTTCTGGAAAGACAACTGGAAGGCAGCTTACCCAGCTGTCAACATGTTCATCCAGGCAACTGGGATTTGGCTTTTCAAGCGTTCCAGATGATGGTCCAACAGTGGAATTACCCAGGGATCTAATGGCATGTCGCCAACAGTCATCAAACATTCCCAGTTTGTGGCCACAACAAGAGCTCCAAAGGCTGTGGCAGTGGATGCTCTCACAATTGCGTGGCTGTACAGTTTTGTGCATCTGTTTCCACCGTTTCCGCTGCTTCCTCGGTTGCTAAAGCGGACCACACAAGAGTCCATGACGGTCATACTAGGGGTGCCGCATTTGCCTGGAAGAGCATGGTTCTCGGATCTCCGCGACCTACTCGCAGCCGATCCTTGACCGCTTCCGCCACGTGAGGACCTGTTACAACAAGGTCTGTTCTTTTACCCCGATTTAACGTGGCTGCGTTTGACGGGGTAGCTGTTATAACCGTCCTCTTCAGCAGAGAGAACGTTCTGTAATTTGTTCTACCAACCATGTTACGGGCTAAGAAGCCAGTTACGGCAGCTCAGTAGCGTGTCTATATAGGTTGGTGTGAAGCTCAGAAGGTTCCGACACAATCTTTCAGGTTAACCGTCTTTTTGTTTTTAATATTTTTTACAGACTGGGCTAGGTGGAGGACTAAAAGCCAAAGTGCAGGTCCTTGCTTTGTCAATTTACCTTTAAAGGCGTTTTCGCTCTTTTGCCGATTGTACACACCTTCCTGCAAGGTGTCCTCAGAGGACGGCCTTTGAGTTAGATTTGGTACAATGTTCATATTTTGAACCCTTGCATCAAGTGGAGGTTAAGTTCTCATTTGGAAAACAGGTTGTCTTAGCCGTGGCATCAGCAAGACGTGTTTTAACATTGGGTGCTTTGTCATCCAACCCACCGTATCTGGTGTTTTATCATCATAGAGTGGAACTTCGTACGAATTCCGTTGTTCTTACCAAAGATGTTACACATCACTAAATCAATCGTAGTTCCTGTGTTATCAGAAAGTTCAGGAATTTCAGTTACTTTAGATGTGGTACGCGCAATACGCGTTGATATAGTCCAAACCTCAAGTGTACGTAAAACAGACTCATTGTTTGTTCTCTTTTATGTAGTTAAGATGGCTTGGCCAGCTTCCAAGCAGACCTTATGCCATACGTCAGATTTAGCTTCATCATAGGCTAAGTTCTTCGTAACGTCATGGGCAGGGTACAACCGCCTACATCAGGGTCAGACCATTTCACACGTTCTTAGGAACGTCATGGTCAGGCTACAACCGCCTTCGTCAGTGTCAGACCATTCCACACGTTCTTTGGGAACGTCAGGGGCAGCAGGTCGTGGAGCGTCTACGACGCAACTTAGACGAGCTGCGACATGGTCATCTGTGCATGACCATCAGTACGCTTTTTGGTGCGCTTTTCCAAGTTGGCTACGTTTACGGCATCAGCATCTAGCTTTGGCCGTATAGTGTTACAGGTGCCAAATAGCTCTCCCGCCCAACGGGAAACTTTGGTACGTCCCAAGAGTACTCCAGTGACCCCTAGTAGATGAAAAAGAAAATGGGATTTTGGTACTTACCAGGTAAATTCTTTTCTTTGAATCCATAGGGGGCACTGGACGCCCACCCAGAGCAGTTTTACCTGTCTTGTGGTAAGTTCAGTGGATCTTATGGTAACACATTATCACCAATGCAATGGTCACGATGTTAGGGTGATATCTATTATGGTGTCAACTGATAGTTATCAGTAACTGTTATGCACACCAGTGCAGGCAGGAATGTACTGGTGTCTGAACGGAGAGGGATGCAAAACAAATGAACTCACAGACAGACTGGGGAATATGACATTACATACACAGAAGGTGATAGGGTAACAAAATAAACACAAAGTGAACAGAGAAGCCCAGAGGCTAAGAAACTGGGTGTCTCCCTAGTATTAGGAATGCTCAGATGGAAAGAAGCGAGATGTTGTGATTTAATACGTAGAGAACCCGAAATGCTGTTGCTAAGGGCAACAGCAAAACCCTAAAGGGTTACCAACGGGTGTGGCAGTAAACTCCTTGGTCAGAGATGGAATAATAGACACAAGGAGAGTCTCCACAATCCTAGTCCTCACTTGCAGTGCACTGGTTCAGTTTACTGCCACTAAACTGACACCTGAACACCTTGCACAGTGAGAAAGGATTTTGGCAGGCAAGTCTGAGAATACAGCCGCAAACTTGCTAGGTTCACAGAGTAGCAAAAGAACCCCAGCAGGTTAAACGACTGACTCCAGTCTTACTGCTAGGTCTGGATTGGCAGAGTGTAATACCAAATCCCAAGGCCTATTTGCAGTAAGCAACAAACAAATACAAAGTTTACACAGTACTAGCTAGCTTTCAGGAACTGACTAACCAACAAAGACTCAGCAGCATCTGCCTAACCTGAGAAGAGGGTTTATATAGCAGGTGCTGTCCACGCCCCACTCAGACCTCACAGACTGTGAGCACAAAAACCAGCACCGGATCCCCTGCCGTGCACAGAGCCTGTAACCACTGCACAGCAAAAGACCCGAACCGGAGTATCAGCTACGCTCAGGTTACTCCGCTAGCACTTGTCTCCCGGTTGCCATGACGACGTGGCAGCACAGAGCAGGAGACCCTAACAGTACCCCCCCTCTCACGAGGGGGTCAAAGGACCCCTACCACCGGGTTTATCGGGGAACTGCGAGAAGAAAGAGCGTAACAGTCTGGGGGCATGAAGATCACAACTGCGCACCCACGACCGCTACTCCGGGCCATACCCCTTCCAGTGCACCAAAAATGACAGCCGACCCCGAACCATCTTGGAGTCAAGAATCCTTTCAACAACAAACTCCCATTGGCCACGTATCAGAAGAGGGGAAGGTCTTCCACTGGAAGAAGGATTACTAATCGCCCGTTTTAAAAGGGAACAATGAAATGTTTTATTGATACCCAAAGAACGGGGCAGATCTAACTGAAATGCCACCGGATTGATAACCCTAGTGATCTTATAAGGACCGATGAACCGGGGGCCTAACTTATGAGATGGCTGTCTCAACTTCAAATTCTTGGTAGACAACCAGACGAAGTCTCCTAATTTGAAGCTGCAGGGTCTTTTCCGCTTATCAAAAACCCTTTTGGTCACTAATGACACAGACACAAGGGCTTTCTTCACTTTCCTCCAAATACCTCTAAGGACCAAAACCACAGAGGAACCGCCAGGCGTGGAGTCCAGGGGGTCAAAAGAATTGGCCTTAGGATGATGCCCATACACACAAAGGAAGGGAGAGATCCCTGTAGCAGAGTGAGCCGCGTTGTTATAGGCAAACTCCGCCATGGACAGATGAGCAACCCAGTCAGTCTGACACTTGGAGACATAACACCTGAGGAACTGCTCCAAGGACTGGTTCACCCTTTCAGTCTGCCCATTAGACTGCGGATGGTAGCCTGACGACAAGCTGACAGAAATCTGGAGATCGGAACAAAATGCCCTCCAGAATTTGGCCACAAACTGGGATCCGCGGTCAGAGACCACATCAAGTGGCAACCCGTGGAGGCGCACAACATGCAGCATAAATAATTCAGACAGGCGTCTGGCCGATGGCAGCCCAACCAATGGAACGAAGTGCGCTGATAAGGGGATCATGTCTAAGGGGTATACTTGTTTCCTTTTCTATTCCCCTCCTTTTCTCTGTCTGATTCTATTGCTTGTATTATATTACTATATTTCATATCTTTGAAGCAAATGTATAATTTTCCTTTTATAAGCAAACCCGCAGAGGTTGCATCTAGACATATATATCTTTAAATCATTAGGAATATTCTGTTCATATAAGAATGCACGCCAGTCATATGGAATGTAAATCATAAGAATATATTTCAACAAACAATTGCTACTCATAGAATTCACTTTTATCATTAAACAGTATTGGTCAAATACAATGCAAGTCACCATATAATAGTTTCACAGATTTAAACTATATAAGAAAAGAAATAGGATGAAAGAAGTGTGAGAGATGTATGTACTGTACTGTATGTGTGGATTTATTACTGGGGAGATATTTACTCAAAGCACTCGGCTAAATTCTAGATTTATTGATATATATTGGACAATATATATCTTAAATAAATACCTTAGGGGATTGGTTTTAGTATATGTATGTGTGTGTTTGTGTGTGTGTGGGGGAGGGGCAGCATGTGGCTGCATTGTCCACAGACCGCATGGGACAGAAGCTAGACTCCATTTTGGGAAAACTCCCATGATTCCAAAGTCTGTAACATATGGTTCAAAAGGGAATGCCAGCAGCCATTTTAAGTTTGCAAGTTCAAACACATGGCATTCTTTGCTAGACCATAATCACATAGCAGAAGCCATAACACTCCACTATATTCCAAAATGTATAAGCTTCAATATAATGCATATGTGCTGATTTTACAATTCCAAGCCATCTAATTACATTTCACAATTCCAAGCCAACACAGTATCTCAATAACCAGAGCATATTGTATGCTGGCTATATTATATAATGTAGTCTGTAATTATATGCCAATCCCAGTCTGTACTACATTATGCTAACTTTTCAGGCCTAAAACCAACTAATTCCAGCCTTCCAGGACCAGCACCACATATCTCATGCTGTCCCTATGAGCCATCACAAGACCAGATCACCAGGTAACCACAAATATCAGCCTGCCATTGCTACAAGCACATGCTATATTTCAGCAAGATGCACTATATAAAACCACTACAATCTGTTATAAATCACCATCCACAAATGTATACCAGAGATGCTATTCTACAGATTGTCTACTGTTCCAATTCATTACAGATTTCATAGAGTATTATCACCAACACATAACTATCACATGATTGCACAAGTATCATTAACCTTAAAGTCAAATGTATTTACATATTTAACTATTCTATGCCAATTATCTATCTATCAGATATAGAGAGTATGATACTTAGCTTTCCTGGGGAATAACTCCCAAGCTTCCCAGGCATATCAAGGTCCATGCTTCTGAGAGAGGCTTTTTAGCTGTGTGCATCAGTGTGGGAGTCAGGAGAAAGAGAGAGCTCTGATTCAGTGGGTACAGTATATCATACCTGTGGGTGTGTCTTTCACAGCATGTGGGCTAGCTGTATCAGTGACGAGGCCATGTGAGCTTGGTTATTCAAATGCTAACTACACTGTAGGCCAAGGCTACAGTGTAGAGATGTTAATTCGGCTTCAGGTTACAGAAGCCAATATTATCATTCATTCTTTGTATCTCTAAAATGGATATATGGGATTACTCTGTAACATATCCCCCTGTTGACAGTGATCTGGCATTCGACAGATTAAACTGACAATCAGTCAAAAACATTTTAGTGTAAGTGTGTGTTCTGTGTTAGTACAGGTGTCTAAAGAAAGAAAAGATTTAGTTTGGAAAAGATTACAACAAAGTCATTTCACAGTTCAAAGTATAAAGTAATGAATGGGTTGAGAAGAAGCATTTCTCCCCTGCACCGCCATAGGTAGATGGAAAAAAAACTTTGTTTTTATATTTATGCATACTTATGCAAGGACAAAAAAATCTGCCTATGTGGGCAAGCCCTTTCCTAATATCCCTCAACAATGGAAACTAAAGGCCTAGTTGTTTCTTTGTGAAGTCTTCTTCTCTTAGTGTGGTGGGGTCTTCTGAAGGTGTCATCATCCCTTAGACCATCTGGTTCAGGTCATCTGTGTCCGGTACTTCTGGTCTGTGTCCTGTCCGATCATCTAAGGGTCCATGCAGTCATCTTTGGATATATCGTCTGTCTACAGCTGGGCTCGTCCTTCTCATCTGTATCTATGTAGGAAATAAAGAGGTATCAGTTTTGATGTCTCTTTCTACCTACCCATGATGTCTTCTCTTCCATCCGATCCACTTGTAGTCTTTTGATATCCTTCTGTTTACTTTTTTTCCTGTAGATGCGAGAAACAGAAACTCTTCCAGAGCATTAGTTGTCCCTCCCCACCCTCTATGATACTTGATGATTTTGTATACTCCATTCTGAAATTTTTACAAATCACATTTGACACTATTTGCGAGTGCTACAGATTGAACTTCACATTATTTTAGCCACTAGATGGCATCCAGATCCTAGGATGCCTTTGCTTTTCACATTTTCATAAAACATTTCTCCAAAAATGTCCTGATATTCAGGATTCTCATATATATTTATCCTGAACCAACTCGTATACTACCCCCCCTTTCTCCTTTCCAATAATCTGTATATTAATTGGAAAGGAGAATGAAGGAAGTCTTGGGCTCTTTGACAAATTTGTGGAATGTTTCTTGGTGCTCTGAGAAAATAGAAACATTAGCATACATAATACAATTACTGTCAAAATGAAACTTGTTCCCATCTATTGCAAACACACAAACTGTTAGTAAGTTTTACCCAAATAGATTACCAATAACACAACATTGTCCTGTAGAACCTATTTAAATATCAGACCATTCTTTTACCTGCTGTGGACCGGTAATGATGAGATGAAACAACTCAAGTTAACAGACCAATCATATATCAGATTTTAGGCAAGCATTAACTCAATATCTTATGATTACCTTGTGATTATGATTTTATTGTTTCTTTGCAAACAGCTGATCCAATGCCTGTTCTGCACAGCCACTTTTCTAACATGAGCAAATTTCTCCATTTTCTGGTTAAAAGAAACCACGAATTGTCCTACCATTTGATCTAACAACATCAATATCTTGGAGTTCCAAAACTCCTAAAGTATGGGAGTGTCCCTATTGGTCACCAGAGGTAAAAAAAAAAAAAAAACCATCAAAATTACCACTATATGCATTTAAGGATAACTTACCTTCCCACAGTTTCAATCATTACTGTGACAGTTTAAACAGGTTGATCATATTTTATGACCTATGGTCACCCTCCTGTCCTGGTGTATAAGACTATAAACATCAGAGTTATTCTTAATTCCTTAATTCTGAACATCTCAATTTAACTAGGGTTTACAGAGATTTGTGAACACAAAAAATAAAATCACATTTGTGTCAGCTCTTAACAAGCACTTGGGATTTAAACAACCTTTACATATGTACTGTTACAACAGTTGTGACAATGTTTATCCAATACTGTGTCACCTTATGAGAGATATGTCAGCTATTAAACTTTTCCAGATCTTCCAAAAGAACCTTGTCCCGCCCATTTTCCAATTCCTAAGAATCTGGTCAGAGGGCTGCAATACATACTTACTACCACTAGGTGGTTTGAGGATATTTTCCTCCAATACACATATATTCCATTATAAATACTTGTATATACCTGGTATTTCACAATGAGCAGGATTTTAAAACCACCTGTCTATTTGTATCCCATATATTACCATATACAGTTTTAAGAACAATTATATGTATCTCATTGTTATTATAAGCTGAAAGGTTGAATCCATTATCATCTGTCAATAATGTTACAAAAAGACGTCTCCTTATGTACATACAAATGACAGACCCAGATCGCCAAATATTTGCTTATCATGCAACATACCTAGTACTAAGGGCACATTACATGTCCAACGTTCCGAGTATTACATATATTGCATTGTTTCTTAATATTTATAATGTCATGTATATAGCAGTCTAAAAATTCATGTTTCCTGAAGTCATATATATATATACTTACCATATGACCCGTTTATCTAAGGAAACAAAAATTTAGACATCCTAACATCTGCGGCATCTTAAATTAAATGAACATCCATCTTTACCGTTATTGTTAAAGACTTCGCCTTCCTGCGATTTAGTCTTCTTTCAAATACCTCTGCTTACCAATCTATAGAACGATTATTACAGGACTCATTGCAAAACCCGCTATAAGGTCCACGTAATTACACCCTGCTTATCAATACCTTACCTGATTATAAGCTTCTTACCATGGTACCTATAAATTGTAACAGAGTTGAATAAATGGGTCTAGTATACCCCCCTTCTGCGAGTTTCTTAAACTATTTAAGGAAATCGATATTTTAATGTTCGGTGTTCTATGACTGTATTACTAATTTGTGTGATATCTCTGCTGCCTGCTGCGTGGAAATGAAGTCCTCGATTCTCTATAGAATCGGTGAATTTATCTTGCAGACCTGGAATCACCCAGCCGAAATCGCTAATAACGGCCTTAAAACAGGTATCCAGTGCGCATTGGTCTGCTCAAAATTCTTAATGTGTCGTTAATCACGTACCCACCTAGACAACTTTCAAAGACATATTCAACGAATGCCTTGTACCACTGCAACCAGGGCAGAGTCCCCCAGATGTTACGCTTAAGGCGTCACATCTATGAGTCCGTGGGAGCGCCCCATGCGGCTCATACCTTGACTGAGTACCACACTCAGATATCACACCCTTGACTAAAACCTGTCAAGTATCCATAATTCCATGGAATCTACATGAACTTATTCTAAGAAGAGGATCATCAACAACAAAAAAATACAACACTTAGTCCATCTGGGAAGAAAAGAAAATAGTGTTAGCAAGTTTAGCATATGTATAATTATCCATATTCTTTTCTTCTTCCTAAATAAGGTTCTTATAATCAGTCATTAACAATCTATTAATATATATATTTTTTTAACTCTTTATTTATACCAGGAGAGACAAAAAGGTAAACATTACAGACATAGTCATACTTAAAAGAAAGAGATACAGTCTCCCTGGAAATTTTTTGTGCAGAAAAATTATGATCGCAGTTAACAAAACAATCAAATGTGACCCCTATACGGGGACCTTATACATAAAAGAAAGGGGAGGAAAAGAAAAGACAACAAACAAGAACAGGGAAGGGTCCAGATATAGGGGGGAGGGGGGGTAAAAAGAGAAAGAAGAGGGGCAGACGCAGAGAAAACAAGAACAAAGAACCGATCTGATCTATGGCAATGGAAGGAAAGCACAATGAATGATTCTAAGAACGATGCTCACATATTACTATAACGAGATATATATACAGACTGGATATCGCTCAGCTATCGATAAGTATCAGGGGGGGGGGGGGGGCGTGGCGATGTCCGGAGAGAGGATCCAGGTACTGCATGGCCAGGAGCTCATAAGGTGGGGACAGGGCAAAAAACGGTTTGAGTATCAAGTTGGAGGAGGCATCATAAGCAGCCAGGGGCCCCAAACCATTTCAAATTTGTGGGGACAGTCGTGCAGGTAATAAGTGATCTTTTCCATATTAGCAACGAACCAGATATAATTATTTAAAGCTGGGATAGTAGGGGCAGCGGAAGACTTCCAATTTTTAGCTATTAAGGATTTAGCGGCTACTAATATATAGGAGAACAGTTTATTCAATATAGGATCAAGATCTGGGTGTGGGCGGGCCAATAAAAACAACCACGGGTCAAGGTCGATTGCTAATCCAGATAAGGAGTTTAGTATGTCACGTACTCTATTCCAGAAGTGAACAATATGTGGACAGGTCCACCAAATATGGAAGAGAGTTCCACGTTGGCCGCATCCCCGCCAGCACACCGGGGTGGTGGAAGGGAACATCCTAGACAGTTTATCCGGGGTATAATACCACCTATAATATAGCTTGTAGGACGTTTCCTTGAGTCGGGTAGAAATAGAGCTTTTAGCAATACCCTCCCGGACCTCTTCCCAACAGGCATCGTCCGGTGGGGGACCCAGGTCCCTCTCCCACTCCCGCTCATGGCGAGTCTGCGGTCCCGAGGACACCCCAACTAACATAGAATAGATCAGCGAAATTAACCCTCTACATATGGGTTTTGTAGTGCAGAGAGACTCAAAAGATGTAAGATCCCCCAGGGCATCTGCCTGGGGCAGGGATAGAAGAAAATGACAGAGCTGAAAGTATTCAAAAAAGGGAGGGGATAGCGAGGAAAATCTACCTTTGATTTCGTCTATTGACATCCAATGGCCCTGAATAGATATATCATGTACTACATGGATCCCGGCCCCAAACCAGGGTGTGAACCTATAAGGTGAAATCCCAGCTGGAAAATCAGGGTTGTCCCAGAGAGGTGTGAGAGGGGAGCATGCGGAGGATAACTTATATTTCGTGAGAGATTTATGCCAGATATAGAGGTGGAATTTAAGAGAAGGAGAGGAGTCCGCTAAAGCGAGCTTGTGTGGTCTGTCCAGACCCCATATCGAGGCCAGTGATCGGATTCCCAATGAGGAAGCTACAAAGTCCACCCAGGCAATAGAGCCATGGGGCGAAAAGGTGGTCACTATCTGACTGAGATGGCTCGCCAAATAATAGAATTTAATATCTGGGAATCCTCGGCCTCCCTCCGAACGGGGCTGTCTTAGCACAGTAAAGGCTATTCGTGGGGGTTTATTGTTCCATACAAACCTAACGAATGAGGCCTGGGCATCTCTAAGGACCCCCTCTGGAACCCTCACAGGTAGAGTCTGAAAGAGGTAGAGAAGTTGCGGCATAACTGTCATTTTGAGAGCAATGATCCTACCCAGCCAGGATATAATATGCGATCTCCACCTTGCCATTTCAGCTTTAATCTTGGTCAACAGTCGCGGGAAATTTTCAGAATACAAGGAATTATAGTGAGAGGTGATAAAGACACCCAAATATTTTATCTTAGTGGTCTGCCATCGGAGGTTATAGGAGGACTGCAGGGAGCGTTTGAGATCTCCAGGGACATGTAATAACATAGCTTCGGACTTAGTGAAATTTATTTTATAGCCCGATAAGGAACCATATTCTTCTATTATCCGATATAGTACGGGGAGAGAGAACTGTGGCTGGGTAAGTGACAACAGAACATCATCTGCAAAGAGCGAGATCTTAGACTCCTGTGGGCCCACCTTCACCCCTCTAATTCCATCAGAGTTCCTTATCATAGCAGCCAGCGGTTCAATGACCATGGCAAACACTAATGGAGAAAGAGGACATCCTTGCCTTGTGCCATTGGACAACGGGAAGGGGGGGGGATAATATTCCGTTAGTGAGGACCTTGGCTATAGGGGAGGAGTATAGAGCGGAGACTCCTGTCAAAAATTCTGCTGTAATCCCAAACGCTTGCAATGTCTGAAATAGGAAAGGCCATGAAAGACGATCGAATGCCTTTTCGGCATCGAGAGAAAGGATTATGGATGGGGTTTGTCTACGATTCAACAATTGTATGAGGTCTATCGCTCTTCTGGTGTTATCCCTAGCCTGGCGACCAGGGATGAATCCCACTTGGTCATAATGTATCAAATTAGGGAGCACACCATTGAGACGTATAGCCAAAATTTTTGCATAGAGTTTGATGTCCAGATTCAATAGGGATATCGGCCTATAGTTATCGCAATTCCGAGGATCCCTGCCCTCTTTATGAATAACTATAACCCTGGCCTCTAGCATATTGCTCGGGAGTGGGGTGCCGTGTAATACAGCATTGAACAGTACTCTGAGGTGGGGGATTAGGATGGAGGCAAATTTTTTATAGTAATATGTCGTAAAGCCATCAGGGCCAGGTGCTTTAGAAGATTTGAAAGTCTTCAGAGCGGCAGCTATTTCATCTTCTGTGATATCTTTATTCAGCTCCGAGGAGTCGAATTCAGATAGCCGGGGAAGATTAGCTCGTTGTAAGAACTCTGATATCAAAGCATCTGGGGGACCAGATCAGCTTGGTTTAAATTATAGAGCTTGTTATAATAGTCCCGGAACACCCTATTTCTATCCTCCGGAGCATATGTGACCCCACCCGACTCAGTGTGCACCGCCAGAATGTTATTTCGTGACCTCTGTGCTCTAGGGCGGGATGCCAATATTCTATCTGCTTTGTCTCCCTTCTCATAGAAGGTCTGATTAAGCTTCTGAAGGTTCCTTGCCGTACGTTCCGATAGGGATAGTGCTATCGCAGATCGCACTTCAAGTAAGGGCTCTAAGTTGGAAGGGGTAAGGGAGAGTTTGTGTTGGCGTTCTAGGGTCTGAAGTTTGGTGGAAAGGGAGAGGAAACTTGCCTCCTGGGACTTTTTAAACCTGGACGCCTGGCTAATCAAGTGACCACGTAAGACGGCCTTATGTGCCTCCCACAGTGTGATAGGTGATGTCTCTGAAAGATTGTTAAGTAAAAAGTATTCAGTTAGGCAACATTTGATCTGATCTGTGACCTCTTGATTATGTAGCAATGAATCGTTCATCCGCCATGAGGTAGGGGGAGGACGGGGGGCTATAGAGTAGAGGTCAGCTGTGATCGGGCAGTGGTCGGACCATATCATAGGAAGTATTCTAGTAGAGTTAAGTTTAGCGGACAGGTCTCGGCTGAGCAGGATCATGTCTATCCTAGAATAGGACTTGTGTACAGCGGAGAAAATGTGAGGATCAGTTAGCCTGAAAGAGTCAAACAGCAACTGGGATTTCAAAATATCTAGTAGGGCCAGAGACGCCGGTGTTGGGCGTTTAGATATAGAAGATCGAATAGAGGGAGGGGAGGATCTATCTGTTGAGACATCTAGCACTTCGTTAAAATCACCGGCCACTATAACTTCCCCTCTACAGAATCTTGTCAGATGCATATTTAGCTTCCTAAAAAACCCGGCCTGATTCTGGTTTGGTGCATAGATATTAACAAGGGTACATAGGATGTCATTTAATTTCCCAATAAGTATGAGCCATCTGCCTGATTTATCTACATGACTGTCCACCAATTCAAACGTGAGATGGGATGCTATCAAAATGGAGACCCCCCTCTTCTTGTGTGTAGCATCACATGCATGAAAAGTGGTAGGGTAAGTTTTAGACTTTAGATCAGGGTGGAGGGATTTCTTAAAATGAGTTTCTTGTAAAAAAACTAAATCGCCTTTAGTTTGTTTAAGGGAAAGGAAGAGCTTGGTACGTTTTTGGGGGCTGTTCAAACCTTTTACATTGTGGGAATAGATCCTAAGAGCCATGACTAGCAAGTTTTCGGAACGCCTCATCGCCTCTCTCCGGACATCGCAGCCCTGTAATAAACCAAAGCAAAGACATTGTAAATACCCATGTCGATCGGCGAACATTTCTACGCATCTGAACAAGAAGAAAAAGAGAAGACAGGAACAGGGGAGACAAGTCCTGGACAGAGGAGGGGAAAGGGGAAGTTTGGAGACCAGAAAGAACTACATCTGGCCTAGTGTGCCGGTCAAGGGACAAGGGAAAGGTGTCACTAGGTGACAACGACCGGACTCGGGTAGAAGACCCGATTAAGGGGACGCGGCCTGGTCTGGCCAGGTACATCGAGTGCAATGAACGCTTACTGACACGTGCCCCGAATCCAGGGACCAATGTCAGGGGGATAAAGGGTTAAACAGCTTTTCCTACGGCCTACTACCGGATAGGACATTTAGTAAAATGACAGTGACTATCTATATCTGAGACTGACATCGTCGTTGACGGAGGATAGCACTATTAAACATTAAACAATAGAAAAAGTTTTCCGTTCCAAAACTGGGGGACGCAATTCCCAGGAAGGGAGCCTCATTCCTACATCTTCTCTGCGTGCGCGTCTACGGTAATTGAACTAAAACAACGGTGTGCATACAGAAGGTATAATGGGGAATTGGGCCAGCAGTGGGACGGATAGAGAGAAAAAGTACAGCGCAGTAAAATAAACATTTGTTAATGTAACATATTACAGAGATTTAGATAATAATGGAACATGCAGTGCATCAGGTGGGCGGGCCAGCCGAGGCAGATTTCCGCCCAGAAGGTGCTCGCGACCAGTCTCGGTTCAGAGAACGTCTCGGAGTGGCAGCCGACTCTACGGGAGAGGCCTCGTGTGTCCGCCGTGGAGACTCAGACAGGGTCGGAGGAGGGGAAAGACCCAGGTCACGTAGGAGTCCCTCAGCTTCTGCTAGATCCCTAGCCGAGTGAAGACGATTGTGATGCCACACAAGTATGCGAAAAGGGAAGCCCCATCTGTAACGTATACCACTGTCCCGAAGAGCCGAGGTGATGGGTCGGAATTCTTTCCTTTTAAGCAGGGTGCTAGGTGCAATATCTTGGAATATCTGGAGCGATTGACCCATAAATTCCAGCTTAGTGAGCTTCCTAGCTTCCCTGAGCAGGTCCTCCTTAGCTGAATAGTAATGGCATCGCAGTATAACATCTCTAGGTTGAGCCGAGTCTTGTGTGCGAGGGCGGAGAGCTCTGTGGGCCCTGTCTAGTAAGAGTTGTTCTTCCGGAGTTGAGGGCGACAGGTGTACAAACAGTTTCTTAAGATAGCCATGTAGGGACATCATATCGACGTCTTCTGGGACTCCGCGGATGCGCAGATTATTTCGTCGCGCCCTATTATCCTGGTCTTCTTGTCGTTCTTGGAGTAGTTGCATTTCCTGTTTGAGATTGTGAATGTCATCTACCACCCCCTGCTGGAAGCCAACCACTTCATCTATTTTAGACTCTAAGTGGTCTGTTCTGTCTCCAAGGTCGGTGACGTCCGCCTTAAGAGAGGCTATGGCCGTATGCACTTCCGCCTGCACCGCATGTACTGATATCCTCGTCTCCTGAATTTCACGGAAGAGTTTTTGCAGATCTCTCCGGGTTAGTGGGGAGTGATCCGAGTCATCCGAATCTGATGCATCGAGCGGCGGAGGGGCTCCCTGCCCTGAAGACTTGGCATTTGAGTAGGCATATTTTTTCAGGCTTTGGTTCAAATCCGCCCCGTGCTGCTTTTTACCTCCTTTGGGCATGATGGAACGTGCGAGTAAGACAGCTGGTAATAATTACTGCATTATAGAGTTAGAAAAGTCTCGGTAGTAGGGATCGTATACTGTATAGATTATAACATAGTATGTCCCAGGACCCAGGGCAGATCTCTGCGGATTACATCATTGGAGAAGACGATACTCCCAGACGGCTGGAGTGCAGCAATAAAATCGCCAGTAGATGGAGCTCCACTGAGTTATCATATATGAAGCAAGTTGTAGCAAAGAAAGAAAAATCGCAGTAGTGGCTGGAAAAGTTCCAAAGGGGGATCCCCATCAACTCCGTAGTGCAGCGCGGTCAGAACTCCGGTGGCAATGAGTTTTCAGGAGGGGTCCAGTTGGAACAAGGATATGGGTTTATATGTCGGGGGATGGAGAACTTCTGTAATCTCCACCACTCTCCTCCTAGTGCACCCCCAGAGGCAGTAGGTTGAGGGCACTAGCCACTAATCAAGTGAGGGTCAGGGCCCCTCACTGCAGCCTCCAGTTATCTAAAAGGGTAGGGACTCCTGTTTGCCCTTATCCAAGATGGCCGCCGGCTTATGGAGAGGACTTATCTTGCCGGTCCCAGCTCCCCACAGGCTTCACGGGTGGCAGGCACACAAAGATCGGCGGTGCCCCGGTCCACGTCGCAGGGGGGATCACCTCCCGGCCAGCCGCGGAGGTGTCCGTCCCTATCTCCGGCTCACGGGAGCGCGCGGTGGGAGCCGCCGCTACCACTGCTTCTCGTTCGGCGGACGGATGTAGGCCTCGGGCCGGGCGGTGAGATCGGAGCCCAGTCACCTGCTTCCCCAGGTGGACACCAAGCAGGCGACCAGCTCGGCGGGGCCATACACAGGTGGGGGCCAGGAGGGGCAGCTGCGGCCGTGCTTCCAGCGGCGGGAATCCCTCGGCGCCGGTCGGAGCACAAATTGAGTCCCCGGCTTCTGAAGGGCATGCAGGCCCCAACCTGCAAGGAGGCAGGAGGCCTCCTCCGGCTCCGGGACCACACTCGCCAGGTACAGGGGGGATAGGGGCAAGATATTAGGGGCAGGTAGAGCCCCAAAAGCTGAGTTGCAGGGTCAGAGAGTCTACTTTAGGAGCCTGATTGTAGGAGCTCCTCATATGCACTTCTACTCTGCTTGCCTGCCAGGCCACGCCCCCCCAACAATCTATTAATTTTAACTAATTGTATTGTAAGTGCATTGCATGTGTGTGCTCAGTAATGCTGCTGTACAGTATGATACAGATCCCTGTTTTATTGGGTCTTGTACACTGTAAACAATCCCCCCATTCTGTTGCTGCTAAAACTTTAAGCAAAACAACAGAAGGTGTGGTAAGCTGAAATCATGCTTCACATTGGTGCTAAAAGACTTCCTGTGTGAATGTTAGGGTCTCCTGCCCTGTGCTGCCACGTCGTCATGGCAACCGGGAGACAAGTGCTAGCGGAGTAACCTGAGCGCAGCTGATACTCCGGTTCGGGTCTTTTGCTGTGCAGTGGTTATAGGCTCTGTGCACGGCAGGGGATCCGGTGCTGGTTTTTGTGCTCACAGTCTGTGAGGTCTGAGTGGGGCGTGGACAGCACCTGCTTTATAAGGCCTCTTCTCAGTTTAAGCAGATGCTGCTGAATCTTTGTTGGTTAGTCAGTTCCTGAAAGTTAGCCAGTACTGTGTAGCTTTGTATTTGTTTGTTGCTTACTGCAAATAGGCCTTGGGATTTGGTACTACACTCTGCCAATCCAGACCTAGCAGTAAGACTGGAGTCAGTCGTTTAGCTTGCTGGGGTTCTTTTACTACTCTGTGAACTTAGCAAGTTTGCGGCTGTATTCTAAGACTTGCCTGTCTAATCCTGTCTCACTGTGCTAGGTGTCAGGGGTCAGTTTAGTGGCAGTAAGCTGAACCTGTGCACTGCAAGTGAGAATTAGGATTGTGGAGAATCTCCTTGTGTCTATCATTCCATCTCTGACCAAGGAGTTTACTGCCACACCCGTTGGTAACCCTTTAGGGTTTTGCTGTTGCCCTTAGCAACAGCATTTCGGGTTCTCTACGTATTAAAACACAACATCTTTGCTTTTCCCATCTGAGCATTACTAATACAAGGGAGACACCCAGTTCCTTAGCCTCTGGGCTTCTCTGTTCACTTTGTGTGTATTTTGTTACCCTATCACCTTCTGTGTACGTAATGTCATATTCCCCAGTCTGTCTGTGAGTCCATTTGTTTTGCATACCTATCCGTTCAGACACCAGTACATTCCTGCAGGCACTGGTGTGCATAACAGTTCAAACACCAGTACATTCCTGCAGGCACTGGAGTGCATAACAGTTCTGACACCAGTACTTTCCTGCAGGCACTGGTGTGCATAACATATTCAGCAGCCTAATACTCCTGTTGAAATTTTGTGGGAATATGGAGCATACCCCTCAAAATACGTTGCAACAGGTGGTCGATCAGGTGCAGGTCCTGACTCGACAATTTAATGATTTGTCCATTAAAATGCACACCTCCCAGGCTGCTGGCGGAGCTCCCGCAGCAGCAGCACCTGCAGGGGTTAAGGAGCTGAAAGTAAATCTCCCGGATCGTTTTTCTGGAGATCGCTCGCAGTTCTTTTGTTTCAAGGAGAGCTGCAAGCTATACTTCCGGCTTAGGCCTCAGTCTTCTGGGTCGGAGATTCAGCGGGTGGGCATAGTGATTTCCTTGCTACAAGGAGACCCACAGGTCTGGGCATATGGGTTGCAGCCTGACTGTCCGTCGCTTAAAAGTGTTGATGCTTTTTTAACGGCACTGGGCATGTTGTATGATGACCCTGACAAGACGGCCTCAGCCGAGGCTCAGATTTCGATCCTTAAGCAAGGGCGAAGGCCAGTTGAGGTTTACTGTACGGAGTTTCGGAGGTTGGCCCATGATACCCAGTGGAATGACCCAGCCCTGAGACACCAGTACCGAAGAGGTCTTTCTAACCAGATAAAGGACCAACTGGTACAATATCCCTTGCCTGATAGCTTGGATCAGCTCATGCAGTTATCCATCCGGGTGGATAGACGGCTGAGAGAGCGTAGGCTTGAAAGGGAGACTGAGATTTCCTTCTTTCCCAAGGGAACCTCAGACTCTGAGGAATTTTCCGAGGAGCCTATGCAGATTGGGGCTACCCGCCTCTCCTCGCGTGAGAAGACGCGGAGGAGACAGCAGGGGTTGTGTTTGTACTGTGGGAATAAAGGTCATGTGGTAGTATCATGCCCAGAAAGGCCGGAAAACTTCAGGGCCTGAGGGTGATGGGAAATATCCTGTCAGGCCAGAAGTCAGAATTTCCCAAGAAGACTTTTATCATTCCGGTGACCTTGAAGATCCTCGGTCAAACTGTCAAGACTGAGGCCTTTGTGGACAGTGGGGCCGACTGGGTTTTTATGGACCGCCAATTCGCCCTGATACACTCTGTTCCCTTAGTACCCTTGGCATCGGAAATTGAGATTTGTGGGTTAAACGGGGAACCATTATCCCAAGGTAAAATTACCTCCTGCACTAGCCAGATTTCTTTGTTTATTGGAGCCACACACTCTGAAAAATTGTCCTTTTATGTGACTGTCTGTACTTTTGCCCCATTGGTGTTGGGGTTACCCTGGTTAAGGGCCCACAATCCTCAATTTGACTGGGTCTCTGGGGAGATTCTTAGTTGGGGTACTGATTGTTTCAGGAGTTGCTTGAGCCTTCCAGTCAGGCTCTCGCAGCTAAGTTTGCCAGGATTGCCAGGGTGTTATGCAGATTTTGCGGACGTGTTCTCCAAAAAAGTTGCAGAGGTACTACCTCCCCATCGCCCCTATGACTGTGCCATTGATTTGTTGCCAAATGCTAAGCTTCCCAAGAGCAGGTTGTACTCCCTGTCACGTCCTGAGACTCAGGCTATGGCAGAGTACATTCAGGAGAACTTGGCTAAGGGATTTATCAGACCTTCACAGTCTCCAGTTGGGTCGGGGTTCTTCTTCGTGGGTAAAAAGGACGGTTCGTTGCGACCCTGCATCGACTTCAGGGAATTGAACCGTATCACGATTAAAAACTCATACCCACTGCCTCTCATTTCGGTCTTGTTTGACCAGCTTCGTACTGCCACCATTTTTTCTAAGATTGACCTACGCGGTGCGTACAATCTAATCCGAATAAGAGAGGGGGATGAATGGAAGACTGCCTTTAATACCCACTCAGGGCATTATGAATATTTGGTGATGCCTTTTGGGCTCTGTAATGCCCCGGCAGTCTTCCAGGATTTCATGAATGATGTGCTCAGGGAATATTTGGATAGATTCTTAGTTGTATACTTAGATGACATCCTAATCTTCTCCCATTCCCTGGAGGAACATCGGAAGCATGTACGCTTAGTCCTCCAGAAACTCAGAGACCACCGGCTTGGGGCGAAGCTGGAGAAGTGCGAATTTGAAGTTCAGCAAATCGCATTTCTAGGATATATTATCTCCCCAGAAGGTTTCCAAATGGAGGGTTCCAAGGTACAGGCAGTCCTGGATTGGGTGCAGCCCACTAGTTTGAAGGCGCTTCAGCGTTTCCTGGGCTTTGCGAATTTTTATAGACGATTTATCGCTGGATTTTCGTCTATAGTGGCGCCCTTGGTGGCACTCACTAAGAAAGGGGCGGATGTTGCTCACTGGTCTTGTGAGGCTAAAGCGGCTTTTGCCCGTCTCAAAAGGGCATTTGTATCGGCCAAGGTGCTGCGACACCCAGATCCAGAGCGTCCTTTTGTGGTGGAGGTGGATGCCTCTGAGATGGGTATTGCGGCAGTGCTTTCTCAGATGGGAGTGTCTGATAATCGCCTTCATCCCTGTGCTTACTTTTCCCGTAAATTTTCGCCTGTCGAGATGAATTATTACGTGGGTAACCGGGAATTGTTGGCTATTAAGGATGCACTCGAGGAGTGGAGACACTGGCTTGAGGGGGCTAAGTTTGTGGTCTCAATTCTCACTGACCATAAGAATCTGGCATATTTAGAGTCAGCGAAGCGTCTCAATGCCAGGCAGGCACGATGGACTTTGTTTTTTGCTCGCTTTAATTTTTTGATAACATATCGCCCTGGGTCAAAAAACATCAAGGCTGATGCGCTCTCGCGGAGTTTTGCTCCAATCCAGGAGACCACCGAGGAGCCGTTGCCCATTGTTTCATCATCATGTATTAAAGTGGGCATTACCCAGGACCTCTTATCATTAGTCCTTAGAGCACAGGAGCAGGCTCCTCCAGACCTTCCGGTAGGTCTTTTGTTTGTGCCTCCTAGGTTAAGACAGCGAGTGTTCCTGGAATTCCATGCCAAGAAGTCGGCAGGTCACCCGGGTATTGCCAGAACTCGGGAGTTGCTATCTAGGGCGGTGTGGTGGCCCTCGGTGGCTAAGGATGTGGATCAGTGGGTTCGGGCATGTGACATCTGTGCCCGAAATAAGACTCCTAGAGGGGTTCCTGTTGGCCCATTACATCCACTCTCTATCCCATCTAAGCCATGGACCCACATTTCAATGGATTTTGTGGTGGACTTGCCCAAATCCTCGGGGATGACAGCCATCTGGGTTGTCGTTGACAGGTTTTCGAAGATGACGCACTTCGTTCCACTGGTTGGGCTGCCATCGGCCAGACGCCTGTCTGAATTATTTATGCTGCATGTTGTGCGTCTCCACGGGTTGCCACTTGATGTGGTCTCTGACCGCGGATCCCAGTTTGTGGCCAAATTCTGGAGGGCATTTTGTTCCGATCTCCAGATTTCTGTCAGCTTGTCGTCAGGCTACCATCCGCAGTCTAATGGGCAGACTGAAAGGGTGAACCAGTCCTTGGAGCAGTTCCTCAGGTGTTATGTCTCCAAGTGTCAGACTGACTGGGTTGCTCATCTGTCCATGGCGGAGTTTGCCTATAACAACGCGGCTCACTCTGCTACAGGGATCTCTCCCTTCCTTTGTGTGTATGGGCATCATCCTAAGGCCAATTCTTTTGACCCCCTGGACTCCACGCCTGGTGGTTCCTCTGTGGTTTCGGTCCTTAGAGGTATTTGGCGGAAAGTGAAGAAAGCCCTTGTGTCTGTGTCATTAGTGACCAAAAGGGTTTTTGATAAGCGGAAAAGACCCTGCAGCTTCAAATTAGGAGACTTCGTCTGGTTGTCTACCAAGAATTTGAAGTTGAGACAGCCATCTCATAAGTTAGGCCCCCAGTTCATCGGCCCTTATAAGATCACCAGGGTTATCAATCCGGTGGCATTTCAGTTAGATCTGCCCCGTTCTTTGGGTATCAATAAAACATTTCATTGTTCCCTTTTAAAACGGGCGATTAGTAATCCTTCTTCCAGTGGAAGACCTTCCCCTCTTCTGATACGTGGCCAGAGGGAGTTTGTTGTTGAAAGGATTCTTGACTCCAAGATGGTTCGGGGTCGGCTGTCATTTTTGGTGCACTGGAAGGGGTATGGCCCGGAGGAGCGGTCGTGGGTGCGCAGTTGTGATCTTCATGCCCCCAGACTGATACGCTCTTTCTTCTCGCAGTTCCCCGATAAACCCGGTGGTAGGGGTTCTTTGACCCCTCGTCAGAGGGGGGGTACTGTTAGGGTCTCCTGCCCTGTGCTGCCACGTCGTCATGGCAACCGGGAGACAAGTGCTAGCGGAGTAACCTGAGCGCAGCTGATACTCCGGTTCGGGTCTTTTGCTGTGCAGTGGTTATAGGCTCTGTGCACGGCAGGGGATCCGGTGCTGGTTTTTGTGCTCACAGTCTGTGAGGTCTGAGTGGGGCGTGGACAGCACCTGCTTTATAAGGCCTCTTCTCAGTTTAAGCAGATGCTGCTGAATCTTTGTTGGTTAGTCAGTTCCTGAAAGTTAGCCAGTACTGTGTAGCTTTGTATTTGTTTGTTGCTTACTGCAAATAGGCCTTGGGATTTGGTACTACACTCTGCCAATCCAGACCTAGCAGTAAGACTGGAGTCAGTCGTTTAGCTTGCTGGGGTTCTTTTACTACTCTGTGAACTTAGCAAGTTTGCGGCTGTATTCTAAGACTTGCCTGTCTAATCCTGTCTCACTGTGCTAGGTGTCAGGGGTCAGTTTAGTGGCAGTAAGCTGAACCTGTGCACTGCAAGTGAGAATTAGGATTGTGGAGACTCTCCTTGTGTCTATCATTCCATCTCTGACCAAGGAGTTTACTGCCACACCCGTTGGTAACCCTTTAGGGTTTTGCTGTTGCCCTTAGCAACAGCATTTCGGGTTCTCTACGTATTAAAACACAACATCTTTGCTTTTCCCATCTGAGCATTACTAATACAAGGGAGACACCCAGTTCCTTAGCCTCTGGGCTTCTCTGTTCACTTTGTGTGTATTTTGTTACCCTATCACCTTCTGTGTACGTAATGTCATATTCCCCAGTCTGTCTGTGAGTCCATTTGTTTTGCATACCTATCCGTTCAGACACCAGTACATTCCTGCAGGCACTGGTGTGCATAACAGTTCAAACACCAGTACATTCCTGCAGGCACTGGAGTGCATAACAGTTCTGACACCAGTACTTTCCTGCAGGCACTGGTGTGCATAACAGTGAAGTATGATTTCCTTAACAAACATTAGAAAAGTTGCCAATTAAGTAATGTTTGTGTCATTACTTCAGCACAGTACATTGGAATACACTTTCCATACATTTCAGTTAAACAAAAAAAATATTATCGCTATCAATAAATGTTCAGTTCTATTTATTTTTGCTTCAAAACTATCAAAACTTTTATATTTATCCCAAAAAAATGTACAAGTCATATATGGGTTTGCTGCAATTAATTATGCATCTGTTAAGAACAAAACTAAAGCAGTTTGAGTTTAAACTTTAAAAAATTTTTTTTACTTTTTACTCTGTCCCATACAAATTATTTAGTTAGTATTCAAGGAAACCTATTGGTATGCAAATCTTAGGTCTTAAACCAGCCAGAAAAGGAACTGTTTGCACATCACTTAGAACAATGGTGATAATTCCTGGCTGTATTGGCTGTGAACGAGTTAATCTGAACAGCAAAATGTCTGCTTTATAAACTTGGAGAGAGTGCTACAGTTTTTAATGCATTTGATAACTGTATTTGCTGTAACAAATAAAAGTTATAAATTAAAACCATACTTGTTTGGTTACTTCAGTGTGAATCCTTGGTCTTGAGGAAACTTCTTAGTGCTGAAAAAACCCCAAATCTTGCACGGAGAGAGATAAAGTATATTTTGTATACAAGCGATTTAAACAGAAGAAAAAAAAATGAATATGGGTTCTCTGCTTTTAAATTGAAAGCAGTACTATCGGGCGCCAATGATAAGGGGATCATGTCTAAGGGGTATACTTGTTTCCTTTTCTATTCCCCTCCTTTTCTCTGTCTGATTCTATTGCTTGTATTATATTACTATATTTCATATCTTTGAAGCAAATGTATAATTTTCCTTTTATAAGCAAACCCGCAGAGGTTGCATCTAGACATATATATCTTTAAATCATTAGGAATATTCTGTTGATATAAGAATGCACGCCAGTCATATGGAATGTAAATCATAAGAATATATTTCAACAAACAATTGCTACTCATAGAATTCACTTTTATCATTAAACAGTATTGGTCAAATACAATGCAAGTCACCATATAATAGTTTCACAGATTTAAACTATATAAGAAAAGAAATAGGATGAAAGAAGTGTGAGAGATGTATGTACTGTACTGTATGTGTGGATTTATTACTGGGGAGATATTTACGCAAAGCACTCGGCTAAATCCTAGATTTATTGATATATATTGGACAATATATATCTTAAATAAATACCTTAGGGGATTGGTTTTAGTATATGTATGTGTGTGTTTGTGTGTGTGTGGGGGAGGGGCAGCATGTGGCAGTAGCGGATCTTGCCACGGGCAAGCAGGACTTTTGCCCGGGGCGCCGCCTTCCGGAGGGCGCTGGCGCCATCCGGAGGGCGCCGCACCGTGGCAAGATCCGCCACTGCTGCCCGCTGTGTCCCCCGTCCGCCTCAAATGCCCGCTGCCCGCTGCCGTCCCCTGTGAAGGGAACTAGACGCTATGCGTCTAGTTTCCCTTCGTGGAGAGTAACTTTGCTGAGCGATGCGCGATGACGTCATCGCGCACCGCACAGCAAAGGTCCTCTCCACGAAGGGAACTAGACGCATAGCGTCTAGTTTCCCTTCGTGGAGAGGACCTTTTGCTGTGCGGTGCGCGATGACGTCATCGCGCATCGCTCAGCAATCAAGCGGCGCTAGAATGTACAGGGGGCGTAACTGACCACGCCCCCTGTATTAGGCCACGCCCCCTTTCCTGCCCGGGGCGCTATGCGCCCTTGAACCGGCCCTGGCATGTGGCTGCATTGTCCACAGACTGCATGGGACAGAAGCTAGACTCCATTTTGGGAAAACTCCCATGATTCCAAAGTCTGTAACATATGGTTCAAAAGGGAATGCCAGCAGCCATTTTAAGTTTGCAAGTTCAAACACATGGCATTCTTTGCTAGACCATAATCACATAGCAGAAGCCATAACACTCCACTATATTCCAAAATCTATAAGCTTCAATATAATGCATATGTGCTGATTTTACAATTCCAAGCCATCTAATTACATTTCACAATTCCAAGCCAACACAGTATCTCAATAACCAGAGCATATTGTATGCTGGCTATGTTATATAATGTAGCCTGTAATTATATGCCAATCCCAGTCTGTACTACATTATGCTAACTTTTCAGGCCTAAAACCAACTAATTCCAGCCTTCCAGGACCAGCACCACATATCTCATGCTGTCCCTATGAGCCATCACAAGACCAGATCACCAGGTAACCACAAATATCAGCCTGCCATTGCTACAAGCACATGCTATATTTCAGCAAGATGCACTATATAAAACCACTACAATCTGTTATAAATCACCATCCACAAATGTATACCAGAGATGCTATTCTACAGATTGTCTACTGTTCCAATTCATTACAGATTTCATAGAGTATTATCACCAACACATAACTATCACATGATTGCACAAGTATCATTAACCTTAAAGTCAAATGTATTTACATATTTAACTATTCTATGCCAATTATCTATCTATCAGATATAGAGAGTATGATACTTAGCTTTCCTGGGGAATAACTCCCAAGCTTCCCAGGCATATCAAGGTCCATGCTTCTGAGAGAGGCTTTTTAGCTTTGTGCATCAGTGTGGGAGTCAGGAGAAAGAGAGAGCTCTGATTCAGTGGGTACAGTATATCATACCTGTGGGTGTGTCTTTCACAGCATGTGGGCTAGCTGTATCAGTGACGAGGCCATGTGAGCTTGGTTATTCAAATGCTAACTACACTGTAGGCCAAGGCTACAGTGTAGAGATGTTAATTCGGCTTCAGGTTACAGAAGCCAATATTATCATTCATTCTTTGTATCTCTAAAATGGATATATGGGATTACTCTGTAACATGCGCCATCTTCGAAAACCTGTCAACGACAACCCAGATGGCTGTCATCCCCGAGGATTTGGGCAAGTCCACCACAAAATCCATTGAAATGTGGGTCCATGGCTTAGATGGAATAGAGAGTGGATGTAATGGGCCAACAGGAACCCCTCTAGGAGTCTTATTTCGGGCACAGATGTCACATGCCCGAACCCACTGATCCACATCCCTAGCCACCGAGGGCCACCACACCGCCCTAGATAGCAACTCCCGAGTTCTGGCAATACCCGGGTGACCTGCCGACTTCTTGGCATGGAATTCCAGGAACACTCGCTGTCTTAACCTAGGAGGCACAAACAAAAGACCTACCGGAAAGGTCTGGAGGAGCCTGCTCCTGTGCTCTAAGGACTAATGACAAGAGGTCCTGGGTAATGCCCACTTTAATACATGATGGGGACACAATGGGCAATGGCTCCTCGGTGGTCTCCTGGATTGGAGCAAAACTCAGCGAGAGCGCATCAGCCTTGATGTTTTTTGACCCAGGGCGATATGTTATCAAAAAATTAAAGCGAGCAAAAAACAAAGCCCATCGTGCCTGCCTGGCATTGAGGCGCTTCGCTGACTCTAAATATGCCAAATTCTTATGGTCAGTGAGAATTGAGACCACAAACTTAGCCCCCTCAAGCCAGTGTCTCCACTTCTCGAGTGCATCCTTAATAGCCAACAATTCCCGGTTACCCACGTCATAATTTATCTCGGCAAGCAAAAATTTACGGGAAAAGTAAGCACAGGGATGAAGGCGATTATCAGACACCCCCATCTGAGAGAGCACTGCCGCAATACCCATCTCAGAGGCATCCACCTCCACCACAAAAGGACGCTCTGGATCTGGGTGTCACAGCACCTTGGCCGAGACAAATGCCCTTTTGAGACGGGCAAAAGCCGCTTTGGCCTCACAAGACCAGTGAGCAACATCCGCCCCTTTCTTAGTGAGTGCCACCAAGGGCACCACTATAGACGAAAATCCAGCGATAAATCGTCTATAAAAATTCGCAAAGCCCAGAAAACGCTGAAGCGCCTTCAAACTAGTGGGCTGCACCCAATCCAGGACTGCCTGTACCTTGGAACCCTCCATTTGGAAACCTTCTGGGGAGATAATATATCCTAGAAATGTGATTTGCTGAACTTCAAATTCGCACTTCTCCAGCTTCGCCCCAAGCCGGTGGTCTCTGAGTTTCTGGAGGACTAAGCGTACATGCTTCCGATGTTCCTCCAGGGAATGGGAGAAGATTAGGATGTCATCTAAGTATACAACTAAGAATCTATCCAAATATTCCCTGAGCACATCGTTCATGAAGTCCTGGAAGACTGCCGGGGCATTACAGAGCCCAAAAGGCATCACCAAATATTCATAATGCCCTGAGTGGGTATTAAAGGCAGTCTTCCATTCATCCCCCTCTCTTATTCGGATTAGATTGTACGCACCGCGTAGGTCAATCTTAGAAAAAATGGTGGCAGTACGAAGCTGGTCAAACAAGACCGAAATGAGAGGCAGTGGGTATGAGTTTTTAATCGTGATACGGTTCAATTCCCTGAAGTCGATGCAGGGTCGCAATGAACCTTCCTTTTTACCCACGAAGAAGAACCCCGACCCAACTGGAGACTGTGAAGGTCTGATAAATCCCTTAGCCAAGTTCTCCTGAATGTACTCTGCCATAGCCTGAGTCTCAGGACGTGACAGGGAGTACAACCTGCTCTTGGGAAGCTTAGCATTCGGCAACAAATTAATGGCACAGTCATAGGGGCGATGGGGAGGTAGTACCTCTGCAACTCTTTAGGAGAACACGTCCGCAAAATCTGCATAACATCCTGGCAATCCTGGCAAACTTAGCTGCGAAAGCCTGACTGGAAGGTTCAAGCAACTCCTGAAACAATCAGTACCCCAACTAAGAATCTCCCCAGAGACCCAGTCAAATTGAGGATTGTGGGCCCTTAACCAGGGTAACCCCAACACCAATGGGGCAAAAGTACAGACAGTCACATAAAAGGACAATTTTTCAGAGTGTGTGGCTCCAATAAACAAAGAAATCTGGCTAGTGCAAGAGGTAATTTTACCCTGGGATAATGGTTCCCCGTTTAACCCACAAATCTCAATTTCCGATGCCAAGGGTACTAAGGGAACAGAGTGTTTCAGGGCGAATTGGCGGTCCATAAAAACCCCGTTGGCCCCACTGTCCACAAAGGCCTCAGTCTTGACAGTTTGACCGAGGATCTTCAAGGTCACCGGAATGATAAAAGTCTTCTTGGGAAATTCTGACTTCTGGCCTGACAGGATATTTCCCATCACCCTCAGGCCCTGAAGTTTTCCGGCTTTTCTGGGCATGATACTACCACATGACCTTTATTCCCACAGTACAAACATAAGCCCTGCTGTCTCCTCCGCGTCTTCTCACGCGAGGAGAGGCGGGTAGCCCCAATCTGCATAGGCTCCTCGGAAAATTCCTCAGAGTCTGAGGTTCCCTTGGGAAAGAAGGAAACCTCGGTCTCCCTTTCAAGCCTGCGCTCTCTCAGCCGTCTATCCACCCGAATGGATAACTGCATGAGCTGATCCAAGCTATCAGGCAAGGGATATTGTACCAGTTGGTCTTTTAACTGGTTAGAAAGACCTCTTCGGTACTGGTGTCTCAGGGCTGGGTCATTCCACTGGGTATCATGGGCCAACCTCCGAAACTCCGTACAATAAACCTCAACTGGCCTTCGCCCTTGCTTAAGGATCGAAATCTGAGCCTCGGCTGAGGCCGTCTTGTCAGGGTCATCATACAACATGCCCAGTGCCGTAAAAAAAGCATCAACACTTTTAAGCGATGGACAGTCAGGCTGCAACCCATATGCCCAGACCTGTGGGTCTCCTTGTAGCAAGGAAATCACTATGCCCACCCGCTGAATCTCCGACCCAGAAGACTGAGGCCTAAGTTGGAAATATAGCTTGCAGCTCTCCTTGAAACAAAAGAACTGCGAGCGATCTCCAGAAAAACGATTCGGGAGATTTACTTTCAGCTCCTTAACCCCTGAAGGTACTGCTGCTGCGGGAGCTCCGCCAGCGTACTGCGAGGTGTGCATTTTGATGGACAAATCATTAAATTGTCGAGTCAGGACCTGCACCTGATCGACCACCTGTTGCAAAGTATTTTGAGGGGTATGCTCCATATTCCCACAAAATTTCAACAGGAGTATTGGGCTGCTGAATATGTTATGCACACCAGTGCCAGCAGGAATGTACTGGTGTCTGAACGGAGAGGGATGCAAAACAAATGAACTCACAGACAGACTGGGGAATATGACATTACATACACAGAAGGTGATAGGGTAACAAAATAAACACAAAGTGAACAGAGAAGCCCAGAGGCTAAGAAACTGGGTGTCTCCCTAGTATTAGGAATGCTCAGATGGAAAGAAGCGAGATGTTGTGATTTAATACGTAGAGAACCCGAAATGCTGTTGCTAAGGGCAACAATAAAACCCTAAAGGGTTACCAACGGGTGTGGCAGTAAACTCCTTGGTCAGAGATGGAATAATAGACACAAGGAGAGTCTCCACAATCCTAGTCCTCACTTGCAGTGCACTGGTTCAGTTTACTGCCACTAAACTGACACCTGAACACCTTGCACAGTGAGAAAGGATTTTGGCAGGCAAGTCTGAGAATACAGCCGCAAACTTGCTAGGTTCACAGAGTAGCAAAAGAACCCCAGCAGGTTAAACGACTGACTCCAGTTTTACTGCTAGGTCTGGATTGGCAGAATGTAATACCAAATCCCAAGGCCTATTTGCAGTAAGCAACAAACAAATACAAAGTTTACACAGTACTAGCTAGCTTTCAGGAACTGACTAACCAACAAAGATTCAGCAGCATCTGCCTAACCTGAGAAGAGGGTTTATATAGCAGGTGCTGTCCACGCCCCACTCAGACCTCACAGACTGTGAGCACAAAAACCAGCACCGGATCCCCTGCCGTGCACAGAGCCTGTAACCACTGCACAGCAAAAGACCCGAACCGGAGTATCAGCTACGCTCAGGTTACTCCGCTAGCACTTGTCTCCCGGTTGCCATGACGACGTGGCAGCACAGAGCAGGAGACCCTAACAGTAACGTTATGTGTCAACTTTAGTGTTGACCATTATAATATAATGTATGTAATTCTCTAGGGTTCATAAAATGTTATATGTAGTTCTCTATGGTTCATCCTCTCTATCGCTCCTGTTCGGCTCAGTAAAATTACTGAAGTCTCTATGGGAGTATGGAGGGGGTAACCAGTTACTAATTTAAATATTTAAATGTGCCATTCCCGGCTACGCCCCGTCCATATCCCAAGAGTACTCCAGTGCCCCCTATGGATTCAAAGAAAAGGATTTACCTGGTAAGTACCAAAATCCCATTTTCTCAGTCGTCAGGACGTACACGCCGGAGAGTGGAGCCTCCATCCAGAAGTGTTTCAACTCCTCGTGGGCAAGTGGGGCCTTCCAGATGTGGACCTGAGGGCATCTCGACACAATCACAAGGTTCCGGTCTTCGGAGCAAGGACAAGGGATCCTCAAGCAGCGTTCGTGGACGCACTGCAATTCCATGGAACTTTCGGCTGCCATATGTGTTCCCTCTGGTGTCACTCCTGCCCAGAGTAATAAGGAAGTTCAAGCAAGAAGGAGGAATCCTACTTCTGATCGCTCCAGCATGGCCCAGACGGCATTGGTTCTCAGACCTTCAGGGTCTCTCGATAGAGAGTCCCCTTCTACTTACACAGCGCCCGGATCTCCTCGTTCAGGGCCCTGTGTATATCAGGATTTAGCCCGATTGGCTTTGACGGCGTGGCTCTTGAAGCTTCCGTCTTAAGGGCCAAACGATTTTCTGATGCGGTCATTCAAACCATGTTGAAGGCCCGGAAACCGACTTCTGCTCGGATTTACCATAGGGTCTGGAATTCTTACTTTGCTTGGTGCGCATCTAACAATCATGACGCTTACAAGTTTAGTACAGCCAAACTTTTGGCCTTTCTACAACAGGGCCTGGACTTGGGCCTTCGTCTGGCCTCCATCAAGGTTCATATTTCTGCCTTGTCGGTTTGATTCCAGAGAAAAATTGCAACTTTACCTGATGTTCATACATTTACTCAGGGTGTGTTGCGGATTCACAGGCTGTGGCTCCTTGGGACTTGTCTGTGATTCTGGAGGCTTTGCAAGGGTCTCCGTTTGAGCCTCTTGAATCGGCAGACCTTAAGTGGCTTTCTTTTAAGGTGTTGTTTCTGCTGGCTATTGCCTCTGCCAGACGGGTGTGTGATTTGGGTGCTTTGTCCTGTAAGTCACCATATCTGATTTTTCACCGTGACCGAACGGTTCATAGAACACGTCCCGGGTACCTACCTAAGGTGGTGTCTTCTTTCCACCTTAATCAGGAGATTGTGGTTCCGGCCTTTGCCTCTCCTGACTTGTCTTCCAAAGAGTGGTCTTTGGATGTGGTACGGGCTCTCCGTATCTATGTGAAGAGAACTGCCTCCATCAGGAAGTCGGATTCTCTCTTTGTTCTGTTTGGTTTTCACATACGTGGCTGGCCTGCTCACAAGCAGACCTTGGCCAGTTGGATTAGAATGGTGATTGCACATGCTTATGTACAGGCTGGCCTTCCAGCTCCTAATACCATTAAGGCCCATTCTACTCGGTCGGTTGGACCTTCTTGGGCGGCCCGCCGTGGTGCGAGCCTTGAACAATTGTGCAAAGGCGGCTATGTGGTCCTCAGGGAACACGTTCATAAGGTTTCTATGCCTTCGATACTTCCGCCTCGCAGGATGCTTCCTTTGGACGCCGGGTTCTTGCACCCGCTACAGTGTATCCCCTCCCATAAGGAACTGCTTTAGGACATCCCCAATGTTATTCCCTGTGGAGCCCAGTGTACCACGCAGCAGAAAACGAGATTTATGGTAAGAACTTACCATTGTTAAATCTCTTTCTGCGAGGTACACTGGGCTCCACAGGGCGCCCACCCTGACGCACTTAGCTTCTTTGGGTTGGTATGGCATTAGCCGCTGACACTTCTTCCTGTCGTGAGAATGTGGTCTATGTGGCTACTAACAGTTGTCGTCTCTTTTGCCTGCTACTGCATTGGACTGGTTAACAAAAATTGAGTTCCTGTGCACAGAGGCGGGGTTATAGAGGAGGCGGCGCTAGGCATTCTGGGAAGAAGGTCAAAGCTTTGAGCCTGTTGGTGCCTCGGATCAAGATCCTACTCTACACCCCAATGTCATTCCCTGTGGAGCCCAGTGTACCTCGCAGAAAGAGATTTAACAACGATAAGTTCCTATCCATAAATCTCGTTTTTACATGGGCCAAAAAGTTTTCTCATTTCCACTTGTAACATTTTAACAAATACACCCATTAAAATGAAATAACTGTGAATTTCTGCAACTAGGTAAGTCTGATATGTCAGTTTTATCATTGCTTCCTCCTGATGGCTAAATAGCCACAAACGACACAGACTATATAAACACAAGAAAAGCAAGTGTCACCATTGGGGAGCTGGTGAGTCATTCCGTACAGCTCTGATCTCCTGGTGTACAGAACACCGCACACAGATCAGCGAGCGCAGAGGTCAGTGGGACGCCGCTGCCTCCCACCTCACCTATTAGGCTCTGTACTCGCTTGATGTGTGTGGAGGCGGATTTAGTTCCACCTAGCTAATAGCCATTTGCACTTTCCGCTTATAGCTAATGCTCTTTTAGGCTCATTAATACTGTTACATGTCACATCTGCTGGTGATGATTAATTTAAAAGCTCAATTGTGCTCTGTATAAATGGCGTCTCTGCACGACGCTGAGTTATTTAAACCATTCAATAGCAGTTTCCTCTCCAGGTTCTTGCCGGTAATGATTTGCTTTGAAAGGTGTATCTCCAATACATCAGAGGTTCTCCAGCTGTGGTGGCAGTACAGGGCTGAAGTGCTGGGATGGTCTTTCTAGAATGGCTGGAGAGTCATAGGGCCTGATACTAAGTAGCAAGCACAGTGACTGCACCTGGATAAACCATGCTGCAATGCAATGAGTGCCACATACAGTACATTTCTGTTTTTTGCATGCAGGGTAAATACTGGCTGCTTCTGCATGAAGTGAACAAATGCTGGACACCTTTATTTTTACACTGCAATTTAATTTGCGTTTGCACACACCCCTCCCAACTCTAACTCCACTGCAGTGTGACATGGTTTTGCCAAGTTGCGCAGTCACACACACTTTTTTTCTTTTTAATACTCACATATTAGATTAGGCCCTGCGTCTGCTGAAGCCTGTCCTGTGGGCCTAATTCAAAGTTGATTGCAAAACAACATTTTCCTCTAATAGGCAAAACCATGTGCACTGCAGGTGTGGCAGATATAACATGTGCAGAGAGAGTTAGATTTGGGTGGGTTATTTTGTTTCTGTGCAGGGTAAATACTGGCTGCTTTATTTTTACACTGCAATTTATATTTCAGTTTGAACTCACCCCACCCAAATCTAACTCTCTCTGCACATGTTATATCTGACCCCCCCCCCTCCCCCGCAGTGCACATGGTTTTGCCCATTAGAGGAAAATGTTGTTTTGCAATCAACCATGAATTAGGCTCTGTGTCTGACCCGTTCTGCCTAATGATTCTCTCTTACCGTACTACAGAAGACGCTTTCCTTGCTGCAGAACTGGAATTAAAAAAAAAACTGCGCTTGCAGGCTTGTATTACAGGAACACCCCACACATCATGGCAGTTTTGCTGACATTTATGTAAGTTCCAAACATTCTAAACGGGTGTGAGATGATAGACAGTGTCTAGTTAGACAGTCAATAGATAGACACCACATGTTAGATAGACATTAGGTCGACAGGGTCAACAGGTCGACATGAAAAAGGTAGACAGTACAAAAGGTCGACATGAAAATGGTCGACACACAAAAAAAGGTTGACACCATTTTTTTGCATTGTTGTGGTTTGTGTGGATAGTTTTGTCATCTGGGACCTCCAATTGTAGAAAGGCATACCCTCTTGGGGCTCGCTGCGCTCACTATACTTTGGGCTCGGTGGCTCGCTGTTCTCGCCACAAGGTTTATAACCAACTCTATGCCGACATGGATAGAGAAGGTATGAAATAATCCAAAAACATGTAAAATAAAAAATGAAAACAGTCTACCTTTTTTATGTAGATCATTTTCATGTCGACCTTTTGTACTGTCTACCTTTTTCATGTTGACCTTTTGACCCTGTCGACCTAATGTCTGTCTAACATATGGTGTCTATCTATTGACTGTCTAACTAGACACTGTCTATCATCCGGATACCAATCTAAACGTGTCAGGTAATGGAACTAAATACATGAAAAGCATTTTTCCAAAAATATTTGACGCAATATAGATGTTGCCAATGGTTCCGGTATGAATGGTCGACCATGTTATGGTCGACAGTCATTAGGTCGACCACTATTGGTCAACATTGACATGGTCGACATGGACACATGGTCGACACATGAAAATGGTCGACACATGAAAGGTCGACATGAAAAGGTCGACATGAGTTTTTTAACTTTTTTTGGTGTCGTTTTTTGCGTAAAGTGACTGGGAATCCCAATTAGTGCACCGCGTCCCCTCGCATGGCTCGCTTAGCTCGCCATGCTTCGGGCATGGTGCCTTCGCTTCGCTCGGCACACTTTACCGTTCCAATCGTAGTCCATGTGGATCGTAAAGTATGGAAAAGTTCCCCAAAAGAAAAAAAGTTAAAAAACTCATGTCGACCTTTTCATATGTCGACCATTCATGTGTACCCATGTGTCCATGTCGACCATGTCAATGTTGACCAATAGTGGTTGACCTATTGACTGTCGACCATAACATGGTCGACCATGTGAACGGATACCGTTGCCAATTAGTATATCTAAATCTGATATATCCCATATTACCCGTCTGCTGTCCAGATTTGTTTGGCAAAATAAAAAGTCCAGCTTCACTGTGGCCAATCTGAGGGTGAGTGGCAGGGGAGGAGGATAGGGGGTGCCCGACTTTTTCTTTAGCTGTCTATTTTTGATACATTAATGATTTGTTGTTGGACAGAAATGTCTATACAGTACTGACTGCCGACTCGATAAGGCTCTGCTGGCCCCGTATTCCCTAAGTGCACAGCTCGAATGCCCACTAGCTGGGTTGACTTACACAAGAGCTAATGACTGCAGGGACTAAGCACTGACACCGAATTCTAGCTAAGGTTTTCCTGAAGAGACAAAGCACAGGGCAAAGCCATCACTACCATTGGTGTCATCCAGTGCAGCAGTATCGTAGAGTGCGTGTGCACTCACAAGAGAGGGCGTCGCCTCACAGTGCAAAGCCATGCCCGCTTGAGTGATGATTTGAGCCCATTCTCCTCTTTCTCGGTAGTCTCCAGCCTTTCTCCCGAGTTCCGGCAGCTCTGCTATTTTGGTGTCACCCCCTCAGATGGTATGGCAGCAATCATTTGAAAGGGAAAACAAACCTGGTTTTGTCTTTTAAATGATTGCTGTTTTAAAAATAAGGCCAGACTTTACGGAATTTCCGCAGAGCATGCAGCTCGCAAGCTATTACATTAGCCTCTTAAGCGCCCTACACATTGAACGACGGCAGCAATTTGGACAATGAACGATCTGAATGATGATCGTTTTCGTCCAAATTGTTTTGCATTGCAAAACGATGGGAAACCAATGATGAAAGACGCGGGGACGCCCATGGTTCATCTTTGGTGCCTACACACTAAACGATATATCGTTCATTTCTGAGCGATATCATTCATATCGCCCGTCACCATTGCCCAGTATGTAGGGCCCTTTAGTGTGTCGAGGACATGCTGGAAACATAAATATCGCTGAATGGCTGTTCCACACATTATTAAAGTGATAATCATAATGCTTTCTTCTTCGGGTTTCATAGGGTTCCACAGGGAGAACATCGGAGGTTGTAGGTGGTGGATGACAGTCCGGGCACCAAACAGTTAAGCTTTCAGGCTTCCCCGAAGGCTCGGCTCCTCTCCCCTATAACCCCGCCTCCATGCTCAGGCAGGTCAGTTTTGTTAATAAGCCCAAAGCAGTAAGCGGATCGGAGAGAAGAAAGATATTGTACACATTAGAACACATTCTCGCAGACAGGAGAAAGGAACTAGCAACTAATGCCACAAAAACCCAGAGGGGCCAGGTGCGTTAGCATTCTGGGAAGCCTGAAAGCTTAACTGTTTGGTGCCCGGATTTCATCCACCGCCTACAACCCCCGATCTTCTCCCTGTGGACCCTATGAACCTCGAAGAAAGAGAATTAACAAAGTTAAGTCTACCATAACTCTCGTTAATTACTATCAATATGAAAAGCAGGGGCATCTTTTAAGGTTGGGGGGCGGCCAAGCTATAATCTAATTTGGTGACCATAAATCATATCTCTGACGTAGAACTGTAGAGCCACCAGGGAGAAGGAGGCCAGGTGTCCCAGGGACGGAGGCCCTGCAATGGGGGGAGGAGGAGCCTGGAACCACAGCAGAAAGCAGGCAGCCAGCACCATCATCATGTTAAAGGTGATGCTGGCCACCAGGACCAACAGGAAGTAGGAATTGCTGCACGTTATATAGCATGAAAAGGCTGCTGCTGCATGCTCCCTGCACCGTACGGAGGATGTAATGTGTGGTCTGTTACCTGAACACTCCTCCTGTACATCAGCCACTTTGTTATGGTTTTTTTTGGTGTGTTTTTTTTTTTGGGGGGGGGGGAGGTATGTATTTTTTGTTCTTGTTTTGCAAAACCACCCTCACTTGTTTTTGTTTCTGTTTTAAAAATGCTAAAACAGCTAAAATCATGCAATTTCGGTCTGGGTTTTTTCCTACAGTATTCCTAATCTCAATAATAATTTGCAGTAATTTCCAGTCAATCTTGTCCACTTCGCAACTCACAATATTTCTCTTACATCCTAGAGGATGCTGGGGACTCCGTAAAGAACCATGGGGTATAGACAGGCTCCGCAGGAGACATGGGCACTATAAAGAACTTTAGAATGGGTGTGCACTGGCTCCTACCTCTATGCCCCTCCTCCAGACCTCAGTTAGTTCCTGTGCCCAGAGGAGACTGGGTGCATTACAGGGAGCTCTCCTGAGTTTCTCTGAAAAAATAATTTTGTTAGGTTTTTTATTTTCAGGGAGCACTGCTGGCAACAGGCTCCCTGCATCGTGGGACTGAGGAGAGAGAAGCAGACCTACTTAAGTGATAGGCTCTGCTTCTTAGGCTACTGGACACTATTAGCTCCAGAGGGAGTCGGAACGCAGGTCTCCCCTCGCCGTTCGTCCTAGAGCCGCGCCGCCGGAAGATAGAAGCCGGGTGAGTATAAAAAGAAAAGAAGACTTCAAAGGCGGCAGAAGACTTCAGATCTTCCCTGAGGTAAGTGTGCAGCGGTAACGCTACGCGACATTGCTCCCACACACAACACACATGAGCAGGCACTGATGGGTGCTGGGCGCAGGGGGGGCGCCCTGGGCAGCAATATAAACCTCTAGGACTGGCATATATGTATATATATAGGCTGCGGAGGCAGTAGTTATAAAAATCCCCCGCCAGTTATACAAAATTGAGCGGTACCGAAGCCTCGCCGATTTTTCAAGTCGGCCTTGCCAGCTTCTCCCCCAGAGAGGCCAGTAGTGTTAGCTGCAATTCAAAAGCTGTATCAACAGCAGGTGATTATCAAGGTTCCCTTAGTCCAACAGGGGAAAGGGTACTATTCAACCCTGTTCGTGGTCCCAAAGCCGGATGGCTCGGTCAGACCCATTTTAAATCTAAAATCCCTAAACCTGTACTTGAAAAAGTTAAAATTCAAGATGGAATTGCCCTGGGCAGTGATCTCCAGTCTTGTAGGGGGGGATTTTATGGTGTCACTAGACATAAAGGATGCATACCTTCATGTCCCCATATATCCTCCTCATCAAGAGTACCTGAGATTCGCTGTACAGGACTGTCATTACCAGTTTCAGACGTTGCCGTTTGGGCTTTCCACGGCCCCGAGAATTTTCACCAAGGTGATGGCGGAGATGATGGTGCTCCTGCGCAGGCAGGGAGTCACAATTATCCCGTACTTGGACGATCTCCTGATAAAAGCGAGATCGAGAGATCAATTGCTGAAAAGCGTATCGCTCTCCCTGAGAGTGCTACAACAGCACGGTTGGATTCTAAATCTGCCAAAGTCACAGTTGATTCCAACGACTCGACTATCATTCCTAGGTATGATTCTGGACACGGAACAGAAGAGAGTTTTTCTCCCAATGGAAAAAGCCCAGGACCTCCAGAACATGGTCAGAGACCTGCTAAAACCAAAAAGAGTGTCTGTTCATCAATGCACTCGAGTTATGGGGAAAATGGTGGCAGCCTACGAGGATATCCCCTTCGGCAGGTTTCATGCAAGGACATTTCAATGGGACCTTCTGGACAAGTGGTCCTGGTCCCATCTACAAATACATCAGAAGATAAGCCTGTCCCCCAGGGCCAGGGTGTCTCTCCTGTGGTGGCTGCATAGTGCTCACCTTCTAGAGGGTCGCAGGTTCGGCATTCAAGACTGGGTTCTGATAACCACGGACGCGAGCCTCCGAGGATGGGGAGCAGTCACACAAGGAAGAAATTTTCAGGGACTATGGTCAAGCCAGGAGGCTTGTCTGCACATCAACGTACTGGAATTGAGGGCCATATACAACGGCCTACGACAAGCGGAGAATCTTCTTTGCGACCTACCGGTTCGGGTTCAATCAGACAACGTCACAGCAGTGGCTCATGAAACCGCCAAGGCGGGACAAGGAGCAGAGTGGCAATGGCGGAAGCCACCAGGATTCTTCGCTGGGCGGAAAATCACGTAAGCGCTCTGTCAGCAGTCTTCATTCCAGGAGTGGACAACTGGGAAGCAGACTTCCTCAGCAGGCACGATCTCCATCCAGGAGAGTGGGGACTTCATCAAGAAGTTTTTGCAGAGATAACAAGTCTTTGGGGAATTCCTCAAATAGACATGATGGCGTCACGCCTCAACAAGAAGCTTTGGAGGTATTGTGCCAGGTCAAGGGACCCTCAGGCAGTAGCGGTGGACGCCCTGGTGACACCATGGGTATTTCAGTCGGTCTATGTGTTCCCTCCTCTTCCTCTCATCTCAAAAATATTGAGAATCACAAGACGAAAAAGAGTGCAAACAATACTCATTGTTCCAGATTGGCCTCGAAGGGCCTGGTACTCAGATCTTCAGGAAATGCTCACATAAGATCCGTGGCCTCTTCCTCTCAGGGAGGACTTGTTACAGCAGGGATCCTGCGTGTTCCAAGACTTACCGCGGTTACGTTTGACGGTATGGCGGTTGAACACCGAATCCTAGCTCGGAAAGGTATTCCGGAAGAAGTCATTGCTACGCTGATAAAGGCTAGGAAGGAGGTGATGGCGAAACATTATCACCGTATCTGGAGGAAGTATGTTTCTTGGTGTGAAGCCAAAAATGCTCCTATAGAGGATTTCCATCTGGGCCATTTTCTCCACTTTCTACATCTCTCCCAGAAGTCCAGACTTTTGTAAAGGGAGTGCTGCACATCCAGCCTCCTTTTGTGCCCCCAGTGGCAACATGGGACCTTAACGTGGTATTACGGTTCCTAAACTCTCACTGGTTTGAACCGCTTCAGATGGTTGAATTAAAGTTTCTTACTTGGAAGGTGGTCATGTTGTTGGCCTTGGCATCTGCAAGGCGGGTGTCGGAATTGACGGCCTTGTCTCACAAGAGACCCTATCTGATTTTTCATATGGATAGAGCGTAGTTGAGGACTCGTCCTCAATTTTTGTTGTGGTGCCTGTGGCTATGGGTGACTTGGTGGACTCCAAGTCCCTGGATGTAGTCAGGGCCTTAAAAATCTATGTAGCCAGGACGGCTCGGGTTAGGAAAACAGAAGCACTGTTTGTCCTGTATGCAGCCAACAAAGTTGGCGCTCCTGCTTCGAAGCAGACTATTGCTCGCTGGATCTGTAACACGATTCAGCAGGCACATTCTACGGCAGGATTGCCGTTACCAAATTCGGTAAAGGCCCATTCCACTAGGAAGGTGGGCTCTTCTTGGGTGGCTGCCCGAGGTGTCTCGGCTTTACAGCTTTGCCGAGCAGCTACCTGGTCGGGTTCAAACACTTTTGCAAAGTTCTATAAGTTTAATACCCTGGCTGATGAGGACCTTGCGTTTGCTCAATCGGTGCTGCAGAGTCATCCGCACTCTCCCGCCCGGTCTGGTGCTTTGGTATAAACCCCATGGTCCTTACAGAGTCCACCAGCATCCTCTAGAACGTAAGAGAAAATAAGATTTTAAACCTACCGGTAAATCTTTTTCTCCTAGTCCGTAGAGGATGCTGGGCGCCCGTCCCAGTGCGGACTACTTTCTGCAAGGATTGTATATAGTTATTGCTTACATAAGGGTTATGTTACAGTTGAAATCAGTCTTTGCCTGATACTGTTTTGTTGCATACTGTTAACTGGTTGCGTATATTCCATGTTATACGGTGTGGATGGTGTGGGCTGGTATGAATCTCGCCCTTGGATTACCAAAATCCTTTCCTCGTACTGTCCGTCTCCTCTGGGCACAGTTCTCTAACTGAGGTCTGGAGGAGGGGCATAGAGGGAGGAGCCAGTGCACACCCATTCTAAAGTTCTTTATAGTGCCCATGTCTCCTGCGGAGCCCGTCTATACCCCATGGTCCTTACGGAGTCCCCAGCATCCTCTACGGACTAGGAGAAAAAGATTTACCGGTAGGTTTAAAATCTTATTTATTCACCAATATTGGCCAAAGGCTGGCTAAACGAAGCGACAGAGCAGCTGCACAAACACACTGCAGTTATTTCTGTTTAAAAATGTTTTGCAAGTTAGAAATGCATTAGATTAGATAAAATGTTTGTGTACAGTATGTAAAAAATGACCCTAAAAATACAGCCCATAATTAAAAGAAAAGTGGTGCAAGATGGAATTGTCCTTGAGCCCTCCCACCCATTTTTATGAAGGACATGCAGAGTTTAACAAACCAAGCACTTCAGCAACAGGGACTGCCACTTTTGTAGCTAAAGTGCTTGGTTTGTTTGGGCCTCTACTAACCAATATCTTGAAAGGACTACCTCTGATCACTAATGAGGTTTATAATGAGGGTGTTGACGCTGGTAATTGCATATGCTGGTCCACACTGCTGGTAGCTGATACTGGACTGCTTATTTTTATTTTACAAATTATTATTATTTTAGTAAAATAAATTTCATGAACTCACCAAAAATTACGTAGCATGGATGAAGGGCCTACCTCTACTACTTTGTCCTCACAAATGGTACAGATGCCTTCACAAACGTCAGGATTTAGGTAAAAATAATCCCAATAACAAGAGGTGATTTTTTTTTGGTCCTATGCCCAGGCATGACAATGGCTTTTTTTTTATTATGGGCAAGAACTGCTGCCACTGGTGGCTGACTTACAGAAACAACATCCTCATCATCAACCTCATTAGCATCAGATATTACACAAATATCCCCCTCAACCTGTTGCACTTCCACATTAGAATCCTCAATTTCTATTATGTCATCATTGCCATCTTTACTTGTAGTGCTCATCCCCATATTTGCAGTATGTACAAAAATGACGGAAGGAGGCTTCTCTATGTGTACATTATCAGAAATGTCAGACTCACCCATAGCACTCGTGGATGCCCCTAGACTCTAGAGATGAGCGCCGGAAATTTTTCGGGTTTTGTGTTTTGGTTTTGGGTTCGGTTCCGCGGCCGTGTTTTGGGTTCGACCGCATTTTGGCAAAACCTCACCGAATTTTTTTTGTCGGATTCGGGTGTGTTTTGGATTCGGGTGTTTTTTTCAAAAAACCCTAAAAAACAGCTTAAATCATAGAATTTGGGGGTCATTTTGATCCCAAAGTATTATTAACCTCAAAAACCATAATTTACACTCATTTTCAGTCTATTCTGAATACCTCACACCTCACAATATTATTTTTAGTCCTAAAATTTGCACCGAGGTCGCTGTGTGAGTAAGATAAGCGACCCTAGTGGCCGACACAAACACCGGGCCCATCTAGGAGTGGCACTGCAGTGTCACGCAGGATGTCCCTTCCAAAAAACCCTCCCCAAACAGCACATGACGCAAAGAAAAAAAGAGGCGCAATGAGGTAGCTGTGTGAGTAAGATAAGCGACCCTAGTGGCCGACACAAACACCGGGCCCATCTAGGAGTGGCACTGCAGTGTCACGCAGGATGGCCCTTCCAAAAAACCCTCCCCAAACAGCACATGACGCAAAGAAAAAAAGAGGCGCAATGAGGTAGCTGACTGTGTGAGTAAGATAAGCGACCCTAGTGGCCGACACAAACACCGGGCCCATCTAGGAGTGGCACTGCAGTGTCACGCAGGATGGCCCTTCCAAAAAACCCTCCCCAAACAGCACATGACGCAAAGAAAAAAAGAGGCGCAATGAGGTAGCTGACTGTGTGAGTAAGATAAGCGACCCTAGTGGCCGACACAAACACCGGGCCCATCTAGGAGTGGCACTGCAGTGTCACGCAGGATGGCCCTTCCAAAAAACCCTCCCCAAACAGCACATGACGCAAAGAAAAATAAAAGAAAAAAGAGGTGCAAGATGGAATTGTCCTTGGGCCCTCCCACCCACCCTTATGTTGTATAAACAGGACATGCACACTTTAACCAACCCATCATTTCAGTGACAGGGTCTGCCACACGACTGTGACTGATATGACGGGTTGGTTTGGACCCCCCCCAAAAAAGAAGCAATTAATCTCTCCTTGCACAAACTGGCTCTACAGAGGCAAGATGTCCACCTCATCATCATCCTCCGATATATCACCGTGTACATCCCCCTCCTCACAGATTATCAATTCGTCCCCACTGGAATCCACCATCTCAGCTCCCTGTGTACTTTGTGGAGGCAATTGCTGCTGGTCAATGTCTCCGCGGAGGAATTGATTATAATTCATTTTAATGAACATCATCTTCTCCACATTTTCTGGATGTAACCTCGTACGCCGATTGCTGACAAGGTGAGCGGCGGCACTAAACACTCTTTCGGAGTACACACTTGTGGGAGGGCAACTTAGGTAGAATAAAGCCAGTTTGTGCAAGGGCCTCCAAATTGCCTCTTTTTCCTGCCAGTATAAGTACGGACTGTGTGACGTGCCTACTTGGATGCGGTCACTCATATAATCCTCCACCATTCTTTCAATGTTGAGAGAATCATATGCAGTGACAGTAGACGACATGTCCGTAATCGTTGTCAGGTCCTTCAGTCCGGACCAGATGTCAGCATCAGCAGTCGCTCCAGACTGCCCTGCATCACCGCCAGCGGGTGGGCTCGGAATTCTGAGCCTTTTCCTCGCACCCCCAGTTGCGGGAGAATGTGAAGGAGGAGATGTTGACAGGTCGCGTTCCGCTTGACTTGACAATTTTCTCACCAGCAGGTCTTTCAACCCCAGCAGACTTGTGTCTGCCGGAAAGAGAGATCCAAGGTAGGTTTTAAATCTAGGATCGAGCACGGTGGCCAAAATGTAGTGCTCTGATTTCAACAGATTGACCACCCGTAAATCCTTGTTAAGCGAATTAAGGGCTCCATCCACAAGTCCCACATGCCTAGCGGAATCGCTCCGTGTTAGCTCCTCCTTCAATGTCTCCAGCTTCTTCTGCAAAAGCCTGATGAGGGGAATGACCTGACTCAGGCTGGCAGTGTCTGAACTGACTTCATGTGTGGCAAGTTCAAAGGGCATCAGAACCTTGCACAACGTTGAAATCATTCTCCACTGCACTTGAGACAGGTGCATTCCACCTCCTATATCGTGCTCAATTGTATAGGCTTGAATGGCCTTTTGCTGCTCCTCCAACCTCTGAAGCATATAGAGGGTTGAATTCCACCTCGTTACCACTTCTTGCTTCAGATGATGGCAGGGCAGGTTCAGTTGTTTTTGGTGGTGCTCCAGTCTTCTGTACGTGGTGCCTGTACGCCGAAAGTGTCCCGCAATTCTTCTGGCCACCGACAGCATCTCTTGCACGCCCCTCTCGTTTTTTAAAAAATTCTGCACCACCAAATTCAAGGTATGTGCAAAACATGGGACGTGCTGGAATTTGCCCATATTTAATGCACACACAATATTGCTGGCGTTGTCCGATGCCACAAATCCACAGGAGAGTCCAATTGGGGTAAGCCATTCTGCGATGATCTTCCTCAGTTGCCGTAAGAGGTTTTTAGCTGTGTGCGTATTCTGGAAAGCGGTGATACAAAGCGTAGCCTGCCTAGGAAAGAGTTGGCGTTTGCGAGATGCTGCTACTGGTGCCGCCGCTGCTGTTCTTGCGGCGGGAGTCCATACATCTACCCAGTGGGCTGTCACAGTCATATAGTCCTGACCCTGCCCTGCTCCACTTGTCCACATGTCCGTGGTTAAGTGGACATTGGGTACAACTGCATTTTTTAGGACACTGGTGAGTCTTTTTCTGACGTCCGTGTACATTCTCGGTATCGCCTGCCTACAGAAGTGGAACCTAGATGGTATTTGGTAACGGGGGCACACTGCCTCAATAAATTGTCTAGTTCCCTGTGAACTAACGGCGGATACCGGACGCACGTCTAACACCAACATAGTTGTCAAGGCCTCAGTTATCCGCTTTGCAGCAGGATGACTGCTGTGATATTTCATCTTCCTCGCAAAGGACTGTTGGACAGTCAATTGCTTACTGGAAGTAGTACAAGTGGGCTTACGACTTCCCCTCTGGGATGACCATCGACTCCCAGCAGCAACAACAGCAGCGCCAACAGCAGTAGGCGTTACACGCAAGGATGCATCGGAGGAATCCCAGGCAGGAGAGGACTCGTCAGAATTGCCAGTGACATGGCCTGCAGGACTATTGGCATTCCTGGGGAAGGAGGAAATTGACACTGAGGGAGTTGGTGGGGTGGTTTGCGTGAGCTTGGTTACAAGAGGAAGGGATTTACTGGTCAGTGGACTGCTTCCGCTGTCGCCCAAAGTTTTTGAACTTGTCACTGACTTATTATGAATGCGCTGCAGGTGACGTATAAGGGAGGATGTTCCGAGGTGGTTAACGTCCTTACCCTTACTTATTACAGCTTGACAAAGGGAACACACGGCTTGACAAATGTTGTCCGCATTTCTGGTGAAATACTTCCACACCGAAGAGCTGATTTTTTTGGTATTTTCACCAGGCATGTCAACGGCCATATTCCTCCCACGGACAACAGGTGTCTCCCCGGGTGCCTGACTTAAACAAACCACCTCACCATCAGAATCCTCCTGGTCAATTTCCTCCCCAGCGCCAGCAACACCCATATCCTCCTCATCCTGGTGTACTTCAACACTGACATCTTCAATCTGACTATCAGGAACTGGACTGCGGGTGCTCCTTCCAGCACTTGCAGGGGGCGTGCAAATGGTGGAAGGCGCATGCTCTTCACGTCCAGTGTTGGGAAGGTCAGGCATCGCAACCGACACAATTGGACTCTCCTTGTGGATTTGGGATTTCGAAGAACGCACAGTTCTTTGCGGTGCTTTTGCCAGCTTGAGTCTTTTCAGTTTTCTAGCGAGAGGCTGAGTGCTTCCATCCTCATGTGAAGCTGAACCACTAGCCATGAACATAGGCCAGGGCCTCAGCCGTTCCTTGCCACTCCGTGTGGTAAATGGCATATTGGCAAGTTTACGCTTCTCCTCCGACAATTTTATTTTAGGTTTTGGAGTCCTTTTTTTACTGATATTTGGTGTTTTGGATTTGACATGCTCTGTACTATGACATTGGGCATCGGCCTTGGCAGACGACGTTGCTGGCATTTCATCGTCTCGGCCATGACTAGTGGCAGCAGCTTCAGTACGAGGTGGAAGTGGATCTTGATCTTTCCCTAATTTTGGAACCTCAACATTTTTGTTCTCCATATTTTAATAGGCACAACTAAAAGGCACCTCAGGTAAACAATGGAGATGGATGGATACTAGTATACAATTATGGATGGACTGCCGAGTGCCGACACAGAGGTAGCTACAGCCGTGGACTATTGTACTGTACTGTGTCTGCTGCTAATATAGACTGGATGATAATGAGATGTAGTATGTATGTATAAAGAAGAAAGAAAAAAAAACTACGGGTAGGTGGTATACAATTATGGATGGACTGCCGAGTGCCGACACAGAGGTAGCTACAGCTGTGGACTACTGTACTGTGTCTGCTGCTAATATAGACTGGATGATAATGAGATGTAGTATGTATAAAGAAGAAAAAAAAAAACCACGGGTAGGTGGTATACAATTATGGATGGACTGCCGAGTGCCGACACAGAGGTAGCTACAGCCGTGGACTACCGTACTGTGTCTGCTGCTAATATAGACTGGTTGATAATGAGATGTAGTATGTATAAAGAAGAAAGAAAAAAAAACCACGGGTAGGTGGTATACAATTATGGACGGACTGCCGAGTGCCGACACAGAGGTAGCTACAGCCGTGGACTACCGTACTGTGTCTGCTGCTAATATAGACTGGTTGATAATGAGATGTAGTATGTATAAAGAAGAAAGAAAAAAAAAAACCACGGGTAGGTGGTATACAATTATGGATGGACTGCCGAGTGCCGACACAGAGGTAGCTACAGCCGTGGACTACTGTACTGTGTCTGCTGCTAATATAGACTGGTTGATAAAGAGATGTAGTATGTATGTATAAAGAAGAAAGAAAAAAAAAACACGGGTAGGTGGTATACAATTATGGACGGACTGCCGAGTGCCGACACAGAGGTAGCTACAGCCGTGGACTACCGTACTGTACTGTGTCTGCTGCTAATATAGACTGGTTGATAAAGAGATGTAGTATGTATGTATAAAGAAGAAAGAAAAAAAAACCACGGGTAGGTGGTATACAATTATGGATGGACTGCCAAGTGCCGACACAGAGGTAGCTACAGCCGTGGACTACTGTACTGTGTCTGCTGCTAATATAGACTGGTTGATAAAGAGATGTAGTATGTATGTATAAAGAAGAAAGAAAAAAAAAACACGGGTAGGTGGTATACAATTATGGACGGACTGCCGAGTGCCGACACAGAGGTAGCTACAGCCGTGGACTACCGTACTGTACTGTGTCTGCTGCTAATATAGACTGGTTGATAAAGAGATGTAGTATGTATGTATAAAGAAGAAAGAAAAAAAAACCACGGGTAGGTGGTATACAATTATGGATGGACTGCCGAGTGCCGACACAGAGGTAGCTACAGCCGTGGACTACTGTACTGTGTCTGCTGCTAATATAGACTGGTTGATAAAGAGATGTAGTATGTATGTATAAAGAAGAAAGAAAAAAAAAACACGGGTAGGTGGTATACAATTATGGACGGACTGCCGAGTGCCGACACAGAGGTAGCTACAGCCGTGGACTACCGTACTGTACTGTGTCTGCTGCTAATATAGACTGGTTGATAAAGAGATGTAGTATGTATGTATAAAGAAGAAAAAAAAAAACCACGGGTAGGTGGTATACAATTATGGATGGACTGCCGAGTGCCGACACAGAGGTAGCTACAGCCGTGGACTACTGTACTGTGTCTGCTGCTAATATAGACTGGTTGATAAAGAGATGTAGTATGTATGTATAAAGAAGAAAGAAAAAAAAACCACGGGTAGGTGGTATACAATTATGGATGGACTGCCGAGTGCCGACACAGAGGTAGCTACAGCCGTGAACTACCGTACTGTGTCTGCTGCGACTGGATGATAAATAATGATATAAAAAATATATATATATCACTACTGCAGCCGGACAGGTATATATTATATAATGACGGACCTGCTGGACACTGTCTGTCAGCAGAATGAGTTTTTTATAGAATAAAAAAAAAAACACCACACAAGTCACACGACGAGTGTTTAACTTTTTCAGGCAATCACAATATAGTATACTACTAACTATACTGGTGGTCAGTGTGGTCAGGTCACTGGTCAGTCACACTGGCAGTGGCACTCCTGCAGCAAAAGTGTGCACTGTTTAATTTTAATAATATGTACTCCTGGCTCCTGCTATAACCTATAACTGGCACTGCTCCCCAGTCTCCCCCACAATTATAAGCTGTGTGAGCACAGTCAGATATATACATAGATGATGCAGCACACTGGGCTGAGCAGTGCACACAGATATGGTATGTGACTGAGTCACTGTGTATCGTTTTTTTCAGGCAGAGAACGGATTATATTAAATAAAACTGCACTGTCTGGTGGTCACTGTGGTCAGTCACTACTAAACTCTGCACTCTCTACAGTACTCCTAAGCTCCAGTAAATCAAGTGTCTCTGTCTCAAATCAATCTCACTCTCTCTCTTCTAATCTAAATGGAGAGGACGCCAGCCACGTCCTCTCCCTATCAATCTCAATGCACGTGTGAAAATGGCGGCGACGCGCGGCTCCTTATATAGAATCCGAGTCTCGCGAGAATCCAACAGCGTCATGATGACGTTCGGGCGCGCTCGGGTTAACCGAGCAAGGCGGGAAGATCCGAGTCGCTCGGACCCGTGAAAAAAAACATGAAGTTCGGGCGGGTTCGGATTCCGAGGAACCGAACCCGCTCATCTCTACTAGACTCTCCTCAGGGATTTGTGATGTTTCTGAACACACAGTTTGTTCTTCAGCCTTAGTGATACCTCTTCTAGACTCTGAAGGGTACATTTACTAATGTGTGAGGTTCTTTTTAGAAGTGGAGATGTTGCCCATAGCAACCAATCCAACCAATTCACTTAATATTCATCTAGCTGCTTCTAGAAGAAAATAGCTAGACTCTGGTTGCTATGGGCAACATCTCCACTTCTAAAAAAACTCACACCGTAGTAAATTTACCCCAGAGTCAGGTGTTGCTTCATCATGTGAGGTTACAGAAGATGATGTCTTACTGATAGCAGTCCTTAAACCACCATACGCAAATAAAAGCCAAGGTCTGAGGCTTTCCTTGCCACTGAGTGTGGTATATGGCATGTTCGCAATTTTATGTTTTTCGACAGTAAAGTTTCCCTTTATTACACGTGGGTTTTTTTTTCAAATTGTGAAATATTGTTTTTTTATTTCATGTGCCCTGACTTAAACCATCTATTCCCTTAAGCGCCGGCTTTAGTAGATGTTGAAGTACTAGTGACTGGCAGCAGCCACAGCACTAGTACTTGGTTTCTGCTTCTGCTCTTCTGTCAACTGATTGTGATCCATATTGACTCATAGCACTTATATTATTAACTCGGTGGCATGGCACCTAATGGGCGTTATTTAAACAGTGCCACTGTCTGGCCCTGAACACACACAGGTTTTAGAATGAATTATTTTTTTTATTTTTTTTGTTTTTATTTTTTAGAAATAACAAATTTGCACTGTGACTCACAGCGCTTATATTATTAACGTGGTGGCACAGCACCTACTGAGCAAGCATTACTGTAACACAGTGTCACTGCCTGGCCCTGAACACACAAGTTTAAAAAAAGATTTTCACACACTGCTGCGACTCACTGTGCTTATAGTAATGGTGGCACACTGGCACCCAATGAACTTTATTTTTTGACAGTTTCATTTTAATTGTTTTACCATGGTGCCTGTACAGAACAGCACAGTGCATGCACCCCACAGCCCTTCACTGACACATCCTTAATGCTACAGCTCACAGCCCTTCACAGTATGAAACAGCCACAGCAGTCGTGCCATAGTAGTGCTTGCACCTCTGGTCCCCACAGCCCTTCCCTGACACAGTCCTAATGCTGCAGACCACAGCCCTTCAGGAGGGACTTATATCGAATCCAAAACATGCACGAACCAACCAGTGGCGGAACTAGCGAGCGGTGGGCCCAGGTGCGACAAAATGCTTTGGGCCCCCCCTCATCCCATCCAAGTTCACCCCCTCACCCCTGGAGAGGATCTGGTGACGGTAACCTGCTCAGGGCCGGGGAAATGGATACCTAGCAACAGTGCCGTAACTAGACATTTTAGCGCTGTGTGCAAGAAACGGCATTGGAGTCCCCCCCTCCATAGAAAACAGGGGCAGTGCGCGCCGTAGGCGCGTGCAAAAAATATAGGGACATGGCTTCGTGGGGAAGGGGTGTGGCCACAAAATAATACCAATTCATATAACGGTGCACAGTAGTCTCCATTATTCAAATTACGCCGCACAGTAGCACCACTACAACAGGTAGAGCCCCTTTTACACCTTACGGCGGACAGACTCCCCTTTTTACACATTACGTAAGACAGCGTCCACCTTTTACACATTACGGCAGACAGCGTCCCCTTTTTACACATTATGGCAGACAGCATCCCCTTTTTACTAGTGATGTGCACCGGACATTTTTCGGGTTTTGTTTTTGGATTCGGACGCGTTTTGGCAAAACCTCCCTGAAAATTTTTTGTCGGATTCGGGTGTGTTTTGGATTTGGGTGTTTTTTTTACAAAAAACCCTCAAAAACAGCTTAAATCATAGAATTTGGGGGTCATTTTGATCCCATAGTATTATTAACCTCAATAACCATAATTTCCATTCATTTCCAGGCTATTCTGAACACCTCACACCTCACAATATTATTTTTAGTCCTAAAATTTGCACCGAGGTCGTTGGATGACTAAGCTAAGCGACCCAAGTGGCCGACACAAACACCTGGCCCATCTAGGAGTGGCACTGCAGTGTCAGACAGGATGGTCGATTTAAAAAATAGTCCCCAAACAGCACATGATGCAAAGAAAAAAAGAGGTGCACTGTGGTCGCTGGATGGCTAAGCTAAGCGACACAAGTGGCCGAGACAAACACCTGGCCCATCTAGGAGTGGCACTTCAAAAAAATAGACCCCAAAAGCACATGATGCAAAGAAAAATGAAATAAAAAAGAGTTGCAAGATGGAATTGTCCTTGGGCCCTCCCACCCACCCTTATGTTGTATAAACAGGACATGCACACTTTAACAAACCCATCATTTCAGCGACAGGGTCTGCCACACAACTGTGACTGAAATGACTGGTTGGTTTGGGCCCCCACCAAAAAAGAAGCAATCAATCTCTCCTTGCACAAACTGGCTCTACAGAGGCAAGATGTCCACCTCCTCCTCATCGTCCGATTCCTCACCCCTTTCACTGTGTACATCCCCCTCCTCACAGATTATTAATTCATCCCCACTGGAATCCACCATCTCAGGTCCCTGTGTACTTTCTGGAGGCAATTGCTGGTGAATGTCTCCACGGAGGAATTGATTATAATTCATTTTGATGAACATCATCTTCTCCACATTTTCTGGAAGTAACCTCGTACGCCGATTGCTGACAAGGTGAGCAGCTGCACTAAACACTCTTTCGGAGTACACACTGGAGGGGGGGCAACTTAGGTAAAATAAAGCCAGTTTCTGCAAGGGCCTCCAAATTGCCTCTTTTTCCTGCCAGTATACGTACGGACTGTCTGACGTGCCTACTTGGATGCGGTCACTCATATAATCCTCCACCATTCTTTCAATGGTGAGAGAATCATATGCAGTGACAGTAGACGACATGTCAGTAATCGTTGGCAGGTCCTTCAGTCCGGACCAGATGTCAGCACTCGCTCCAGACTGCCCTGCATCACCGCCAGCGGGTGGGCTCGGAATTCTTAGCCTTTTCCTCGCACCCCCAGTTGCGGGAGAATGTGAAGGAGCAGCTGTTGACGGGTCACGTTCCGCTTGACTTGACAATTTTCTCACCAGCAGGTCTTTGAACCTCTGCAAACTTGTGTCTGCCGGAAAGAGAGATCCAAGGTAGGTTTTAAATCTAGGATCGAGCACGGTGGCCAAAATGTAGTGCTCTGATTTCAACAGATTGACCACCCGTGAATCCTGGTTAAGCGAATTAAGGGCTCCATCCACAAGTCCCACATGCCTAGCGGAATCGCTCTGTTTTAGCTCCTCCTTCAATGTCTCCAGCTTCTTCTGCAAAAGCCTGATGAGGGGAATGACCTGACTCAGGCTGGCAGTGTCTGAACTGACTTCACGTGTGACAAGTTCAAAGGGTTGCAGAACCTTGCACAACGTTGAAATCATTCTCCACTGCGCTTGAGTCAGGTGCATTCCCCCTCCTTTGCCTATATCGTAGGCAGATGTATAGGCTTGAATGGCCTTTTGCTGCTCCTCCATCCTCTGAAGCATATAGAGGGTTGAATTCCACCTCGTTACCACCTCTTGTTTCAGATGATGACAGGGCAGGTTCAGGACTGTTTGCTGGTGCTCCAGTCTTCGGCACGCAGTGGCTGAATGCCGAAAGTGGCCCGCAATTCTTCGGGCCACCGACAGCATCTCTTGCACGCCCCTGTCGTTTTTTAAATAATTCTGCACCACCAAATTCAATGTATGTGCAAAACATGGGACGTGCTGGAATTTGCCCAGATGTAATGCACGCACAATATTGCTGGCGTTGTCCGATATCACAAATCCCCAGGAGAGTCCATTTGGGGTAAGCCATTCTGCGATGATCTTCCTCAGTTTCCGTAAGAGGTTGTCAGCTGTGTGCCTCTTCTGGAAAGCGGTGATACAAAGCGTAGCCTGCCTAGGAACGAGTTGGCGTTTGCGAGATGCTGCTACTGGTGCCGCCGCTACTGTTCTTGCTGCGGGAGGCAATACATCTACCCAGTGGGCTGTCACAGTCATATAGTCCTGAGTCTGCCCTGCTCCACTTGTCCACATGTCCGTGGTTAAGTGGACATTGGGTACAACTGCATTTTTTAGGACACTGGTGACTCTTTTTCTGAGGTCTGTGTACATTTTCGGTATCGCCTGCCTAGAGAAATGGAACCTAGATGGTATTTGGTACCGGGGACACAGTACCTCAATCAAGTCTGTAGTTTCCTGTGAATTAACGGTGGATAACGGAAACACGTTTCTCACCGCCCAGGCTGCCAAGGCCTGAGTTATCCGCTTTGCAGCAGGATGACTGCTGTGATATTTCATCTTCCTCGCAAAGGACTGTTGGACAGTCAATTGCTTACTGGAAGTAGTACAAGTGGTCTTCCGACTTCCCCTCTGGGATGACGATCGACTCCCAGCAGCAACAACAGCAGCACCAGCACCAGTAGGCGTTACACTCAAGGATGCATCGGAGGAATACCAGGCAGGAGAGGACTCGTCAGACTTGCCAGTGACATGGCCTGCAGGACTATTGGCTTTCCTGTGTAAGGAGGAAATTGACACCGAGGGAGTTGGTGGTGTGGTTTGCAGGACCTTGGTTACAAGAGGAAGGGATTTAGTGGTCAGTGGACTGCTTCCGCTGTCATCCAAAGTTTTTGAACTTGTCACTGACTTATGATGAATGCGCTGCAGGTGACGTATAAGGGAGGATGTTCCGAGGTGGTTAACGTCCTTACCCCTACTTAGTACAGCTTGACAAAGGCAACACATGGCTTGACACCTGTTGTCCGCATTTGTGTTAAAATAATTCCACACCGAAGAGGTGATTTTTTTTTGTAATTTGACCAGGCATGTCAATGGCCATATTCGTCCCACGGACAACAAGTGTCTCCCCGGGTGCCTGACTTAAACAAACCACCTCACCATCAGAATCCTCCTTGTAAATTTCCTCCTCAGCGCCAGCAACACCCATATCCTCATCCTGGTGTACTTCAACAGTGACATCTTCAATTTGACTATCAGGAACTGGACTGCGGGTGCTCCTTCCAGCACTTGCAGGGGGCGTGCAAATGGTGGAAGGCGCCACCTCTTCCCGTCCAGTGTTGGGAAGGTCAGGCATCGCAGCCGACACAATTGGACTCTCCTTGGGGATTTGTGATTTAGAAGAACGCACAGTTCTTTGCTGTGCTTTTGCCAGCTTAAGTTTTTTCATTTTTCTAGCGAGAAGATGAGTGCTTCCATCCTCATGTGAAGCTGAACCACTAGCCATGAACATAGGCCAGGGCCTCAGCCGTTCCTTGCCACTCCGTGTCGTAAATGGCATATTGGCAAGTTTACGCTTCTCCTCAGACGCTTTTAATTTTGATTTTTGGGTCATTTTACTGAACTTTTGTTTTTTGGATTTTACATGCTCTCTACTATGACATTGGGCATCGGCCTTGGCAGACGATGTTGATGGCATTTCATTGTCTCGGCCATGACTAGTGGCAGCAGCTTCAGCACGAGGTGGAAGTGGATCTTGATCTTTCCCTATTTTACCCTCCACATTTTTGTTCTCCATTTTTTAATGTGTGGAATTATATGCCAGTATCAATAGAAATGGCCTACTACTATATATACTGCGCACAACTGAAATGCACCACAGGTATGGATGGATAGTATACTTGACGACACAGAGGTAGGAAGAGCAGTGGCCTACTGTACCGTACTGCTATATATTATATACTGGTGGTCAGCAAACTGTGCAAAACTGAAATGCACCACAGGTATGGATGGATAGTATACTTGACGACACAGAGGTAGGTAGAGCAGTGGCCTACTGTACCGTACTGCTATATATTATATGCTGGTGGTCAGCAAACTCTGTAAAACTGAAATGCACCACAGGTATGGATGGATAGTATACTTGACGACCAGGAGCGGTCCTTGGTGCGGGCAAGCAGTGCCTTTGCCCGGGGCGCTGCGGCCTGGGGGCGCGGCCGCAGTCACCCCGCAGGCACCGCCGCCTGCCCGCACTCCGCTCCCCGCTCCACGGCTGCAGCAGACGCCGTGGGCTGTGTGGGCGTCCGCTGCAGCCGGCTCCAGGCACAGACACTAGAGGTCATTATTGACCTCTAGTGTCTGTGCGGCGCTATGGGAGAGACGTCATTGACGTCTCTCCCATAGAGAGGAGCGGGCGGCCAGACTGACGGAGCAGCAGCAGCAGCAGAAGAAGCAGGAGCGGGGCAGTGGTAAGTATTGTTTTTATTATTTTGTGTGTGTGTGTGTGTTTGTAAGCGGGGGGGCACAGCGACAGGGGGCAAATAAAGAGGGGGCACAACAACTGGGGGCAAATAAAGAGGAGGCACAAATACTGGGGGTACATAAAGAGGGGGCACAACTACAAGGGGCAAATAAAGAGGGGGCACAACAACTGGGGGCAAATAAAGAGGAGGCACAAATACTGGGGGCACATAAAGGGGTCACAACTACTGGGGGCAAAATAAAGAGGAGGCGCAAATAAAGAGGGGGCACAACTACTGGGGGCAAAATAAAGAGGAGGCGCAAATAAAGAGGAGGCACAAATACTGGGAGCAAATAAAGAGGGGGCACAACTACTGGGGGCATATCTGCAGGGGCAAATCAACTGGGGGGCACAGCTACTGTGAGCATAACTGGCCACGCCCCTCCCCTATGAAGCCACGCCCCCGCACACTAACTGTTTTGCCACGGGGGGGGGGGGGGGGGGCGCCAGTGGTAACTCTCGCACTGGGCGCCACAAGGGGTAGAACCGGCCCTGTTGACGACACAGAGGTAGGTAGAGCAGTGGCCTTCTGTGCCGTACTCCTATATATTATATACTGGTGGTCAGCAAAATTATGCACTGTACTCCTACTATATACTACAATGCAGCACAGATATGGAGCGTTTTTCAGGCAGAGAACGTATAATACTGGTGGTCACTGGTCAGCAAAACTCTGCACTGTACTCCTCCTATATAATACTGCTGGTCCCCAGTCCCCACAATAAAGCAGTGTGAGCACAGATATATGCAGCACACTGAGCACAGATATGGAGTGTTTTTCAGGCAGAGAACATATAATACTGGTGGTCACTGGTCAGCAAAACTCTGCACTGTACTCCTCCTATATAATACTGCTGGTCCCCAGTCCCCACAATAAAGCAGTGTGAGCACAGATATATGCAGCACACTGAGCACAGATATGGAGCGTTTTTCAGGCAGAGAACGTATAATACTGGTGGTCACTGGTCAGCAAAACTCTGCACTCTACTCCTCCTATATAATACTGCTGGTCCCCAGTCCCCACAATAAAGCAGTGTGAGCACAGATATATGCAGCACACTGAGCACAGATATGGAGCGTTTTTCAGGCAGAGAACGTATAATACTGGTGGTCACTGGTCAGCAAAACTCTGCACTGTACTCCTCCTAAATAATACTGCTGGTCCCCAGCCCCACAATAAAGCAGTGTGAGCACAGATATATGCAGCACACTGAGCACAGATATGGAGCGTTTTTCAGGCAGAGAACATATAATACTGGTGGTCACTGGTCAGCAAAACTCTGCACTGTACTCCTATAATACTGCTGGTCCCCAGAATAAAGATATTTGCAGCCCCCTGAAACAAAGTGAGAGGACGCCAGCCACGTCCTCTCACTATCATTTCCAATGCACGAGTGAAAAATGGCGGCGACGCGCGGCTCCTTATATAGAATCCGAATCTCGTGAGAATCCAACAGCGGGATGATGACGTTTGGGCGCACTCGGGTTAACCGAGCCATACAGGAGAATCCGAGTCTGCCTCGGACCCGTGTAAAATGGGTGAAGTTCGGGGGGGTTCGGATTCCGAGGAACCGAACCCGCTCATCACTACTTTTTACACATTACGGCAGACAGCGACCCCCTTTGTACACGTTACGGCAGACAGCGACCCCCTTTGTACACGTTACGGCAGACAGTGTCCCCTTTTTTACACATTACGGCAGACAGCGTCCCCTTTTTACACATTACGGCAGACAGCATCCCCTTTTTACACATAACGGCAGACAGCGTCCCCTTTTTTACACATTACGGCAGACAGCGTCCCCTTTTTTACACATAACAGCAGACAGCGTCCCCTTTTTACACATAGCGGCAGACAGCATCCCCTTTTTACACGTTACGGCAGACAGCGTCCCCTTTTTTACACATTACGGCAGACAGCGTCCCCTTTTTACACATTACGGCAGACAGCATCCCCTTTTTACACATAACGGCAGACAGCATCCCCTTTTTTACACATTACGGCAGACAGCGTCCCCTGTTTTACACATTACGGCAGACAGCGTCCCCTTTTTAGACATAACAGCAGACAGCGTCCCCTTTTTTACACACAACTGCAGACAGCGTCCCCTTTTTACACATTACGGTAGACAGCGTCCCTCTTTTTACACATTACGGCAGACAGCGTCCCTTTTTTACACATTACGGCAGACAGCGTCCCCCTTTTTACACATTATGGCAGACAGCGTCCCCCTTTTTACACATTAAGGCAGACAGAATATATAGATGGATAGATAGATAGAAAGAAAGAAAGAATAGATTATACTTACTGTCTTCGCTGGCAGTCAGGCTCCTCGGTGCAGCAGCTTCTGGCAGATGATGATCCGATTCCCGTGCAGGGGAGAAGGAGGAGGGAGGGGGACTCGGGAGCCGCAGCAGCGCAATGTAATTGGTGGAGGGGCTGCTGCAGCTGTCCCTCTCCTTCACCATAGGCTGTTCTCCGCTGCTGTGATGAGGGAAGTGCATCTCAGCATTCACAGCGCTCCTCTCCTGGGCGGGTGGCAACGGGAGGCGGTGGCCCGCAGCACACAGAGGCTTGTAATGAGTCAGTTTGACTCATTACATGCCGCACTGCTTTGGGCCCCTTGACAGTGGCGGGCCCCAGTGCAAGGCACAGCTTGCACTGGCGGTAGTTCCGCCACTGGATCCAATGCTGGAAAGATGATATTTTGCCTCATTTTGGAATAAAAGCCTGGTGGGAGTCAGAACTCGGATTCACTCGGAATCTTGAAGTACGTTTTTTTGAAAACCGGATCCGCACATATCTATTTTGTGTACATCTCTGAATCAGACCCTATAAATCAGTGTATGCCTCTTGAATGTCCATATTGTAGTATGTATTTGGTCAGCTGTGACAATGTGGGTGTTTATGATGACAAAAACCTTCTAGGAATAAATCTTTAAAAATCCCTAAAATTAAGTGAAAAAGACAACTACGGCAGTGGCTCCCAAACTGTGTGCCTAGACACCCTGGTGTCAAAGTGATAGGCAAAACCAATGCTTGTGGCTGCCAATTATTAATCATGTGTACAATAAGAAGCACACCTTGACAAGTTTTGTTTTGTTTAATGCAATCATAATTGAATGAGAGCTCAACCACAACTGCTTGGAAACTGCTCTCTGGATCTATAACCCTGGATCTTTCTTATGCTCCTTCCATTCTTCGTACCATCAAATATACATAAAGTCACCGTGTTATTTTTCCGCTGTAACACCTTCCTGAGGGCTGTGATAATGTGTGACATTTCTGAATCACGGATGAGTGATCTTGCTGCTCATTTTTGTGACTTACTTTTAGTGCACATCTGTGAAACTTCTCCGTTGTGTCAGTGAGTTAGAGGGGCAGAAATCAGAGCCGCACTCTCTGAGATTGGCTCACTTTGTACTTACATAAATGCCACACTATGATGTTGCCTCTTAGTTTAGAAACGCATGCATATACTGTAGGGCTCACAGTGGGGCTATTAGTGTGCATTGCAGCTCCACCTGAGCAGGGCTGCCTTGACGTGGCTGGTGGCTTATCATCTGGAAATGCGTGTAACCGAGTCCTCTGCATTTTATTATTTTGTGTCTTGCATTTCCTAGACACTTATGGGGTCATTCAGATCTGATTGCTGCTGTGCGTTTTCGCACAGCGGGCGATCAGATCTGGACTACACATGCGTATGCACTGCACTGCGCCGGCGTGACGCACGACTGCAACAGGCATTGGCACCCTGCGACGGGATGATGCGAAGAATCCATTCGCACAGGCATTCGCAAGGAAGTTGACCGGAAGAGGTCATTTGTGGGTGGCAACTGACCGTTTGCAGGGAGTGTCCGGAAAAACGCAGACAGGATCAAGCGTTTTCAGGGAGGGTGTCGGATGTCAGCTCCGGTCCTGAACAGCCTGTTCTGATCGCGCTGGAAGAGTAAGTCCTGGGCTGCGCACAGACTGCACAAAATCAGTTTGTGCAGCTCTGCTACACATGCGATCGCACACTTGCACAGCGAAAATACACTCCCCCTGTAGGCGGCGACTATCAGATCTGAATTACCCCCTTAGGAGCAGACTCAAAGTTGCATACACATCAGTCACAACTCACTCTGCGTGCACAGAACTAAATGCTGATTTTCATCTGTTTCCCGAGAAACATGCATATATAGAACTTCACTGCCCTTACCCATCCTATCTCTTACCATTACCAGCATGCACTTGCATCAGTCCAATACCTAGTGCAACAGATCTGTCTGAAATCAGCATAGCCCGTAATTCCGTCTACACACCCTCGGCACACCTTCATTCAACGTTTCCTGCAAGTGACGCAAACACCCCGTTCTGACAGTTTAACCACAAAAGGCGGTATGACTCAGATGCGTATGATATGGAATTGCCCACAGATGTGCCCGCTTGCCCAGAGCTACAGTAGGTATCGTCAGAGATCCATATGTAACATGGACTTGAGTGCAACCCCTTAGGGCCGGGGTGTAGTTATTATACTGGGCAGCAGCGATAGTAAAGATTGTCTATCGACACTCGTAGCAGCGATAGAAAATATTCAATTGCTGCCATTTACCAATGAAAATTTGACCCGTGAATCTAACGTCTGATCTTAATGCTGCACCAGACTGGTTCTCTTATGGGAGGTGGACTGGAATCTCCGACTGGGTTGAAATTTATTTTTTAAAATATAGAAAAAGAGAATTTAAAAAAAAAATCGAATGAAAAAATATTTTCATATAACTATAGAAAACTTTGAAAAACAAACAAACAAACAAACAAAAACATTTTTTCCAATAATAATCCACTGCTACCCCTGGAAATAGCCCTTAAATAATGATAAGCCCTATCTTTGCCACAAACACCTGTTTTCACTGGATTTGAGGATTATCTCCCTTTAATAAATACATTCTCTTTAAACTTGTCCTAACATAATAGTCATAGAACCATAAATTCCGCTTCAGTTTTTCAGGCAAACGCTGCAATCTCTCGGAAGATTTCGGGCACTTTCTGATGAGATGTTGTAAATCACATATGCCGAATACCACAGAATGACTATTGTGGGGAATTTATTAGCATTCATTAACACCTTTATTGGCTGCTTCTAGCACTTTTCTGCTTAAACAACCATTTAAATATGTAAGAAATGTGTTGATAAAAAGTTCATACATATTTCAGGACAAGAGAAAATCAAGAGAATTAGTTTGGAGCAGCTAATGGAAATTACCTGCAATCAATGAGGTTTCTCTAGGATGCAATTGGCCAAATGCTTCTTAGATGTAATTGTCTCGATAAATTACTAAGTTTGGTCCTAGCAAACTTTGCAAGATGCTTACCTGTGACCCGGGAAGGGTAGCATGCCCAGATCTGAGTCTCTTGTAAAAATTCAGCACAATAGGAGAGACTGTAATTAGTATAATCTGTAATTAGTAATCTCACCGACTTCTAAAAATACTAATATGTACCACTGAGTTATTTCACATATCCAATTCATTTTATATTTTTGTAATTGGCATTGTCGAAATGCTGATGCAGCAAAATAATTAAGTACATAAATGCATGTTACTGTATACTTACAGATATACCGCTGTAGCCGTAAATTGGCTGCTTACACTTAAAGAATCACATTTGGAATAACATATCTCATCTATATAACTCACTTCTCACACTAATGATAGCCACACGCAGGGCCACCATGAGAGAAGTTGCGCCCTGGTACTGTAGGCATGTGGCCAAGTATGACCAAGCCACCATGTGATCTCTGAGTGCCCTCTGCTGGGGTAGGGGAGTACTGCAACTCGGGCAGGCCCAATCCCCCATTCTGACTCCCCTGAACACATGCTGCAAATATCACAGCTGACATCAGGAAAATATGGCAGGGGCGAGGGTTGAGAATAACTGCTATGCCTTATAGCAGAGGTTCTCAAACGTGGTCCCCAAGGCTCCCCATCGTTCCAGGTTTTAAGTATATCCATGCTTGGCCACAGGTGACTTAATTAGCCCCTCAGTCATTTTGATTTAACCCTGTGTGATGAACCATGGATATACCTAAAACCTGGACTGTTGGGGTGCCTTGAGGACCGCGTTTGAGAACCTCTGCCTTATAATAATCCATTATCAGCCATGTTGGTAAATGTGGTCAGAAAGATGATAGCTAGCGACCTGGGTGAGTGGCCCCTTATTAAAGATGTTGGAAGTGGTCACATACTGTACATGTGTGGTCATTTGGACAATGATTACTGCATTGCCTGACATTTGTGTTGAGTAGCAGCATGACCCATGTGTATCCAACTAAACTGTAAAAAATGATTCACTTAATTAAATATAGCCAGGGCAGTTGCCCAAGGTCCCCAGGAGTAAAAGGCTCTCAGGTTGATAGCTGAGGGTCCATTTTTTTCCAAGGGTACCAGATTTTTTTAAATCAAGCATAGAGAACCAGAGATATATGACTTCAAAGCAGTGGTTCCCTATCCAAGCCTGTTAATTGCTCTTCCCAGCCAGATATCTCGGGTTCGGTCTGACTTAAGAGTTTTTCTGAGGGTATAATCCAAAAGATATGACTCTGCCCTTTTGGTGGACACTGGCAGCTTGTTTCTACTATGCCCAGAACCAGAGATATCAGCCTTCAAGCAGCTGGACGCTGCTCCAGCTCCACACGCCTGGGATGCGGTTTTATTGTCATGACTGAGGTTTTTGTGAACCCGGTGTAGTGAAGTCTGTGCGGGCGACTGGAGGATTATGTGAATACTACCACTGACCTGGTTTGGAAATGTTGTGGACTCGAGTATTCTTCCGATGACTGGGAAGAGGAACCGCGGCAGAGATGGCCGAATCTAGGCTCTCCTCATACAGGATTAGGTCGGCAGACAGGAAGCACGTGGGGGCGCTGAAGGTCTCCTGAAAGACAGAACTGGAAAGGCGCTGATGAATCAGTGAAGAATACCAGGTTCAACTGTGCTAAAGGGCACGGGGTGCTTGGAGACACTGAGGTGCTTGGAGACACTGAGGTGTTTGAGGACACTGAGGTGCTTGAGGACACTGAGGTGCTTGAGGACACTGAGGTGCTTGAGGATACTGAGGTGCTTGAGGACACTGAGGTGCTTGGGGACACTGAGGTGCTTGGGAACACTGAGGTGCGTAGAGGCACTGGGATGCGTGGAGGCACGGAGGTGCTGAGGCACGGAGGTACTGAGGCACGGAGGTGCTGGAAGCACGGAGGTACTGAGGCACGGAGGTGCTGGAAGCACGGAGGTACTGAGGCACGGAGGTGCTGGAAGCACGGAGGTACTGAGGCACGGAGGTGCTGGAAGCACGGAGGTACTGAGGCACGGAGGTGCTGGAAGAACGGAGGTACTGAGGCACGGAGATGCTGAGGCACGGAGGTACTGAGGCACGGAGGTGCTGGAAGCATGGAGGTACTGAGGCACGGAGGTACTGAGGCACGGAGGTACTGAGGCACTGAGGTGCTGGAAGCATGGAGGTACTGAGGCACGGAGGTACTGAGGCACGGAGGTACTGAGGCACGGAGGTACTGAGGCACGGAGATGATGAGGCACTGAGGTACTGAGTCACGGAGGTGCTGGAAGCACGGAGGTACTGAAGCACGGAGATGCTGAGGCACGAGGTGCTGGAAGCACGGAAATGCTGAGGCACGAGGTGCTGGAAGCACGGAGATGCTGAGGCACGAGGTACTGAGCTCTGGAGATCCCAACTACAACAGTAGTAAAACTGAAACACGACTTCTGTGGTTTTCAGTGGAGAACACGGAATTCAGTACTGTGCCTTTAAGACGAAACATTGCAGTTGTGCCTTTACATTGAGACTCGGGGAAAATGATGAAATCAAATGGCAACACACAAGTAAACCAAACGGTAACAAGGGAACAGAGTTCCCACAGGAACTTAGGTACAAAGGTTACCTTAAGGGAGCTCAGCATAAGACTCACACAAGGCTGTATGTGACATGAGGAACTGGCCCAGATTCCAACTCAGCCTCCTGATTTATACTTCCTGGTCCCTGATGATTGGTGGGCAGGATTAGGTGATGTAGAGAGTCTCAGGCTGGCAGAGGATTGGATAACTCTGGGTCAGGTGAAGTCACTGTCATGTGACTACTCTAGAGGAGGCTGTGAAGTGCAGCGAGGCCTAGCAGGCCGAGAGAACACTGAAGCCTGAACTTCAGATTACTGAATTCAGCCTCACACAGGAGATCACCACAGGTGGAGCTAATTAACTATTACCTCTCAGGCAGAGAACTCAGGAAAACTGACAAGCTGTTTAACTCCGTGAGTGAAAAGACACAGGATCCAGGACAGATGGCAGGGGTAAGTCACCAAATATAAAACCTACAGTCAGGATTGTGACATTTATATTTTCATCGGTGGATGGCTCTGGCTCCTGAACTCTGATCCCCAAGTCCCCAGTACCTCCTGAAAGTTTATTTTTTATCCCATTGAAAGCTAAGAAATCTATTTCCAGGAACTGTAGATATCTGCAGTCAAGCAATCTGCCCTCCCACCAGAAAATTATGAATATGAAGCCCACTCCAAAATCCCCCTCTCCCCTGCGTATTAAACCCCCCCTACCCCCCTGGAAGTCATGTACCAGGGCCCCTTAATCCAGCCCAATGCCCCCTTCTACAGTTAAGTGTTCTCCCTCCCACCCCATCGCCCACCATCTTTGCAGTAAAGGAGTAATTAACAGAAATGACTGCCCCAAGTCATATATGCTGAGCTAAAGACAGAACACCCATACTGCCCGTGGGACATCACAGCTGCCACTGATTGCACCCCCTACCTGCTGGAGGATTATTAGCCATACAACTGCTCCTCCCTGCTTCATCTAGTTGCCAGGCTGTTTTATGCATCACGAATTCCCAGGTCCAGGCTGACCAAGCCAGTGTCAGTGAGTGTGCTGGGAGCCTGGGGTCGCAAGGTGCGCAGTATGTGCTTTCAGCTCAGCACACCTACCCCCATGTGATCTCCCCTGAATTCTTCCTCCCCTGCCCACCCCTCACTCTTTCCCCCTTGTTTGTGTTAGTGTCTGGTTCTCCGTGATTCCTCCTCTGCCCTGTTTCTGTCTCTATCACCCCTTGTCTCTCCTGTTCCATCTTTGTGTGTGTTCCTCCCTAGTCTCCTATTTTGTATGTGTATGAATGTTTCACTGTCTGTCCCCCGTGTGTGTTCCTCTCTGCTTCCCCCCTATTTGTGTTGTATAGCACTAATTGCATCTGCTTATGTGTCAGTTGATGCCAGTATGACAACGCTACCGGGTCCTGCTAGATAACAGTCCTGGGCTGCCCAGGAGAGAAGAGAAAGAAGACAGAGAAGAGAGAGAGAGATTTAAGTAAGTCTATTTACACATTTGTATATATTATTTTTATGTTATTAGAAATATATATTTTACTGATGAAAAAAAAATATGCTCCCACACAAACTATTTAGAATAAATTATTTTAATTTAAAACACACACATTAACAAAATACAGTCATATAAAATATAACTTATATAAATGTAATTTTTTAAACTTCAATTATTTACGTTCAAGTTTTTCCTTTCTTGTCGCTGCTACGTTATACGGACACTGCTGACGCTCCCCAGCTCCATGCGCTGCTTACCACTGGGCTACTGTATACAAATCTTCTGCAGTGGTTCAAGCACATGAAACATTCCGGCCCTTTTGCATATAAAAATAATTGAAACAACACTGCATTATACAAATACGTTATTCCAATAAATAACTAGGGTCACTGTGAGCAGTCACCCCATGCTTATAGCCCAGTGCTTTGTTCTTACCCCACAGACTAAAAGTTGCTTAACAGCCCCTGACCCCCGGGGTATATAAACCAATCTTCACCCACCAATGGATACATCTTATACTGTATAAAGTGCAACCTATGGTGATGTTCTTAAATTAGTGGCTGTTGGAAAGAAATGTAAACTGGGAAAGTGCTCTTCTTTTGGTCTTCTTTTTTCCTTTGCAGTTTCCTCAGTATCAGAGGCGTAGGTGACACCCGTTCCGCAAGGTAAATCCCCCAAGTGTTCCTAAAGGAAGGGAGGGGGGGGACTTGAGGGAATGGGTGTGGCCATATGACACATACACACTTTAATTCCCAGAGATGCTGGGCTGCCCCGAGACACTCTGCCCGCACTGCCGACTCCTTCTCAGTCACAGGGGTCGGGCACTGCACAATAATAACAGTCACTGATGAGGAGCCAGCATTTTGGTGATGCCCCCCTGTGATGACACTGCTCAGACCCCGGAAAAATCCAGGCCATATTACATGGCCCAGGTTGAACCATTCACACTGACACATGACCTGGGATCTTCCCAGGTCCTAGCCTCGGCTTGAAAGGGGTATTAGAAACATACATATACATAAATATACATAGAAAACATACATATACATCTGGTATCATTGCTCTCAAATCTTCTACATTATTATTAATACTTTACATAATAGTTTTTCAAACAATTGTAACGGGTTTGATATATGAACCTTGTTTTATACAGATCTCTCCACGTTACAGCACAGATATCTCTAGGTACAAGGTCCTATCAGTGTAGAGTTTGTATGTTCTCCCTATATCTGCATGGGTTTCTTCCTGGTACTTCTCTAGGGAGAGACAACAAAGTCCAGAGGACACTGCACAAGTAATCAACAATTCATCAATATAATTGTAGGGAAACCAACCAGTGAAAAGAATCACTTGGCCTTTCTTTTATGAAAAGGCCCAAAATTGTATCAGGTCGGAGGTGCGCCACTAAGCTGAAGTTACAGTATATATTTCTAGGGGTGATTAGTGTAAACCACTAGTGGGTACTACACTAAAAAAGAAGCTTAGTGTGTGGCGCACTCTTTTGTAATGTTTATTGGTTAATAAAATTTAACTTTTATTTCATCATTTAAAATAAATCTCTATGTCCAGGCACATGGGTATATTTGATAGCCTGAGAGTAGAACCTTTGTAAAATAGCAGCCCCAAATTTCAGATGTTCAGATACTGGGTAAATTACCGGAATAGTAGGGGCAGAAAAATTATTTTGTTATCAAACTTAGTGATATATTATTGAGAATTAGCTATGCTAATGTCTGTCAATATTGCCTATTAGCAAGACTTAATTAGTCTCAGATCTCTGACGTGAGTCTGACATTAGCTATTCTTTAGAGAAAATATGTTACTGTTTGCATAGAGAGCCTTTCTGCGCCGTGAAACTATAATAGTAAATACAGATCACAAAGGTAAATTTCATAATTACCTTAAGGAAACCCCTGCGTGGGTCTTCAAGGTTACCCTCAACCTTGTGAATGCATAAAAGGGTGGTAAAAATATGAATTGTAACATGCGTACACTCTGTCTGCCAGTCTATTGTCCAGACTGCAGTGGTCGTACAGATGTCATTTGATACATTTTGTATCCACAACGGTGAGATACAATTGTGGCCAAAAGGAGCAGTTCATACAAGAGAACAGATAATTGATACACTGTCTCTGAACTTTAAGGCCCATATAGACGGGCCGATGCACGAGAGATGTGTGCTGAGCGAACCGCTCAGCACACATCTCTCCCGCCGCTCAGCACAGCGAGATCTGTGCTGAGCGTGCGGGGGGAGATGGGGGGGCCGCTCATTTCACCCAGCATGCAGGCCAATCTAGCAGCAGCGATAGCGATGTGCGGGGCCGCGCATCTCTATCGCTGAGGGGGCTACACATGGAGCGATCAGGCTGATATTCTAAGCAATCTAGTCAGATTGCTTAGAATATCGCTCCGTGAGTACCCCCCTTTAGGCATACGTTCAACTGATCACTGAAAACATTCAATGATTCTCTCTATAGTGATACATTTCTAAATTCACATGGGAAGGTGTATGTCACATTCAGAGAGCATATATTTCAATGGTGATCATATCAAACGGTTAGAATGCCTAAATAAATTACAAAATCTCATCCCATCGGGCGCACATAATAACAGTCACCATATATTATAGGTATCCCACGCAAGAAGTAATAGCGGCACTCCAATATGCAAATACTGCTAGTTTCAATCTCTAATTGATAGAATAAATTCAGTGACACTAATTCTCAGATTGTCTCTAATATTGAGACTGTTCCATAATTAATATAGAACACATCGGTATTCTTCTAAAACACATATCCTATCATATCATATATATTTTCTTTTTTCTCCCCTTTTGCTAAACGGAAGCTTGGTAATTTTTCACAGATTAAATTAATATGTAGAGACAATTAATATCAATTGTAACAGCTATTGCAATATGCTGCTACTATCAAATCATGTGAACAGATTACTTCTTCATTAATAGGTATAATCGCTGAGAGATACAGAGTCCCAGGTGTATGGTGACGGTTTCCCTTTCTGCTGTTGTTCCATGTGCCGTGGTTAATACCTTGGCAGTGAATGGAAACAATGAGAGCGGGGAAAAGCCGTCCACCTGGAGACAGAAAGGACTGAGCAGTGCGAGCGGCTTCTGCTGTCCACGCTCTACATCCCCCCTCCCCTGTTGTGTAAACACATTGCAGGGGGGGCCCGTAGATGTCTAGCAGTGGATGAGAGGGCGGCTCAGAATACCTGTTTGGGTTCCAAGTCTGTTGTGTCACTGAGCTGGGTCAGACCTCCGTAGATAGCGGGTAGCCACTCGTGGGAGCTGGACGCCGGGTCGGGTATATTTCCCGCACCTCCCTGTGCTCTACACGCCCGCGCCCCGCTGATAATCTTTTTGCTGGAAGCTGCTGCAGGAACTGGTCGCCGGATCGGGTGTAATCCCCGTGCCTCCGTATAATCTACGTGTCCACGTCCCGCTAATAATGATGATGACGTACGTTTCACATGTAGCTTGATCACATCAGTGACGCTATGGGGAGGCAGGCAGTATTTAAAGCAAACACTGTGCACTAATCAATTGAATAATTAGCATAGGATTAAAAGATGATCCTCATTTGATCACCATACAGAGTCATAGAACTATGTTGCTTTTATTAATTATAAACATAGTCACGCCAAGATTGCCAAAAGGCTTAACGAATAATCCAAATAGCCACATAATAAAAATATAATATGATAATAATTAAGGCCCTCTGTTATGCCTATAATTAAGCATAATTAGAAAATGGTATTAAGGTGATTATAGAGTTATTACTTAATCATCTCATTCAACTGATACAACCTTATGTTGGTGAATTAAATCACCATATAGTGATTAATTAGCTGTCCTATATGGAGCAAATATCGCTGCCAAAAACCCCTTCTCCCAACAATATTGAAACAGCAATAATGTGCCAGTTAGTGCGATAATTGACCATCCTATATAGGGCATGTATCGCTACCAAAGAACCCCCCTCTCCCCCTCCCAACAATATTTAAGCAGCAATAATATGCAGATTAATGCGATAATGACAAATATGATGTAAAGAGAAAATTAATAGCCTGATATAAACTATAAAGATACATCGGTGGTAGCAAAAATATATTAACATAAACAACGGTAGAACCTATACATATGTTTAAGAGACAGGTGGATATGTGTCTCGCATACATGGGTCTTTACGTGCCAGTATATCAAGCATCATGACATAAAAAGAAATCATATGGAATATATATTAATCCTAACATGTATTCAGTTGTCTTAATATACTATGTATTGGTATAGGGGCTGCTATTTTACAAAGGTTCTACTCTCAGGCTATCAAATATATCGATGTGCCTGGACATAGAGATTTATTTTAAATGATGAAATAAAAGTTACATTTTATTAACTAATAAACATTACAAAATAGTGCGCCACACACTAAGCTTCTTTTTTAGTGTAGTACCCACTAGTGGTTTAAACTAATCACCCCTAGAAATATATACTGTAACTTCACCTTAGTGGCGTACCTCCAACCTGATACAATTTTGAGCCTTTTCATAAAAGAAAGGCCAAGTGATTCTTTTCACTGGTTGGTTTCCCTACAATTATATTGATGAATTGTTGATTACTTGTGCAGTGTCCTCTGGACTTTGTTGTCTCTCCCTAGAGAATAACCACATATACTGAGCCTTGTTCTCAGTTTCTGGACTTCTTGCACGGTAACTAAATTTGGTATACATCGCTTGTATTTTATTCCGTCAGGGTTTTGATACCTGAAGAGTGGTACCATCATTTAAGAATGGCTAATTTCTCTCTAAGAGACGCCCTTAATGGTAGACGCAAAATGGGGGATATTAGTAACATATTTCCAGATGCTACAACACAACAAGAAACTGACCCGAAATGGGAAGAGGATTTGTTCAAACTTAAGCAATTACTACAGAGACAGGTACGCACAAAATGGGATTTGACCAGTCTGGAAAACTATATGAAAAATAAAATCTCACCAAGAGGTCTTAGACCAAGAGTATTCCCGGCTTTCAATTTAATCTCAGATAATCTGATTAAGGAATGGGAGAATTGTCTGCTAAAATGCTCTCAGGATCTTATGAGCATTCTGGCTAAACATGACAATTTGGTCTTAGAGGAGTGCGACAAAGAAATTGAAAGGCTCAGCAAGAGCCTGGAAGTCTGGAAGAAAGATACACAGTTCCAGAAATCACTTGAGAGACATGAGAAAGAACTGGAAAGCTATGAAGACACGATTATTGAAAGGAAAAGGAATAAATACTTACGGGATAAAAGAGACTTCATAAGTAATAATATCTTCAGGTGGAATAGTAGGAAATCGAAAGAGACCAATCCCAAACCTAGATATCAGGAAGCCTACAATTCATCAGAAATTGAGTCATCAGGAGGGGAGGATGTCTATGAATCTAATACCATTGATTCCAGGAGACAGTTTAATTCCGATCAGGACCCTTTTTTAGGGGCAGTGCGGTGGGCCAGAAGCCGCCCTGCAAAAGAAAGACGAGGAGGGGGCAAAGGGGAAACTACGATCCCCAGAGATGGGAGACTCCTGTAACACACAGATATCCGAGGAGAAAAATAAACAACAGGAAATATTAGTTAAGGAATCCTCTCTTAAAATTATTAACCTTTCTAAGCACTCCCTGACGCCTGACCAGAATGCAGTCCTAAGGAAGGGTCTCTCCTTCGCCCCCCAGAAAAGTTTTAATCGTTTTCAGTGGGAAAAAGACACCAAATTATTTTGCCGTAAACTACTCCTAACAAAATTCTATGCTCAAAAAGAGACACAGCAAGTAGAGAGGTTATCTATATTTCCTTCCGCCTCATCTCAACATCCGTACAACATGCAAGACCATGGCGGGACAGAACCCTTTGAGGGGTTCACGGAACAGGATCAGGAAATTATCTCAATTTTGCAGGAACTTACTTCAGAAAACACCCCAAGAGAAATTCAAGATAGGGGTAGAACTGTCTGTAAGAAGAGATCTACTTTCTTTCCCCAGGACCAAATCTGCCCCGAAGTTAGGATATTCATGAACATGGTCAGCAAGGATCTATATGCAATACAGAGAAGGAAACACAAATATAAAGACAACCTCACAAAAGGGGAGAGGAGAGCTCTCAATGAAATCCAGAAATGGGAAGATGTGGTAGTGAAGCCATCTGACAAAGGGGGTAATGTTGTCCTATGGCCAAAGGAAATGTATGTCCAAGAGGCCATGAGACAGCTGAACAATCCTCATTGTTATGTCAAGACATTGTTCAATCCCACTGATAACTGTAAGTTAACCCTCAATCGACTCATTGTAAAAGCACTGAAATATGAGGTGATCACGAAACAGGAGTCCGAATTCCTGCGGGTGGATCACCCTAGGACTCCCACCTTCTATCTCCTGCCTAAAGTGCACAAAAACCTGAGCAACCCCCCAGGCAGGCCGATAGTATCTGGCATAGGGGGTGTGTCAGAGAAGGCCAGCATCTTCATAGACACTCATCTGCGTAAACATGTGACTGCCTTGCCCTCCTACACACGAGATACAGGTGACGATATTGCAAAATTACATGATGTTAAACTGGAAGACAATTACATCTTAGTAGGCCTTGATGTAGAGTCACTGTACAGCAGCATCGACCATGCAAAAGGTCTAGCTGCGGTGGACTACTTTCTCAAAATGGAAGGTCCCAGTGAATTCAATTCCTTTCTACTGCGGTTGCTACAGTTTGTTCTTCATAAGAATATATTCACTTTTGCTGACGCATTTTTTACTCAAATATGTGGAACAGCGATGGGCGCAGCCTGCGCACCGACATATGCCAACCTATATTTAGGATGGTGGGAGAAGGAGATGGTATTTAGTGAAATCAATGAACCATTTACAAGCAGAATAATCACCTGGATGCGTTACATTGATGACATTTTTGTCATCTTGGAGGGAGATGAGAAACCATTGAAGGAATTCATCCAACGACTAAACAACGATGATCTGAATCTCAAACTTACTTATGAGATCAGTAAGGAATCCATCCCATTTCTGGACCTCAGAATTTATAGGGACAGGAATGGAATGTTGGCAACTGAACTCTACAGAAAGGATACGGCTACCAACAGTCTGCTACTTAGCACCAGCTCACACTTACCAGCCACAGTTCAGAATATACCCAGGGGCGAGTTCCTGAGACTCAGACGGAACTGCTCAGATGATGACGTATACAAAATAAAGAGTAAAGAACTCACAGGAAGATTGAGAGAGAGAGGACACAGCATGAGATGTATCAAAAAAGCCAGTAGAGCCCTTCTCCACATCGATAGGCAATCACTTATCCTACAGGAGAGCAAGAGATCAACACAGCTGAAGGAAACAATAATGAAAAAACCTGAGATACGGTTTGTGGGTGATTTTTGCCAAGAGTGGAAGGAGATAAGGGGGATAATTAACAAACACTGGCCTCTATTACTCAATGACTCAGATTTGGCAAACAATCTGGGCCCAACAGTATCAATGAGCTGGAAAAAAATCACCTAATAAGCTAGTCAAGAGCCATTTCTGCCGGTGTCCAAGACGAGAAAACAAAATTAAAGGCACGTACCCATGGGGATCATGTGCAGTGTGCGCACATGTTAAAACAAGACCTAACATCATGGATAGGGACGGAAAGGAACTAAAAATGCATGAGTTCTCAAATTGCCAAACATCAAATGTCATCTACTGTATTGAATGCCCTTGCAAAATGCTATATGTGGGAATGACCACCAGAATGGTCAAAACCTGCATTTTGGAACATATGGGCAATATTAGAAACGTTGAAACAGATTTAATGAGATTCAGACAAGTCACATCGGTAGCGAGACATTTTCAACGTAAACACTCGAAATCCCCATGCGAACAAAAGTTCTGCTGCCTTGAGAGATTGCGGATGGGCATCGGAGGAGGTGACTCTTCTAGAGAAATACAAAAATTGGAGTAAATGGATCTTCAAGTTGGACACAATGACACCTAAAGGCCTATTACTTATGTCTCCTCCCAGAAGAATCCTACCCCTTACCACCTCTTTTTTCCTTCCTTTCCCTCTTTCCTCTCCTCCCCTCTCATCCCACTCCTCTTTTATTAATTTTTTCACCCATTCTATATTGGAGGTACATCGAGATATTAATATCAATGCTCATACTATTATTATAGCCTCCTCTCCTTATAGCTACAACAAACTATTGACACAGAACTCCTCCTTTATTAATTTTTTCACCCATTCTATATGAGAGGTACATCGAGATATTAATATCAATGCTCATACTATTACTATAGCCTCCTCTCCTTATAGCTACAATAAACTATTGACACAGAACGCCATACTAAGCACCTTACCTCCTTTACTAACTCCATCTCATACAATATAAAGCACATGTTTATGGATCATTATATTATCCTGTCATCTTGCCAAGCAAATATCACTTGCATCTATGGACAATATAACCTCTGATTTCTATTGCTCTCCACTCCATTTAGTCTAGCAATTGGTTATTACTGTTTATATTACTCACTGCTATCACTGTCTCACCTATCTTTTATGCACTCCTCATTTAAGACATTTCACGCATCTTTAAGTGATTTTTCATCTAGCCAATTATAAATATAACCCTATGATGACATATATATATATATATATATATGTATATATATAAAGCATATATATGTGTATATATTTCTCTATAATTCCTTTTTCAAGCACCACAATATACTATACTATACACTGCGCAACAAAAATGTTTTTTGATAACTTTCAGGTATACGTTCTGTTATTACCGTGAATGTAATATTAATTTAGTTATCACTGTTTATATAGGATACACTGGAGATAATCCTATATCACTGTTTTTTATTCTACAATCACAACATTATTTTAGTTTATGTTTGTCGTATATTATTTAATCACTATTTTTATTCACCCATTGCTAAATTACTACCTGCTGTCTTACCAATACATAGTATATTAAGACAACTGAATACATGTTAGGATTAATATATATTCCATATGATTTCTTTTTATGTCATGATGCTTGATATACTGGCAGGGCATACACATAAAGACCCATGTATGCGAGACACATATCCACCGTTCTCTTAAACATATGTATAGGTTCTACCCTTGTTTATGTTAATATATTTTTGCTACCACCGATGTATCTTTATAGTTTATATCAGGCTATTAATTTTCTCTTTACATCATATTTGTCATTATCGCATTAATCGGCATATTATTGCTGCTTAAATATTGTTGGGAGAGGGGGGTTCTTTGGTAGCGATACATGCCCTATATAGGATGGTCAATTATCGCACTAACTGGCACATTATTGCTGTTTCAATATTGTTGGGAGAAGGGGTTTTTGGCAGCGATATTTGCTCCATATAGGACGGCTAATTAATCACTATATGGTGATTTAATTCACCAACATAAGGTAATCGTGTCAGTTGAATGAGATGATTAAGTAATAACTCTATAATCACCTTAATACCATTTTCTAATTATGCTTAATTATAGGCATAACAGAGGGCCTTAATTATTATCATATTATATTTTTATTATGTGGCTATTTGGATTACTCGTTAGGCCTTTTGGCAATCTTGGCGTGACTATGTTTATAATTAATAAAAGCAACATAGTTCTATGACCCTGTATGGTGATCAAATGAGGATCATCTTTTAATCCCATGCTAATTATTCAATTGATTAGTGCACAGTATTTGCTTTAAATACTGCCTGCCTCCCCATAGCGTCACTGATGTGATCAAGCTACATGTGAAACGTACGTCATCATCATTATTAGCGGGACGTGGGCACGTAGATTATACGGAGGCACGGGGATTACACCCGATCCGGCGACCAGTTCCTGCAGCAGCTTCCAGCAAAAATATTATCAGCAGGGTGCGGGCGTGTACAGCACACGGAGGTGCGGGAATTATACCCGACCCGGCGTCCGGCTCCCGCGAGCGGCTACCCGCTATCTACGGAGGTCTGACCCAGCTCAGTGACACAACAGACTTGGAACCCAAACAGGTATTCAGAGCCGCCCTCTCATCCACTGCTAGACATCTACGGGCCCCCCCTGCAATGTGTTTACACAACAGGGGAGGGGGGATGTAGAGCGTGGACAGCAGAAGCGGCTCGCACTGCTCTGTCCTTTCTGTCTCCAGGTGGACGGCTTTTCCCCGCTCTCATTGTTTCCATTCACTGCCAAGGTATTAACCACGGCACATGGAACAACAGCAGAAAGGGAAACCGTCACCATACACCTGGGACTCTGTATCTCTCAGCGATTATACCTATTAATGAAGAAGTAATCTGTTCACATGATTTGATAGTAGCAGCATATTGCAATAGCTGTTACAATTGATATTAATTTTCTCTACATATTATATTAATCTGTGAAAAATTACCAAGATTCCGTTTAGCAAAAGGGGAGAAAAAAGAAAATATATATGATATGATAGGATATGTGTTTTAGAAGAATACCGATGTGTTCTATATTAATTATGGAACAGTCTCAATATTAGAGACAATCTGAGAATTAGTGTCACTGAATTTATTCTATCAATTAGAGATTGAAACTAGCAGTATTTGCATATTGGAGTGCCGCTATTACTTCTTGCGTGGGATACCTATAATATATGGTGACTGTTATTATGTGCGCCCGATGGGATGAGATTTTGTCATTTATTTAGGCATTCTAACCGTTTGATATGATCACCATTGAAATACATGCTCTCTGAATGTGACATACACCTTCCCATGTGAATTTAGAAATGTATCACTATAGAGAGAATCATTGAATGTTTTCAGTGATCAGTTGAACGTATGCCTAAAGTTCAGAGACAGTGTATCAATTATCTGTTCTCTTGTATGAACTGCTCCTTTTGGCCACAATTGTATCTCACCATTGTGGATACAAAATGTATCAAATTACATCTGTACGACCACTGCAGTCTGGACAATAGACTGGCAGACAGAGTGTACGCATGTTACAATTCATATTTTTACCACCCTTTTATGCATCCACAAGGTTGAGGATAACCTTGAAGACCCACGCAGGGGTTTCCTTAAGGTAATTATGAAATGTACCTTTGTGATCTGTATTTACTATTATAGTTTCACGGCGCAGAAAGGCTCTCTATGCAAACAGTAACATATTTTCTCTAAAGAATAGCTAATGTCAGACTCACGTCAGAGATCTGAGACTAATTAAGTCGTGCTAATAGGCAATATTGACAGCCATTAGCATAGACAGAGCCGGCCATAGGCATAGGCAAACTAGGCAATTGCCTAGGGCATTTGATATGCCTAGGGGCATCAGCAGCTTCTGCTGATTAAAATGATATGCGGCATGCCTATATTCTGTGTGTAGCATTTCATATGCAGATACAGCCACAGTCTCACACAGTGTATAGGCATGCTGCATATCATTTTAATCAGCAGAAGCTGCTTGTGCACCCTAGCCACATAGCAATGCAAATAAGATGCATTTTCATTAAAAAAGGTGCCCGAAGTTAGTATTGAGGCAAGATTTATGAGGACACATCTGTATCCAAGCAGAGGCAGAGGTCACAGTGTTAGTGGCAGTGTGAGTGCTGTGTGCATGTGAGTGGGTTGGTTGTGCAGTAGTGTTCAGAATATGTGTAAGGAGCATTATGTGTGTCATGTAAAAATGCATTAATAATGTGCAACATATGTGTAAGGAGCACTATGTGTGTCATTATGTGTATAAGGGCATTAATAATGTGCGGCATATGTGTAAGAGGGTACTACTGTATGTGTGTCATTATGTGTAAAGGGGCACTAATAATGTGCAGCAAATGTGTAGGGGCACTATGTGTGTCATTATGTGTATAAGGGCATTATGAATGTGCAGCATATGTATAAGGGACATTATGTGTAAAAGGGCATTAATAAAGGTTGTCATAATGTGTAAGGCACATTATGTTTATAAGGACATTAATAATGTGTCTCATGTGTAAGGGGCATTACTGTGTGGAATTATGTGTATAAGGTTCTCTACTATGTGGCGTTGCGTATAGAAAGGGCACTACTGTGTCGTCTAATGTGAATAAAGAGCAATAGGGTGTGGTGTAATGTGAATAAGGAGCAATTCAGTGTGATGTAATGTGAATAAGGGGCTCTACTGTGAGAAGTAAAGTTTATAAGGTAAAGTGATACTACTGTGGGATGTAATATGAATTATCGACACTATCGCATGATCAAATGTGAATAAAGTTGCAGTAATGTGTGGTGTAATTGGAATTGGGGTTACTATTTTGTGGCCATGCCCCTTGCCAGCAAAAACACACCCACTTTTGGGCTGTGCGCCAAATGAGCGAGCTGTTCCTATTTAAAGTATAGGGGGTACAAACACCAAAATAAGGACTGCTATGGGTGAGGGGTGATAGTGCTGGGAAAGAGGTGTAAGGTCATAGGCGGAACCAGCGGTGGTGCTAGGGGGCACCAGCCAAAATCTTGCCTAGGGCATCATATTGGTTAGGGCCGGCTCTGAGCATAGATAATTCTCAATAATATATCACTAAGTTTGATAACAAAATAATTTTTCTGCCCCTACTATTCCGGTAATTTAACCAGTATCTGAACATCTGAAATTTGGGGCTGCTATTTTACAAAGGTTCTACTCTCAGGCTATCAAATATACCCATGTGCCTGGACATAGAGATTTATTTAAATGATGAAATAAAAGTTACATTTTATTAACCAATAAACATTACAAAAGAGTGCGCCACACACTAAGCTTCTTTTTTTAGTGTAGTACCCACTAGTGGTTTACACTAATCACCCCTAGAAATTTCTTCCTGGTACGCCTGTTTCCTCCTGCAATCCAAATATATACTTTAAAGTTATTTGGTTCCTTACAACATTTAACCCTAGTGTGTTTGTGTCTGTACAGTACATGTAATAAAGAATATAGATTGTAAGCTCCTTTGGGACAGGGACTGATGTGAATATGTGAATATTCTATGTAAAGTGCAGTATGAGTTATAGCAATAACTGTTGGTAAATAAATTAGAGTGACAGGAGACTGATCATGACCGTGCTGTTAGGAAACCTGCTTATTTCACTGTCTCTCAGCCTGCGACCTCCTGCTACCCTGATTTCCTTACATCAAGACACTCAGAGCTGCCATCAGAATTTGTGGAGCACGGGACTGACAAAATAGGCAGCCTCCCCGCTTCACCACCACCACCACCACCACCACCACCACCACCACCACCGTATCCCTGCACAAAATGGTTCCTTATCTTCTTCTTTGGCTGGTCATTCTGTACTCTCCTCTGCAATGCAATCTTTGACAACTTGGGCTGCCGTGTTATGGTGCTTTACCCCTATGTGACGTCACATATAGGTGGAGAGCCGCAGACCTGCTGGAATTATTCCCAGAGGGCCGATGTGCAGAGATGGCTTGATTTTAAGATGTCCTCACTGTGCACTGGCCCGCTGTTGTTGCACAGCCTAGTGCAGGTCTCCAGGTATGGACGGTGGGAGCAGTGTTGGGCCTACCAGGTGAATGCAATGATAGGGGCCCACTAAGGGGTCAGTATTATCAGTGTTCTTAGTGCTTAGAGTGTGCACCTGCATTTTCTTTTTTTCAAAGATCAATAACACGCAGCAGAACTTTAGATACAAAGAGCAGCAGAAGGATGTTCTTAATTCAACACTTTTTGGGTGCTGACCCTGCGTCTCTGCTCCATTCTCTGCTTTGTATTTCCCACACAAATCTATGTCCTATGGGTAAGTCATCTGCTATCCAAGACATCAGAGAGCCACTGTGCTGCTCACATCTGCTGTATGTGACCTCCAGCCAGAGAACCTTATTCAGAGATGAATGCAGATTGCTGTATATGCAGCCAGATCTGTGTTCATCTTCCCACATGCTGGGGGTTCCTGATGTGACCCCTGGCAGCACAGCCTGGCTGCACTGTCAGGTGGTCTGCCACCATTTATTTTTCAGAGTGACTGCGTGTGACGTCACGCAGCGGCTCAAAATGGTCCTGGCATCCCCCGTATGGAAGACCACCACCCCCCCCCCCACGCTGCGATGACGCACCCCTGACAGCCGCCGCTGTCAATCACACTGCGGCTGCATCTTTCCTGGATGCGGCCACAATGTATAAGTAACGCATGTGCACAATGGTCGGTGCGCATGTGCAGACCACTTGGATGCGTCCGCTGCATGCAAACGTGTGGCTACGTCCAGATCTAAGTAACCCCCCCAGTCTGGAACTCTCCCAGGCTGCACAGGACACTTTCCCCCCACCCATTAATGTCAGTCAGCAGGCTCCTTTTGTTGGACCTCACGCCTCTGTGCAGGAATCGAGTGTAGCTGGGCTCCTCCCCATGCCAACATGCATGGTGTGACATCATTGCGGATTCCAGGAAACTGAATCTATGCTGCAGCCTGCACATGTGACTTAGACGCTGCCCCATGCCTGTCACCGTGTCAGTCACACTGAGCTACAACAGCCTCTGACTGCTCGGCATCTCTGCAAGCAGCAGCAGCCTGCTACAATTAGCCATCTAGGCCCCACCCTCCTGCAATAAAGAGCATGACTATGGATCAATGGGGCCCACCCGGGATCTCCAAGCTGTTCCAGTCCAAACCTAGATAGAAGCCAGGGGCGGGCACCCCTATCTGACTGGGCTCGGGACTCCAGTCCTGACAGTCTCCCCCTGATGGCGGCCCTGATGACTCTGCCCCTGTAACGTTTTACCCTGTCTTCAGTCACATAATCACATGTGTGACCTGTCACTGCCTCATACAAGATTATCATCTGAAATACTCTGTTCCTGCTGTAAACATTCCAACAATCTGATTGTCTTCCCAGCTCCACTTCAAAACTGAGGACACAATGACGAAGTAGCAGCAGATATAAAGAATGATGACAGAAAGAGAACAGGTTCCTAGTATTACACACCTGAACACTGACATGCATACAGCTGCTAACACTTGTATAAATCAGCCAAGGGCCCGTTGCTGACTGAGCAGGTAACGCTACAGAATGTACATAATGCATGGCGTGTGTTACACAGACGTCCGCTCAGGGGCAGATATAGCCTTGGGCACAGTAAATGTGCGCCTTGAGGCTGTGATCTGGCTTTTTTCTTGCACAACTTCTATGTCACATTTATTTTCATCTTCACTTTCATAAAAAAAACAAAGTAAAAAATTCAGAGAATAAGAAAATCCAACAGAAATAAATGTCCCTGATATGGGATGATTTGTGCGGCAGGACTGTGTCCGGCTCTGTGTGGCTAGTGGATGGGAGGGCACTTACTCCAAAGGAATAGAGAGGTGCAGAAATATAAATGACACTGATCTGGGTTCCACTGATGTCAACCACCCCATAAGTAATGGCCAGTTCCTCTGCACTGACCGTCTGTCCGCATTGGCTGCAGGAAAGAAGTGGTGGGGCGGGGGAGAGGGGGGAGCAATGTGAGGCACAGACTTGTGAGGATGAAGCATATCAGGTACAGACAGGGTACAAGCAGGTGAGGAGGGAGCATGTGGGCACAAAAATCAGTGGGGAGGTCTATAAAAGACGCAAATGGGTGAGGAGGGGGCATATACTGTAGGGTGCAAGAAAGAAAGAGAGGTCATACAGGTAGAAGAGGAGGTGCGGTTATGGGCTACAAATGACAGGTGAAGCACAGACTGGTTAGTAGGGGTGCATACTGTATGGAGTGGCACAAGCTATTGAAGAGAGTGGGGTAGAGGTAGGTGAGGAGAGAATGCAGTTACTAAAGGGAGCCACATGGGGCACAAACAGGTGAGCAGTTAAACATGTGGGACACAGACTGGTGGGGTGAGATGGGTATGTTGTTATCATGCATGGGGCATAAGGACACAGAGGGGTGAGGAGGGGAAACAAGCATATAGCACATAGGCACATAGAGTAGGGTCACCATCTTTTCATTTTTAAATCCTCAGACAGGGGTCGTGGTCAAAACCACAATCTGGTTATACCAATTGTTTTGTTAGATTTCAGACTATTTATTACTCTAATAAAGTGCCCCTTATGCCCCGTGATATGCCTCAAAGCCCCCTTATGCCCCTAAATATGTCTCAGAGCCGCATAATGCTTTTACATGCCAGCCCTGAGCCCTGTCTCAAAGTGACCCTGTGTCTCTACAGCTTAAGATCTCTGGTGACTCTCCAGCTCCAGCCCTCCAGTGTCTCTCCAGCTCCAGTCCCCCTCTATCACTCCAGCTCCCCTTTGTATCTCCAGCTCCAGCACCCCTTGTGATTTTCCAGCCCCAGCCCCCCCTGTGTCTTTCCAGCTGCAGCCCCTCTGCATTTCTCCAGCTCCCCTGTGTCACTCCAGTTCCTCTGCAGCTATCCAACTCAAGCACCCCTGCTATTCTCCAGCTCCAGCCCGCTTGTTTCTCTCCAGCTCCAGTACTCCTGCATCTCCTCAGCTCCAGCTTCCCTGTGACTCTCCAGCTCCAGTCAGCCTTATCTGTCCAGGTCCCCCTGTATCTCTCCAGCTTTAGTCCCCCTTGTTATTCTTCAGATCCCCTGTCTTCCCAGCTCCAGCCCCCACGTGTCTCTCCAGCTACAGCCCCCTGCATCTCCCAAGCTCCAGCCCCCCTGCATATTTCCAGCTCCAGCATCTCTTATATCTCTCCAGATCCAGCTCTCGTGTCTCTCAAGCTTCCCTGCATCCTTCCGGCTAGTGGCTTCTACTGCTATTCCTGGCCTGCTTCGAGTCCCCTGTCCATCAGCAGTGCAGTGCATAATGGTGATGTCATACAACCTGATCCGTGCCCACAACACATAGGAAGTGGTGGGCCTCAGGGAGGGCTGGTTCAGCACAGAGGGCTTGTCATTGATGTTACTGACAGCTTGTCCTCGGTTGGCCCTCTGTGCTAAGCCAGCCTGCCTGCTGTCAGAATACCAGACACCACCTGTCCGGGATTGGACAGCCTTTGATCCAAAGCCAGTTTTGCTGATTTCCGGACTGTACACAGGAATCCCGGATGGGTGGTAAACCTACTGGTGAGGAGAGGGCATGTAATGTAAAGACTGTTGATGAGACAGCATGTAATGTAGAGACTAGCGAGGGGAGGGCATGTAATGTACTGAACAGGGAGGGGAGAAGGCATGCAATGTGCAGACTGTGAGGAAAGCGAATGCAATGTAGAGACTGGTGATGAAGGGTCAGATTAAGCACAGGCAGATGGTTGAAGGGAGTGTGTGGGACATAGACTGGCGAGGGAGAGTCAGATAGGAAATAAGCAGATGGAGAGAGGGCATGTGAACACAGAATGGAGAGAAGGGGGCGTGACAGATGCAACTAAAATCAGTAAAACTACAAACACCCCTAGGGCCAAATGTAATAGAGTGAGAGTTTCAGAAAGTGAGAGATTTGGTAAGGTTTTGCAGTTTTTTTTAAAGTGGCAATCATTTACACATCAAGATCAACCTGGTTTTGTAGTGTAAATGATTGCCACTTTAAAAAGAACTGAAAAACCTTACCAAATCTCTCACTTTCTGAAACTCTCACTCTATTACATTTGGCCCCAAGTATCATCGCAGTTCCTGCTAAAGTTGTATTTAAGCAGCAACCACAATCACCGTTTTTTTTTTCCTAATCAAAAAGCAAGTTAGGTACCCTTTAATTATGTATCTGCATATTTTATTTAGCTGAGATACAAGCATAATCAGTCTGCTACACAGACTCTCAGCATGTCATGTGAAGGCAGAGATGAATAAGGAGAACTATATTTTATGGAGTAGACAGAGCTCAGAGGGGTATATGAAAGCTTCACTGCTTAATACATCATGGAGGGAATGTAATAGGGTGTGAGAATGAGAAAGTGAGAGATTTTGTGAGAGTTTTCCTATTTTTTTTAAAGTGGCAATAATTTACTGTACATGGCAAAACCAGGAGAACCCTCACAAAATCTCTAATTTTCTGATTCTCACACCCTATTACAATCCCCCCCCATGTGTCATGTAACCAGTACAAGATTATGGTCCTGAAATCTGAGAGCTGAAATTGATGAAGGGCCTATTGTGTGCCACCACAGAGAGTGTGACCAGTGCTGTTGTGGTGTGACTAGTTATGTGGGGGGAGGGTGTCTCTTGTGCTGTGGGGCGGCATCCAGAGGTGTAATTCATTCCAGTGGCAATTTAGAATTTGGAGCTCAGGTGGTCTTCTATGTTCGTATGTGCCTACAGTATACCTGTATATGTTCCCCTATGTCCGTATGTGCCTTTGTCCATATGTGCCTACAATATGCCTATATATGCCCCTCTATGTCTTTATGTGCCTATATCTGTATGTGCCTATGTCTATATGTGCTCGTCTATGGGTTTGGTACGGGATCCCGACAGTGAGGATTCCGACGGTCAGAATACCGACACTTCTTGGTCAGAATACCAACACTTCTTAAACCTACCTCTTACCCTCTCCCTAACCCTCCCTCAGCCTACCCCTAACTCCCCCCTCATCCAGCCTAACTCTAACCCTCCTCTCCCCTCCTGCAATCTTAATTCTAACCTCCCCTTCCCAGAGCCTAACCCTAACCTTCACCCTAGTGCCTAACCCTAACCTCTCCTCCCGCAGCATAACCCTAACCCTCCATGGCATACTTGCGTTCGGGAAAGGGGGGAGAGAGAGAAAGGGGGGAAAGAGAGAAAAAAGGGGTTAGAGAAAGAGATAAAGGGAGGTGAGAGAGAGGATGAGAGAAAGAGGGGAGAGAGAAAGATAAAAGGGGGTGAGAGAGAGGGGTAGAGAGAGAAATGTGGGAAAGAGAAGATAAAGTGGGTGAAAGAGAGGGCGGAGAGAAAGAAAGGGGAGGAAGAGAGAAAAGAGGGAGAGAGGGAAAGGGGGATAGAGAAAGATAAAGGAGGGGAGAGAGAGGGAAAGAGAGAGAGAGAGGGTGAGAGAGAAAGAGATAAAAGGGGTGAGAGAGAGAGAAGGTGAGACAAAGGGGGGAGAGAGTAAGAAAGGGGAGGATGAGAGAGAGAGAAGGGAGAGGGAGAGAAAGAGAAGTGGGAGAGAGAGGGGAAGAAAGAACGGGGAAGACAGAGAAAGAGAGAGAGAAGGGAGAGATGGGGGTTGACACAAAAGGCGGGATCTATTAAAATACATCGCCGCCCCTCGCATCAATGCTAATCGCATATGTACTAACATATGCAATTGTTACAGATGACAGAGGCCAGAGGCCCTCCACGATACCTGTCAGCCCTGGGAGGTGACGTGTGCTGGGAGTCCCTGGGTGGAGGATCGTGGCTTGCAGCTTCCTGGACACAGGTGAGGGGGTTTCGGCGGGTGCGACACTGGGCAGTGGGTGCGGCTCTGAGCGGCGGGTGCGAAAGAAGCCCATAGGCTTTTATAGGTTATCGCCATAAAAAGATGACGATACCCACAGCGGTGAAAACCCGGAGGCCTTGTCTTAGTACATATGAAAATGCGGTAAATAATCCCCAAATACGGGGGTTACATCTCTCCCAGAGAGAGAAAGGGGGGTAGAGAAGAAGTGAGTGGGAGAGAGAGAAAGGGGAAGAGAGATGGGGGATTAAGAGGAGAGAAAGAGAAAGTGGAAGAAACAGAGAGAGAGAGAGAGAGAGAGAGAGAGAAGGGGGAAGAAACAGAGAGAAGGGGGAGACAGAGTGAAGGGGAGACTCAGGAGAGAAGGGGGGAGGGGTAAGAGAGAGAGAAGAGATGAGATACAGAGAGAGAGAGAAGGGTTGAGACAGAGAGAAAGTGAAGGGGGAGACAGAGAGAGAAAGGGGGGACAGAGAGAGAGAGAGAGAAAGGGGAAGACAGAGAGGGGGGGAGAGAAAGAGAAAGGAGAGAGAAAGGGGACAGACGGGGGAGACAGTGAGAGAGGGGGAGGGGTGAGAGGAGAGAGAAAGGGGGCAGAGAGAGAGAAAGATGAGAGAGAAGGGGGGTGACAGAAAGAGAAAGGGGAAGCAGCGAGGGAAAAGGGGGGGGGGAAGGTCGAGAGAGAAGGGGGAGAAGGGAGAATAGTGAGAGTGAAGGAGGGAGCGGGAAAGTGAGAGAAAAGGCGAGAGAAATTTAGTTGTGCAAGATGAGATGATTCTAAATACTGTAAATAAATGGGTAGAGAAGGCACACTTCCTGGGATATTCTGTGCATTGTGGGTCAGTGCACAATGCATTTCTCCATGAGAAGTGCTTCATTTTATTGCCGCTCTGATGTGGGTGAGATTGGGCCTCATCCTATTTTCTCTTACGTCCTAGAGGATGCTGGGGACTCCTTAAGGACCATGGGGTATAGACGGGCTCCGCAGGAGACATGGGCACTATAAAGAACTTTAGAATGGGTGTGCACTGGCTCCTCCCTCTATGCCCCTCCTTCAGACCTCAGTTAGATCCTGTGCCCAGAGGAGACTGGGTGCATTACAGGGGAGCTCTCCTGAGTTTCTCTGAAAAAGACTTTTGTTAGGTTTTTTATTTTCAGGGAGCACTGCTGGCAACAGGCTCCCTGCATCGTGGGACTGAGGAGAGAGAAGCAGACCTACTTAAGTAGAAGCCGGGTGAGTATACGAAGAAAGAAGACTTCAAAGGCAGCTGAAGACTTCGGATCTTCTATGAGGTAACTGGCTCATAGGAATATATAGGCTGCGGAGGCAATATATTTTATAATCCCCCGCCAGTATAAATAAATTTGAGCGGGACTGAAGCCCGCCGCTGAAGGGGCGGAGCTTGATCTCACAGCACTAACCAGCGCCATTTTCTCCACAGCACATTGCAGAAGCTGGCTCCCCGGACTCTCCCCTGCTGAACACGGTGACAGAGGGCAAAAAAGAGGGGGGGGGGGGGGGAGTACTTGTAAGGCGCAGTGAGTGTATAGATTAATCTATATGATTATATAAAAGCGCTGTTTATCTGGGAATTTTGTTATTGGTGCTGGGTGTGTGCTGGCATACTCTCTCTCTCTGTCTCTCCGAGGGGCTTTATTGGGGGAACTGTCTCCATATATATATATATATATATACAATCCCTGTGTGTGTGTGGGGTGTCGGTACGCCTGTGTCGGCATGTCTGAGGCAGAAGGCTCTTCTAGAGAGGAGGTGGAGCAGATGATTGTGGTGTCTCCGTCGGCAATGCCGACACCTGATTGGTTGGACATGTGGAATGTTTTAAATGCAAATGTGACCTTGTTACATAAGAGATTGGACAAAGCAGAGTCCAGGGATAATACGGGGAGTCAATCAGTGGCTTTGACGGTGTCACAGGGCCCTTCAGGGTCTCAAAAATGTCCCTTATCCCAAATAGCAGATACTGATACCGACACGGATTCTGACTCCAGTGTCGACTACGATGATGCAAGGCTACACCCAAGGGTGGCTAAAAGAATTCATTATATGATTATTGCAATAAAAGATGTTTTGCATATCACAGATGACCCATCTGTCCCTGACACAAGGGTACACATGTTTAAGGAAAAGAAACCTGAGGTAACATTTCCCCCATCTCATGAGCTGAATGCGTTATTTGAAAAAGCTTGGGAAACTCCAGACAAAAAACTGCAGATTCCCAAAAGAGTTCTTTTGGCGTATCCTTTCCCTGCACAGGACAGGGTACGGTGGGAATCCTCGCCCAGGGTGGACAAAGCTTTGACGCGCTTATCTAAGAAGGTGGCGCTACCGTCCCCAGACACGGCAGCTCTCAAAGATCCTGCTGATCGCAGACAGGAGACGACTTTAAAATCAATTTATATACATACTGGTGCTTTACTCAGACCGGCTATAGCTTCGGCTTGGGTTTGTAGCGCGGTAGCAGCTTGCACAGATACCTTGTCAGCTGATCTTGATACCCTAGATAGGGATACCATTTTGTTGACCTTAGGTCACATCAAAGACGCAGTCTTGTATATGAGAGACGCTCAGAGAGACGTCGGACTACTAGGTTCAAGGGCCAACGCGATGGCGGTCTCGGCTAGGCGAGCACTGTGGACCCGCCAATGGACAGGTGATGCCGACTCAAAGAGGCATATGGAAGTTTTACCTTACAAGGGTGAGGTTTTATTTGGGGAAGGTCTCGCGGACCTAGTTTCCACAGCTACCGCGGGTAAATCTATCTTTTTGCCTTATGTTCCCCCACAGCAAAAGAAGACTCCTCAGTATCAGATGCAGTCCTTTCGGTCGCATAAGTACAGAAGAGGTCGGGGCTATTCCTTCCTCGCCAGAAGTAAGGGTAGAGGGAAGAGAATGCCTGTTACCGCCAGTTCCCAGGAACAGAAGTCCTCCCCGGCTTCTACTAAATCCACCGCATGACGCTGGGGCTCCACTGAGGGAGGCCGCACCGGTGGGGGCACGTCTTCGACTCTTCAGCCACGTCTGGGTTCAGTCGGACGTGGATCCTTGGGCGATGGAAATTGTATCCCAGGGTTACAAGCTGGAATTCGAAGACGTGCCTCCTCGTCGATTCTTCAAATCGGCTTTACCAGCTTCTCCCCCAGAGAGGGAGATAATTTTAGCTGCAATTCAAAAGCTGTGTCAACAGCAAGTGATTATCAAGGTTCCCCTAACACAACAGGGGAAAGGATACTATTCAACCCTATTTGTGGTCCCGAAACCGGATGGCTCGGTCAGACCCATTCTTAATCTAAAATCCCTGAACCTGTTTTTGAAAAGGTTCAAGTTCAAGATGGAATCGCTCAGGGCAGTCATCTCCAGCCTGGAAGGGGGGATTTTATGGTGTCATTAGACATAAAGGATGCATATCTTCACGTCCCCATATATCCTCCTCATCAGGCACCCCAAGGGTGTTCCCCAAGGTAATGGCAGAAATGATGGTGCTCCTACGCAGGCAAGGAGTCACAATTATCCCGTACTTGGACGATCTCCTGATAAAAGCGAGATCAAAGGAACAATTGCAGAAAAGCGTGTCGCTCTCCCTGGGAGTGCTACAGCAACATGGATGGATTCTAAATCTACCAAAGTCGCATTTGGTTCCAACGACTCGGCTGTCTTTCTTAGGCATGATTCTGGACACAGAACAAAAGAGGGTTTTTCTCCCGAGGGAAAAAGCCCAGGAACTCCAGAACATGGTAAGAGACCTGTTGAAACCGAAAAGAGTGTCAGTCCATCAGTGCACCCAAGTACTGGGGAAAATGGTGGCGACCTACGAGGCCATCCCCTTCGGCAGGTTTCATGCGAGGACTTTTCAGTGGGACCTTCTTAACAAGTGGTCCGGGTCCCACCTTCAAATACATCAGAAAATAACTCTGTCCCCCAGGGCCAGGGTCTCTCCCCTGTGGTGGCTCCAGAGTGCTCACCTTCTAGAGGGTCGCAGGTTCGGCATTCAGGACTGGGTTCTGATAACCACGGACGCGAGCCTCCGAGGATGGGGAGCAGTCACACAAGGAAGGAATTTTCAGGGACTGTGGTCAAGCCAGGAGGCTTGTCGACACATCAACATACTGGAATTGAGGACCATATACAACGGCCTACGACAAGCGGAGAATATTCTTCGCGACCTTCCAGTTCTGATTCAATCAGACAACGTCACAGCCGTGGCTCATGTAAACCGCCAAGGCGGGACAAGGAGCAGAGTGGCAATGGCGGAAGCCACCAGGATTCTGCACAGGGCAGAAAATCACGTAAGCGCTCTGTCAGCGGTATTCATTCCGGGAGTGGACAACTGGGAAGCAGACTTCCTCAGCAGACACGATCTCCATCCAGGAGAGTGGGGACTTCATCAAGAAGTTTTTGCAGAGATAACAAGTCTTTGGGGACTTTCTCAAATAGACATGATGGCGTCACGCCTCAACAAGAAGCTTCAGAGGTATTGTGCCAGGTCAAGGGACCCTCAGGCAGTAGCGGTGGACGCTCTCGTGACACCATGGGTGTTTCAGTCGGTCTAAGTGTTCCCTCCTCTTCCTCTCATCTCAAAGATACTGAGAATCATAAGGTGAAAAAGAGTGCAGACAATACTCATTGTTCCAGATTGGCCTCGAAGGGCCTGGTATTCAGATCTTCAGGAGCTGCTCACAGAAGATCCGTGGCCTCTTCCTCTCAGGGAGGACCTGTTGCAGCAGGGGCCCTGCGTGTTCCAAGACTTACCGCGGTTACGTTTGACGGCATGGCGGTTGAACGCCAAATCCTAGCTGGGAAGGGTATTCCGGAGGAAGTCATCCCTACGCTGATAAAGGCTAGGAAGGAGGTGACGGCGAAACATTATCACCGTATCTGGAGGAAGTATGTTTCTTGGTGTGAAGCCAAGAATGCTCCTATGGAAGACTTCCATTTGGGCCGGTTTCTCCACTTTCTACAGACTGGAGTGGATATGGGCCTAAAGTTAGGCTCCATTAATGTACAGATTTCGGCCCTTTCTATATTCTTCCAAAAAGAATTGGCTTCTCTCCCAGAAGTCCAGACTTTTGTAAAAGGAGTGCTGCACATTCAGCCTCCTTTTGTGCCCCCAGTGGCACCATGGGACCTTAACGTGGTGTTACAGTTCCTAAAATCTCACTGGTTTGAGCCTCTTCAAACTATTGAGTTAAAATTTCTCACTTGGAAGGTGGTCATATTGTTGGCCTTGGCATCTGCAAGGCGGGTGTCCGAATTGGCGGCCTTGTCTCATAAGAGCCCCTATTTCATTTTCCATGTGGATAGAGCAGAGTTGAGGACTCGTCCTCAATTTTTGCCTAAGGTGGTGTCATCGTTTCATATGAACCAACCTATTGTGGTGCCTGTGGCTACGGGAGCTTTGGAGGATTCCAAATCCCTTGATGTTGTCAGGGCCTTAAAAATTTACGTAGCCAGGACGGCTCGAATTAGGAAAACAGAAGCTCTGTTTGTCCTGTATGCAGCCAACAAGGTTGGCGCTCCTGCTTCTAAGCAGACTATTGCTCGCTGGATCTGCAACACGATTCAGCAGGCTCATTCTACGACTGGATTGCCGGTACCAAATTCGGTAAAGGCCCATTCCACTAGGAAGGTGGGCTCTTCTTGGGCGGCTGCCCGAGGCGTCTCGGCTTTACAGCTTTGCCGAGCAGCTACTTGGTCGGGTTCAAACACTTTTGCTAAATTCTACAAGTTTGATACCCTGGCTGATGAGGACCTCGTGTTTGCTCATATCGGTGCTACAGAGTCATCTGCACTCTCCCGCCCGGTTTGGAGCTTTGGTATAATACCCATGGTCCTTACGGAGTCCCCAGCATCCTCAAGGACGTAAGAGAAAATAAGATTTTAAACCTACCGGTAAATCTTTTTCTCCTAGTCCGTAGAGGATGCTGGGCGCCCGTCCCACTGCGGACATATTTCTGCATGACTTGTATATAGTTCTTGCTTACATAAGGGTTATGTTACAGTTAAGATCAGTCGTTGACTGTTACTGTTTGTTTCATACTGTTAACTGGTTGCGTATGTTCCAAGTTATACGGTGTGGATGGTGTGGGCTGGTGTGAATCTTGCCCTTAGATTACCAAAATCCTTTCCTCGTACTGTCCGTCTCCTTTGGGCACAGTTTCTCTAACTGAGGTCTGGAGGAGGGGCATAGAGGGAGGAGCCAGTGCACACCCATTCTAAAGTTCTTTATAGTGCCCATGTCTCCTGCGGAGCCCGTCTATACCCCATGGTCCTTAAGGAGTCCCCAGCATCCTCTACGGACTAGGATAAAAAGATTTACCGTTAGGTTTAAAATCTTATTATTTTAATGTTTGGCATTTTGTAACATTTATTGCAGTTCTGGTGATACTCTTTAAAAGCACAGTCTTTAAAAGAGTAGGTAAGTATGTACTGCAATATACAATGGAAGCTGCACATTCAGTTTACTAATACCCCTCAAGTACTTGAAAGAGAGGGGTTAATTCTAAACAAGAATAATACACAAAACAGGTTTCTCCAGCACACCAAGGGGTATTGGCAGTAATATCTGAACACTGCATGGTAGATAATTCAGAGATATTAGTTACATATATTTGCAAAGATATGGTTATGTCTCTAGGCCAATGCCAAGGCTTCTCTGATACTGAAGGTCCCTAACACTGCATTATAACAGTACCCACTCTGGGCCATATCATTTTCTACTGTAAAGCCACATAGCACTTACAAAGATATGTCTACATTGAGATCCAGGTTACCTGGAGTCACCCCTAAGTCCACCAAATGGCACTACAAGAACTAGCATGCTCTCCAAATGCTGGCCCCATTTGTGCCTCTCAGAACTGCAATATAACATGAAGCTGCTCAATCAGTTTAGTAATACCCCTCAGGTACTTGAAAGGGAAGGGTTGTTCTAAGCAAGAAAAATACACAAAACAGGTTTTCCCAGCACACCAAGGGGTATTAGTAATATGATTTGAACACTTCCTGGTGATAAATTATTCAGAGATCTTGGTAACATTTATTTGCAAAGATATGGTTAAGCCTCCAGGCCAACGTCAAGGCTTCTCTGATACTTGAGGTTCCTGACAGTGCATGTATGTACTGCAGGCAGCAAGGTGATATGCTGATGGAGCGGCGAGGTAAAATACACTGCTGAGGTGCTGGAAGAGCATGTAAGAGGCACTGTTGATGTGAGGCTGGAGCAGAGTAGCAGCCAGATGGCGAAGCTGCGGGTGGAGGATATGATTGCCTTATAATCCTTGCAATAGCTCAGGTGGAATTTGGTCCCCGTATCTGTGCAGGCACTTGTAGGAGCAGTACAAGCTAAGGCATACATATATTACAAATGCTGCCCCGGCAATCAGGAGCCACTTCACCAATCCAGACACAAATTTCTGGATGAATCCACGTGTCTGACGCTGCTCCTGGGGGTGTCCCTCATTCTGCTCCTTGGGGTGTATCTCACTCTGCTATATAGTAGCAAATATTTGAGTACTGTGCTTTACCACTACTGGAAAGGGAGTCCCGGATCCGTGGCTCCTCATCCTACCCCTAAGCACTACTTCTAGGTGTCGCAGGCTGTGCTGGCCGTGGGGGGAATGAACGTGCTGCTGGGGCTGCAGAGGTGGCCTTGCGGCTGGGCTTCTGTACCATGGTAGGCTGGAGATGAATGGCTGCATCGTCCACCAGGAGAAGTGGTGAGTAATCAGCGATCAGGAAGGGCTGTGCTGATATGAGAAGCACAGCCATAGGTGGCTGGTCCCTGGGGAGGGATGAGCCACAACTAACAAATCAGTGTTGGCTTCAGCACGTATATCTGCTAGGGCTGGCTCTATAATTACACCACTGCTCTCTAATATATATATCTGCATATTTGAAATGAGATGTTCTGCAATGTCTTAAAAAGCCCAGCTTTTACTGTGTCTGTATGCTGTTAGTGGTGCACTCATATCGCCTTAGTTGCTGTTCCATATCCTAGCTGTGAGAGAATCAGCATGTTATTCCTGAGTGAGAGTCAGTGTGAGGTGAGTAGTTATCTGTATAACGTGATATGATCAGTCAGTATTAGGGGAGAGGGGTGACTGGGACTGTGTGGCTATGACTTTTGCCCGCCGCTGCAGGACTCTGAGGGTGGTGGTGTCACCAGGACACTGTGGCACTGCGTACTTACCTTGCCTAGAATCCTTTTGTACGCGTTACACCACGGAGTTGCAGCTTATACACGTTACACCACAGAGGAATCGCTTATACACATTACACCACGGAGGAGCCGCATATACGCGTTACACCACAGAGGAGCCGCTTATACACATTACACCATGGAGGAGCTGCTTATACGCATTACACCACAGAGGAGCCGCTTATACGCGTTACACCACAGTAGAGCCAATTATACACGTTACACCACAGAGGAGCCGCTTATACATGTTACACCACAGAGGAGCTGATTATACACGTTATACCACAGAGGAGCCGCTTATACACGTTACACCACAGTAGAGCCACTTATACACATTACACCACAGTAAAGCCACTTATACACATTACACCACAGTAGAGCCACTTATACACGTTACACCACAGAGGAGCCGCTTATACACGTTGCACCACAGAGGAGCCGCTTATACATGTTACATCACAGAGGAGCGGCTTATAGACGTTACATTACAGAGAAGCCGTTTATATACATTACACCACAGTAGAACCGCTTATACATGTTACATAGATTGTATAGCGCGCACACTGACACACACGTAGGGTACAGGTCCCAAGGGCACACACACACACACACACACACACACACACACACACACACACACTTTGTACAGCAACCAGGGGCACACGGTCACACACACACACACACACACACACACACACACACTGTGCAGTGGGAGCTGCCTCTGCCATGTTCCATCTATAGGTCATAGCTCCAGCTCCCCCGCGTTAGTAGACGCTGCACTGTTTTCCTCCCCCTGTTCCCTGGCATCGGGGGAGGGCTGTGGAGACAGAGTAGGCAATTCTAGGTCTCCTCTGTGCTCTTATCAGGGGAGCCTGGCTGTTACTGTCCAGGTCAGCTAGGTGGTACGGCAGCGGCAGAGAGAGTACCAATGACTTCAGCAGCGCCCTCACCTATCCAGCGCTGTATGCAGCCGTGTAGTTGGCGTATGTGTAGGTCCGGGCCTGTATGTGGCTAATGACCACCTGTTCATTATATATACAAGTTGTGCTCAGAAGTTTACATACCCTAGCAAAATTTGTGATTTTCTGGCCATTTGTCAGAAAATATGAATGATAACTCACAAACTTTTCTTTCACTCAGTGGTTGGGTGAAGCCATTTATTGTCAAACAACTGTGTTTACTCTTTTTAAATCATAATGACAACAGAAACTACCCAAATGACCCCGATCAAAAGTTTACATACCCTGGAGATTTTGGCCTGATAACATGCACACAAGTTGACACAAACGGGTTTGAATGGCTACTAAAGGTAACCATCCTCACCTGTGATCTGTTTGCTTGTAATCAGTGTGTGTGTATAAAAGGTCAGTGAGTTTCTGGACTCCTGAAAGACCCTTGCATCTTTCATCCAGTGCTGCACTGACGTGTCTGGATTCTGAGTCATGGGGAAAGCTAAAGAATTGTCAAAGGATCTGCGGGAAAAGGTAATTGAACTGTATAAAACAGGAAAGGGATATAAAAAGATATCCAAGCAATTGAGAATGCCAATCAGCAGTGTTCAAACTCTAATTAAGAAGTGGAAAATTAGGGATTCTGTGGAAACCAAATCACGGTCAGGTAGACCAACAAAAATTTCAGCCACAACTGTCAGGAAAATTGTTCGGGATGCAAAGAAAAATCCACAAATAACTTCAGCTGAAATACAGGACTCTCTGAAAAAAAGTGGTGTGGTTGTTTCAAGATGCACAATAAGGAGGCATTTGAAGAAAAATGGGCTACATGGTCGAGTCGCCAGAAAAAAGCCATTACTACGCAAATGCCACAAAGCATCCCGCTTACAATACTCCAAACAGCACAGAGACAAGCCTCAAAACTTCTGGAACAAAGTCATTTGGAGTGATGAGACCAAAATTGAACTTTTTGGCCACAACCATAAACGTTACATTTGGAGAGGAGTCAACAAGGCCTATGATGAAAGGTACACCATTCCTACTGTGAAACACGAAGGTGGATCGCTGATGTTTTGGGGATGTGTGAGCTACAAAGGCACTGGAAACTTGGTCAAAATTGATGGCAAGATGAATGCAGCATGTTATCAGAAAATACTGGAGGAAAATTTGCACTCATCAGCCTGGAAGGTGCGCATGGGACGTACTTGGACGTTCCAACATGACAATGATCCAAAACAAGTCGAGCTGTCATTGGCTACAGCAGAAAAAAAGTAAAGGTTCTGGACTGGCCATCTCAGTTTCCTGACCTCAATATCATTGAGCCACTCTGGAGAGATCTCAAACGTGCAGTTCATGCAAGACAGCCCAAGAATTTACAGGAACTGGAGGCTTTTTGCCAAGAAGAATGGGCAGCTTTACCATCTGAGAAAATAAAGAGCCTCATCCATCATCCATAACTACCACAAAAGACTTCAAGCTGTCATTGATGTTAAAGGGGGCAATACACGGTATTAAGAACTGGGGTATGTAAACTTTTGATCAGGGTCATTTGGGTAGTTTCTGTTGTCATTGTGATTTAAAAAGAGTAAACACAGTTGTTTGACAATAAATGGCTTCACCGAACCACTAACCATGAGTGAAAGAAAAGTTTGTGAGTTATCATTCATATTCTCTGACAAGTGGCCAGAAAATCACAAATTCTGCTAGGGTATGTAAACTTATGAGCACAGCTATATATATATATATATATATATATATATACACACACACACACACACACACACACACACACACACACACACACACACACACACACACACACACACACACACAATAATTGTGTATGGTTGACCCTTCTCCCTAATGTGCGAGCCACAAATTCCAAATGTGGGACAGCCTTGGGGTAGGAGGACAAACCGCCGGTTTTAGTATGGAGCAAGGGGTTCTAGACGGAACTGTGACGGGGAAGGGAACGGGAAGATTTGTGAGGGAGTGCAGGACTAAAATGTTGGGGGAGTCGGGAAGGAGGGGTAGCGGGAGGGGAATCACAACCGCACCTGGAGGTGGAAGGGGGAAGGGCTATAGACAAGAGGGAATGGTGCCAGCCACAGCTGGGGCGGAGACTGTTAAAACTTGTTTATGTGTGTGTGTGTGTGTATATATATATATATACTATGCAGAGATTTGGCAGCAATATGTTAATATGTATCTATATATATATATATGTATAAAAATATAATTAGTAGCATCTTCAATCGGTGACGGTGCTTACCTTTTACAGAGGTACTGCAGGACACTGACACCCCTTCTCTGATCAGCAGCTGCCAGGTAGCTCAGTCACAGTCATCAGAGCTACCTTCATGGAGCTGAGCTGGCTGCTGCACAGTGCACACTTGGACAGCAGTTCTACACAGTGTTGGGGCGGCAGCGTAGCGCTTGTTGTCATGTCACGTGGGGGGATGCGATGTCCTGTCATGAAGCTGCTGCGCTGGAGAGTCAGGTACTGTGCGGCGCAGGGAGGCCTTTTGAATCAAAATTATTAAGCCCGGGTTTTCAACCCCAGGCAGGAAATCAGGGGAGGGGGGGTTTGCTGTGGCCCTGTAACAGGAAAGAAAACTATTCCTGTGTACAGCAGCGCAGCGCATCTGATCCTCTGGGCCTATTTTGATGAGGCGTCCTGGAGCTGCAGCTCCATCCGCCCCATTGTTAATCCCGCCCTGCATGTAACTGTGGTTGCCGTGGTAGTCCATAGCACTGTATACAGAATTATAAACAATATCAGTCTGAAGAAAAAAAAAAAAAAAGGTAAAATGGCAAATACAGGGGGTCATTCCGGGTTGATCGCTCGATGACGATTTTCGCAGCACAGCGATCAGGTGAAAAAATGGCATTTATGCGCATGTGTATGCCCCGCAATGCGCACGCGCTACGTATGGGTACAAAGCTCTTTGTGGTTGTGCACAGGTTCTAGCGAAGTTTTCCTTCGCACTGACGGCCGCAAGAAGATTGACAGGAAGGGGGCGTTTCTGGGTGTCAACTGACCGTTTTCAGGGAGTGTTTGCAAAAACGCAGGCGTGGCTGGGCATTCGCTGGGCGGGTGTATGACGTCAAATCCGGACAGGAATAGGCTGAAGTGATCGCAAATGCTGAGTAGGTTCAGAGCTACTCAGAATCTGCACAAACTGTTTTTGCAGAGCTCGGCTGCACATGCGTTCGCACTTCTGCTAAGCTAAGATACACTCCCCAGTGGGCAGTGGCATAGCGTTTGCACGGCTGCTAAAAACTGCTAGTGAGCGATCAACTTGGAATGACCCCCACAGTACTGTACCAACAGTCTTATTTTTTGTATGGGATCACTGCTTTAAACATTTACTTTTTTCCTTGTGGTTTAGTCATTTCAAAGGTAGAACCTTCCTGATTTATCTTTAGAACAAAGTGAAATAAAATCAGTCTTTTTTTTTATTTCTAGCAAAGGGTTTGTGACACTTTTATAGAATTACAGTGTGAAAACAATGCATATACCTAAATACACATCTAAGAATGAACAAGCCACTGATATGCGATGCCTGTATTTACTCGTTATGTTTGAGGATAGAACGTTTAATTGACTGTTTCAGTTGAGACTGTTGGCACATGCTATAGATATCCTTTCCTTGCAGTAGTGTTCAGATACAGTATTCTGTGTGTAATGTCAGCTATCTGCATCCTCTACCCCCCCCCCCCCCCCCCCCCCCGCCAACCCCTCCCAATAGCACACACTGTAGCTGCTCACTGCGTCAATGTCAGAACTCGGAGAGAGGCCGCTGTGTGTGGCAGCCAATCACCTAGGTGGTGACAATTACAGATTACTCTGCGCCTTTGGGATTCCCACTTATAAGAGTTCATTAGATTTGCTGCAGGGGTCCTTCATTCATTTTCCTTATTAAGAGTAGACTGCTGTTTTTAAGCTTATGGGAAAAGCAGTCGGCAGACATCACTTTCACTGCACTTGCAGCTTGTGTAATATTTATATGCAGAAATAAAAAATAAATTAAAATACCAATTTCTTCCACCATAGCAAACTAGGTATAGAAATATGTTATCCGTACAACAGCATCTGATTTAAAATGAAATTCATTGCCACTAAAAAAAAAACTATTAATAGGCTAATAGGCTGTCCTGTGAAATGGCAGGGGTATACTGCGAGAGGCGAGCTCAGATTTAAGGTGCCATTCAGGGCAGGATATAGACAGCTCAGCAATGAATTTCAATGTGCTATAGTCCCATTCATCTGCTTTATGCAACATAAATGTCAGTGTATCTCCAAGATATTTGCTTCCTAACTCCCATTAGAATGCCTTTGCCCAACATGCATTGCAAGCCTGGAACACCACCACATCGGTGGTACATAAAATATTTGTTACTGTGTAAGGAACTGCCATATTACTTCCCTCTGAGGTTGGTGTACCACCCTTCATGCAGCTGATGTGACCCTGTATGTTTTTTTATCGTGATGTTATTGCTGTAGAGCACACTTATTACATTAAGTTTACAACCACTGAAGTATAATATAGTGTCCAACAGTTGAGAAACGCAGTGACTAAATAGGAACAGAGAGGGTTAAACATCTGAGGCTGGGAATGGCATTGTGGGTATCAGGTGATAGGACTATCCAATAAGGATGCAGGGATAGAGTGGGTAGTTTCATGCATTAGGGCTAGCTGGAGGAGGAGTCAGCCTCTTTTTTCTGATCTTCCCACCCTCCCCCTCTTTTTTGTTGTGTAGGTAGCTTTTACGTTAGCTGTTTTGGCGGGAAAGAACGGCAAGTTACCTGTTTTAGGTCATATATAGATTATTTAATGATTGATTCATAGTTTGGTGCGCTCACCTTCGTTGACTGTGTATAATGGCTGGACCACCTAGACGGGGGCAGCGACATCACCCAGACGGGTGGGTAGTCATGGTAGAAGGTTGAGTGGATACCTTTTGTTGTTACTTTGTTTGGGAAGTATGTTGCAGTTTTGTGGATTGGGGAATGAGTTCTATCCATTCTTTCTTTGCCACCATTATCTAATCCTTTTCTTTACAGCTAGTTAAAGTTTATAGTTATTTAAATAAATCCGCTAACATTTCTCTGCCAAACCTAAGTGTCCATGTCGTTATTTTAGGTAAGATAAAGTGTGTTATGATTCATGCACAAGGTCATTCATCAGCCGTTAGGATGTTTAATCAGTGTTGTACAAGTGGATCTCAAACAGTGTAAAAAGATGTAGTTGCTGCTTTGGCAGTTGAAGGTATTGGCCCCTCCAGTTCTCACTTTGTGGCTCTGCTATTGCAGGAAACAAGGTTCCTATTAAATTTATGACGCAGTAAACAATGTATGTTGGCTGTATTTGTTTTCTGTAACAGTCCAACTTCACCAGACCAAAGAGCTGGTGGTCTTTTGCCAGGTTTTTAGGCTCACCCCCTCTTTCTACTGTACCGTGCCACTGCCACCCTCATTCAACTTCTGTCTGGAGTTCTGTTGAACAGAGAAGCTTAGAGAACTTCCTCATGGTAAATTCATGTGGAGGAAGGCACTGGGATTTTCTAATGTTATTGTGGGGAATGAATTGCAGTGTATATCGGGTGTAGTGTAGTAATGTAGTACAGCTTATAGGGGGGTTTAGTGTAGAGATGAGCGGGTTCGGTTCCTCGGAATCCGAACCCGCCCGAACTTCATGTTTTTTTACACGGGTCCGAGCGACTCGGATCTTCCCGCCTTGCTCGGTTAACCCGAGCGCGCCCGAACGTCATCATGACGCTGTCGGATTCTCGCGAGGCTCGGATTCTATCGCGAGACTCGGATTCTATATAAGGAGCCGCGCGTCGCCGCCATTTTCACACGTGCATTGAGATTGATAGGGAGAGGACGTGGCTGGCGTCCTCTCCATTTAGATTAGAAGAGAGAGAGTGAGATTGAGACAGAGACACTTGATTTACTGGAGCTTAGGAGTACTAGAGAGTGCAGAGTTTACTAGTGACTGACCACTGACCAGTGACCACCAGTGCAGTTTTATTTAATATAATCCATTCTCTGCCTGAAAAAAACGATACACAGTGACTCAGTCACATACCATATCTGTGCTCAGCCCAGTGTGCTGCATCATCTATGTATAATATCTGACTGTGCTCACACAGCTTAATTGTGGGGGAGACTGGGGAGCAGTTATAGGTTATAGCAGGAGCCAGGGCACACTTTTGCTGCAGGCAGGAGTGCCACTGCCAGTGTGACTGACCAGTGACCTGACCACACTGACCACCAGTATAGTATACTATATTGTGATTGCCTGAAAAAGTTAAACACTCGTCGTGTGACTTGTGTGGTGTTTTTTTTTTTATTCTATAAAAAACTCATTCTGCTGACAGACAGTGTCCAGCAGGTCCGTCATTATATAATATAATTATATACCTGTCCGGCTGCAGTAGTGATATATATATATTTTTTATATCATTATTTATCATCCAGTCGCAGCAAACACAGTACGGTAGTTCACGGCTGTAGCTACCTCTGTGTCGGCACTCGGCAGTCCATCCATAATTGTATACCACCTACCCGTGGTTTTTTTTTTCTTTCTTCTTTATACATACTACATCTCATTATCATCCAGTCTATATTAGCAGCAGACACAGTACAGTACGGTACTCCACGGCTGTAGCTACCTCTGTGTCGGCACTCGGCAGTCCATCCATAATTGTATACCACCTACCCGTGGTTTTTTTTTTCTTTCTTCTTTATACATACTACATCTCATTATCATCCAGTCTATATTAGCAGCAGACACAGTACAGTACGGTAGTCCACGGCTGTAGCTACCTCTGTGTCGGCACTCGGCAGTCCGTCCATAATTGTATACCACCTACCCGTGGTTTTTTTTTCTTTCTTCTTTATACATACATACTACATCTCATTATCAACCAGTCTATATTAGCAGCAGACACAGTACAGTACGGTAGTCCACGGCTGTAGCTACCTCTGTGTCGGCACTCGGCAGTCCATCCATAATTGTATACCACCTACCCGTGGTTTTTTTTTCTTTCTTCTTTATACATACTACATCTCATTATCATCCAGTCTATATTAGCAGCAGACACAGTACAGTACGGTAGTCCACGGCTGTAGCTACCTCTGTGTCGGCACTCGGCAGTCCGTCCATAATTGTATACCACCTACCCGTGTTTTTTTTTTCTTTCTTCTTTATACATACATACTACATCTCATTATCATCCAGTCTATATTAGCAGCAGACACAGTACAGTACGGTAGTCCACGGCTGTAGCTACCTCTGTGTCGGCACTTGGCAGTCCATCCATAATTGTATACCACCTACCCGTGGTTTTTTTTTCTTTCTTCTTTATACATACTACATCTCATTATCAACCAGTCTATATTAGCAGCAGACACAGTACAGTACGGTAGTCCACGGCTGTAGCTACCTCTGTGTCGGCACTCGGCAGTCCATCCATAATTGTATACCACCTACCCGTGGTTTTTTTTTCTTTCTTCTTTATACATACATACTACATCTCATTATCATCCAGTCTATATTAGCAGCAGACACAGTACAGTACGGTAGTCCACGGCTGTAGCTACCTCTGTGTCGGCACTCGGCAGTCCATCCATAATTGTATACCACCTACCCGTGGTTTTTTTTTCTTTCTTCTTTATACATACATCTCATTATCATCCAGTCTATATTAGCAGCAGACACAGTACAGTACGGTAGTCCACGGCTGTAGCTACCTCTGTGTCGGCACTCGGCAGTCCATCCATAATTGTATACCACCTACCCGTGGTTTTTTTTTCTTTCTTCTTTATACATACATACTACATCTCATTATCAACCAGTCTATATTAGCAGCAGACACAGTACAGTACGGTAGTCCACGGCTGTAGCTACCTCTGTGTCGGCACTCGGCAGTCCGTCCATAATTGTATACCACCTACCCGTGGTTTTTTTTTCTTTCTTCTTTATACATACATACTACATCTCATTATCATCCAGTCTATATTAGCAGCAGACACAGTACAGTACGGTAGTCCACGGCTGTAGCTACCTCTGTGTCTGCACTTGGCAGTCCATCCATAATTGTATACCACCTACCCGTGGTTTTTTTTTCTTTCTTCTTTATACATACTACATCTCATTATCAACCAGTCTATATTAGCAGCAGACAAAGTACAGTACGGTAGTCCACGGCTGTAGCTACCTCTGTGTCAGCACTCGGCAGTCCGTCCATAATTGTATACCACCTACCCGTGGTTTTTTTTTCTTTCTTCTTTATACATACATACTACATCTCATTATCATCCAGTCTATATTAGCAGCAGACACAGTACAGTACGGTAGTCCACGGCTGTAGCTACCTCTGTGTCGGCACTTGGCAGTCCATCCATAATTGTATACCACCTACCCGTGGTTTTTTTTTCTTTCTTCTTTATACATACTACATCTCATTATCATCCAGTCTATATTAGCAGCAGACACAGTACAGTACGGTAGTCCACGGCTGTAGCTACCTCTGTGTCGGCACTCGGCAGTCCATTCATAATTGTATACTAGTATCCATCCATCTCCATTGTTTACCTGAGGTGCCTTTTAGTTGTGCCTATTAAAATATGGAGAACAAAAATGTTGAGGTTCCAAAATTAGGGAAAGATCAAGATCCACTTCCACCTCGTGCTGAAGCTGCTGCCACTAGTCATGGCCGAGACGATGAAATGCCAGCAACGTCGTCTGCCAAGGCCGATGCCCAATGTCATAGTACAGAGCATGTCAAATCCAAAACACCAAATATCAGTAAAAAAAGGACTCCAAAACCTAAAATAAAATTGTCGGAGGAGAAGCGTAAACTTGCCAATATGCCATTTACCACACGGAGTGGCAAGGAACGGCTGAGGCCCTGGCCTATGTTCATGGCTAGTGGTTCAGCTTCACATGAGGATGGAGGCACTCAGCCTCTCGCTAGAAAAATGAAAAGACTCAAGCTGGCAAAAGCAGTAGCACCGCAAAGAACTGTGCGTTCTTCGAAATCCCAAATCCACAAGGAGAGTCCAATTGTGTCGGTTGCGATGCCTGACCTTCCCAACACTGGACGTGAAGAGCATGCGCCTTCCACCATTTGCACGCCCCCTGCAAGTGCTGGAAGGAGCACCCGCAGTCCAGTTCCTGATAGTCAGATTGAAGATGTCAGTGTTGAAGTACACCAGGATGAGGAGGATATGGGTGTTGCTGGCGCTGGGGAGGAAATTGACCAGGAGGATTCTGATGGTGAGGTGGTTTGTTTAAGTCAGGCACCCGGGGAGACACCTGTTGTCCGTGGGAGGAATATGGCCGTTGACATGCCTGGTGAAAATACCAAAAAAATCAGCTCTTCGGTGTGGAACTATTTCAACAGAAATGCGGACAACAGGTGTCAAGCCGTGTGTTCCCTTTGTCAAGCTGTAATAAGTAGGGGTAAGGACGTTAACCACCTCGGAACATCCTCCCTTATACGTCACCTGCAGCGCATTCATAATAAGTCAGTGACAAGTTCAAAAACTTTGGGTGACAGCGGAAGCAGTCCACTGACCAGTAAATCCCTTCCTCTTGTAACCAAGCTCACGCAAACCACCCCACCAACTCCCTCAGTGTCAATTTCCTCCTTCCCCAGGAATGCCAATAGTCCTGCAGGCCATGTCACTGGCAATTCTGACGAGTCCTCTCCTGCCTGGGATTCCTCCGATGCATCCTTGCGTGTAACACCTACTGCTGCTGGCGCTGCTGTTGTTGCTGCTGGGAGTCGATGGTCATCCCAGAGGGGAAGTCGTAAGCCCACTTGTACTACTTCCAGTAAGCAATTGACTGTTCAACAGTCCTTTGCGAGGAAGATGAAATATCACAGCAGTCATCCTGCTGCAAAGCGGATAACTGAGGCCTTGACAACTATGTTGGTGTTAGACGTGCATCCGGTATCCGCCGTTAGTTCACAGGGAACTAGACAATTTATTGAGGCAGTGTGCCCCCGTTACCAAATACCATCTAGGTTCCACTTCTCTAGGCAGGCGATACCGAAAATGTACACGGACCTCAGAAAAAGACTCACCAGTGTCCTAAAAAATGCAGCTGGACCCAATGTCCACTTAACCACGGACATGTGGACAAGTGGAGCAGGGCAGGGTCAGGACTATATGACTGTGACAGCCCACTGGGTAGATGTATGGACTCCCGCCGCAAGAACAGCAGCGGCGGCACCAGTAGCAGCATCTCGCAAACGCCAACTCTTTCCTAGGCAGGCTACGCTTTGTATCACCGCTTTCCAGAATACGCACACAGCTGAAAACCTCTTACGGCAACTGAGGAAGATCATCGCGGAATGGCTTACCCCAATTGGACTCTCCTGTGGATTTGTGGCATCGGACAACGCCAGCAATATTGTGTGTGCATTAAATATGGGCAAATTCCAACACGTCCCATGTTTTGCACATACCTTGAATTTGGTGGTGCAGAATTTTTTAAAAAACGACAGGGGCGTGCAAGAGATGCTGTCGGTGGCCAGAAGAATTGCGGGACACTTTCGGCGTACAGGCACCACGTACAGAAGACTGGAGCACCACCAAAAACTACTGAACCTGCCCTGCCATCATCTGAAGCAAGAAGTGGTAACGAGGTGGAATTCAACCCTCTATATGCTTCAGAGGTTGGAGGAGCAGCAAAAGGCCATTCAAGCCTATACAATTGAGCACGATATAGGAGGTGGAATGCACCTGTCTCAAGCGCAGTGGAGAATGATTTCAACGTTGTGCAAGGTTCTGATGCCCTTTGAACTTGCCACACGTGAAGTCAGTTCAGACACTGGCAGCCTGAGTCAGGTCATTCCCCTCATCAGGCTTTTGCAGAAGAAGCTGGAGACATTGAAGGAGGAGCTAACACGGAGCGATTCCGCTAGGCATGTGGGACTTGTGGATGGAGCCCTTAATTCGCTTAACAAGGATTCACGGGTGGTCAATCTGTTGAAATCAGAGCACTACATTTTGGCCACCGTGCTAGATCCTAGATTTAAAGCCTACCTTGGATCTCTCTTTCCGGCAGACACAAGTCTGCTGGGGTTGAAAGACCTGCTGGTGAGAAAATTGTCAAGTCAAGCGGAACGCGACCTGTCAACATCTCCTCCTTCACATTCTCCCGCAACTGGGGGTGCGAGGAAAAGGCTCAGAATTCCGAGCCCACCCGCTGGTGGTGATGCAGGGCAGTCTGGAGCGACTGCTGATGCTGACATCTGGTCCGGACTGAAGGACCTGACAACGATTACGGATACGGACATGTCGTCTACTGGCACTGCATATGATTCTCTCCCCATTGAAAGAATGGTGGAGGATTATATGAGTGACCGCATCCAAGAAGGCACGTCACACAGTCCGTACTTATACTGGCAGGAAAAAGAGGCAATTTGGAGGCCCTTGCACAAACTGGCTTTATTCTACCTAAGTTGCCCTCCCACAAGTGTGTACTCCGAAAGAGTGTTTAGTGCCGCCGCTCACCTTGTCAGCAATCGGCGTACGAGGTTACATCCAGAAAATGTGGAGAAGATGATGTTCATAAAAATGAATTATAATCAATTCCTCCGTGGAGACATTGACCAGCAGCAATTGCCTCCACAAAGTACACAGGGAGCTGAGATGGTGGATTCCAGTGGGGACGAATTGATAATCTGTGAGGAGGGGGATGTACACGGTGATATATCGGAGGATGATGATGAGGTGGACATCTTGCCTCTGTAGAGCCAGTTTGTGCAAGGAGAGATTAATTGCTTCTTTTTTGGGGGGGGTCCAAACCAACCCGTCATATCAGTCACAGTCGTGTGGCAGACCCTGTCACTGAAATGATGGGTTGGTTAAAGTGTGCATGTCCTGTTTATACAACATAAGGGTGGGTGGGAGGGCCCAAGGACAATTCCATCTTGCACCTCTTTTTTCTTTTATTTTTCTTTGCGTCATGTGCTGTTTGGGGAGGGTTTTTTGGAAGGGCCATCCTGCGTGACACTGCAGTGCCACTCCTAGATGGGCCCGGTGTTTGTGTCGGCCACTAGGGTCGCTTATCTTACTCACACAGTCAGCTACCTCATTGCGCCTCTTTTTTTCTTTGCGTCATGTGCTGTTTGGGGAGGGTTTTTTGGAAGGGCCATCCTGCGTGACACTGCAGTGCCACTCCTAGATGGGCCCGGTGTTTGTGTCGGCCACTAGGGTCGCCTATCTTACTCACACAGTCAGCTACCTCATTGCGCCTCTTTTTTTCTTTGCGTCATGTGCTGTTTGGGGAGGGTTTTTTGGAAGGGCCATCCTGCGTGACACTGCAGTGCCACTCCTAGATGGGCCCGGTGTTTGTGTCGGCCACTAGGGTCGCTTATCTTACTCACACAGTCAGCTACCTCATTGCGCCTCTTTTTTTCTTTGCGTCATGTGCTGTTTGGGGAGGGTTTTTTGGAAGGGCCATCCTGCGTGACACTGCAGTGCCACTCCTAGATGGGCCCGGTGTTTGTGTCGGCCACTAGGGTCGCTTATCTTACTCACACAGTCAGCTACCTCATTGCGCCTCTTTTTTTCTTTGCGTCATGTGCTGTTTGGGGAGGGTTTTTTGGAAGGGCCATCCTGCGTGACACTGCAGTGCCACTCCTAGATGGGCCCGGTGTTTGTGTCGGCCACTAGGGTCGCTAATCTTACTCACACAGCTACCTCATTGCGCCTCTTTTTTTCTTTGCATCATGTGCTGTTTGGGGAGGGTTTTTTGGAAGGGACATCCTGCGTGACACTGCAGTGACACTCCTAGATGGGCCCGGTGTTTGTGTCGGCCACTAGGGTCGCTTATCTTACTCACACAGTCAGCTACCTCATTGCGCCTCTTTTTTTCTTTGCGTCATGTGCTGTTTGGGGAGGGTTTTTTGGAAGGGCCATCCTGCGTGACACTGCAGTGCCACTCCTAGATGGGCCCGGTGTTTGTGTCGGCCACTAGGGTCGCTAATCTTACTCACACAGCTACCTCATTGCGCCTCTTTTTTTCTTTGCGTCATGTGCTGTTTGGGGAGGGTTTTTTGGAAGGGACATCCTGCGTGACACTGCAGTGCCACTCCTAGATGGGCCCGGAGTTTGTGTCGGCCACTAGGGTCGCTTATCTTACTCACACAGTCAGCTACCTCATTGCGCCTCTTTTTTTCTTTGCGTCATGTGCTGTTTGGGGAGGGTTTTTTGGAAGGGACATCCTGCGTGACACTGCAGTGACACTCCTAGATGGGCCCGGTGTTTGTGTCGGCCACTAGGGTCGCTTATCTTACTCACACAGTCAGCTACCTCATTGCGCCTCTTTTTTTCTTTGCGTCATGTGCTGTTTGGGGAGGGTTTTTTGGAAGGGCCATCCTGCGTGACACTGCAGTGCCACTCCTAGATGGGCCCGGTGTTTGTGTCGGCCACTAGGGTCGCTAATCTTACACAGCTACCTCATTGCGCCTCTTTTTTTCTTTGCGTCATGTGCTGTTTGGGGAGGGTTTTTTGGAAGGGACATCCTGCGTGACACTGCAGTGCCACTCCTAGATGGGCCCGGTGTTTGTGTCGGCCACTAGGGTCGCTTATCTTACTCACACAGCGACCTCGGTGCAAATTTTAGGACTAAAAATAATATTGTGAGGTGTGAGGTATTCAGAATAGACTGAAAATGAGTGGAAATTATGGTTTTTGAGGTTAATAATACTTTGGGATCAAAATGACCCCCAAATTCTATGATTTAAGCTGTTTTTTAGGGTTTTTTGAAAAAAACACCCGAATCCAAAACACACCCGAATCCGACAAAAAAAATTCGATGAGGTTTTGCCAAAACGCGGTCGAACCCAAAACACGGCCGCGGAACCGAACCCAAAACCAAAACACAAAACCCGAAAAATTTCAGGCGCTCATCTCTAGTTTAGTGTAGTGATGTAGTGCAGCATATAGGGAGGATACAGTGTAGTGATGCTGTGTAGTTTATAGGGGGGATGTAGTGTAGTGATGTAGGGCGTAATTCAGAGTTGATCGGAGCAGCAAATTTGTTAGCAGTTGGGCAAAATCATGTGCACTGCAGGGGGGCAGATATAACATGTGCAGAGAGAGTTAGATTTGGGTGGGGTGTGTTCAAACTGAAATCTAAATTGCAGTGTAAAAATAAAGCAGCCAGTATTTACCCTGCACAGAAACAAAATAACCCACCCAAATCTAACTCTCTCTGCACATGTTATACCTGCCCCCCCTGCAGTGCACATGGTTTTGCCCAACTGCTAACCAATTTGCTGCTGCAATCAACTCTGAATTATCCCCGTAGTGCAGCATATGGGGTAGGATGTAATTTAGTGATGTAGTGCAGCGTATGGAAGTGGAATGTAGTTCATGTAATCATGGGAGAGTTTAATCTTCCTTATGTAAACTGGGAGGTGTCTGTTGCTAGTTCTACTAGAAGTAGAGACATTTTAAATGCCCTTCAGGGAACATCCCTCCATCAATTGGTCACCCACTCGTAAAGACGCAATATTAGACCTAATACTTACAAATGGAGACAGAATATCGGACGTAAAAGTGGGTGAATATCTGGGATCCAGTGATCATCAAGCAGTATGGTTCAGCATAAAGACAGAGACTCATCCCATACAAAAACAAAGGTGTTGCATTTTAGGAAGGCTGATTTTGTAGGGATGGGAAAATGTGTAAGCAAATCTTTGGCAGAGTGTAGGAACTTGGAAGGAGCGCAGGAGAGGTGGGAAACATTAATAAGTGCAATATTAAAGGCAACAGACCTTTGTATCAAAAGTGTTAGGAAAAACACAAGGAGAAAGAAGCCAGTGTGGTATACGAAAGAAGTACCAAATATTGTGAAAGCAAAAAAGATGGCTTTTAGGAAAAATAAGCAGACACAAAATAATGAAGACAAAGAGATATATCTTGTTAACAAAAAAAACCTAATTATTGTATACACAGTTGCCTACACACTACTGAGTGCATACACATATGCATATACAATCAGGCGCCAGTATCCACTGACAGAATGGAGATTTAATAAATGGATGAAGCTACTGCTCCAAATTATAAGGACAATTGTGTTCCTTATGATAGACAATAAAACAATAATTGTAGGGAAATAATCCCCTACAAAAAAATCAGAGCGCTGCTTAAACCATTTAATGGAGATAAATCAATACTATTATTATCAATTAAAAAGACTTCATATATTTATTCAGTGACTATTCATCCATAAAAAATATGCACTGCTGCAGCATACAATAAAGTACATTAATCAACACATCTTAGACATACTTCAGAGCTTAAATTCAAACATTTACATTAACGAGGCTTTTTACCACATATCACATATAAATTTTAATTCAACATATTATGTATTAAATGATTAGGAATGTCCAACATATGTCATAAATATTTAAAAATATCCACTTTTAACTTCATGAATGTTGATAATTAATTTTGAGGCTAATAGGTTAGGTCCAATACATATGGACAGTATCTGGTAATGTCCCGTCGCTTTAATATTTTAAATGATGGATAATTTGAGGCGTTATATATAATCACAAGTCCCAATTTCAAATGTTTTCTATTTTAGATGTGTGCACACACCAATGAAAATATACTTGTAATTACCATATGGGATTTACCATTAGGTCTCCTCCACGTTATATAGTGCTTGTATCGATCCGGTGATTAGGCTCCCTCTGCTGGTGCTTTACCAAGTATGCAGATTATCTGGAGTTCCCTCTAGTATGTCTTCACTCGGATCGCCTTAAGTGGTTGGGCTCCCTCTGCTGATGGCTTTCCCGTACTGCAGACACATTAGGGAGCTTATTACCACATCACAAGCTGGTTCATTATCAGTAGGACGGTAAGATGTATTGAAATGACCGTCCCTGGCTCAGTCTCTTTGAAAACGCGTTTATCCACTTTCCAATAACCTCAGCGGCTTCCTCAGTTCAAATGACTGAGCTCTCTGTGCTCCGTTTTTATAGCACCAGTAGTTTTCATTCCTGCGCCAGATTGCGCATTCACCCATGCGCTCCAAGCCTCGTTTCCATCTCCTTTCTTAAATAGACTACAGTGCCATATTAGCAACCATAGTCAAGCCTCGTGCTCACACACTACTGATGTCACTACACCAAGCCACATTCTGGATTCTGACGGCCATTTGTAATGATCATAATAAACCTCAACAATTACTTTATATTATCAGCCATCTTTGTTCACCACTGGGTTCACACAGGTTCGCCCCGAGTTTTGACAACCTCTTAATGGGTCGGTTCGAGGAGCAGCACATTTGGGGTTGTGATCTCGGGGTGAGCCTGGTCCTCTACGGCCATTTTATTGATGATTTATTTTTCATTTGGGAGGGGAACACAGAATTAGCAGAATTGTTTATCAATAGTCTAAATTGTAATCAGTTTGGTTTAAAATTTATGGGGCATTGCCATCCAACGCAGATGACTTTTCTGGATATAGCATTGAAGGTAGAAGGGGAAAGTGTTAACTGAAACTTATGTCAAGAAAGTAGATCAAAGTAGGTATTTACATTATAAGAGTAGCCATCTTCAAAGATGGAAAGATAATATACCTAAAGGTCAGTTACTTCGTAATAAAAAGGAACTGTTCCACCAACGAAGTAGCGAAAAAACGAATAGATTCAATATATGGGTCGTCTATTTTACAAGGTTATCACTAATCAATATTGATTGGATCAGGCTTTGAGGGAAGTGGAAAATAGATTGAGTGATCAAGTAATATTTCGGAAATCGGATAGTTTAAAATCTAGGTTAGCACTGAGTTTTTTTGATGAATCACGTAAGAAACCTGTACCATCTCAGGCTTCAGGAGGGCAGGTGAATATATGGTTACCGAAACCACGAGTAGGGTTTCATAAGTGTGGGAGAATGAACTGTATGACATGTAAACACACTAATAAGAAAACTATACAATTTGTATCCACAGTTTCAAGAGAACGTTATAAGATAAATAATTTTTTAAACTGTAGATCCACTTATGTAATCTCCGTCCTACAATGTGAATGTGGATTACAGTAAGTGGGGCGCACTACTAGGGCGCTCCACGTCAGGTTTATGGAACATAAGCGACAAATAGAAAAGAAGGTTGGAAATAAACATTTATATTGTCATATTCTGGAATGTTGTGAGGGTAAAGGTGAAAATATCCATATCACTGCAATTGAGCAAGTGCCAGTAACTAGTAGGGGAGGTGATAGATTTAGAAGATTATGTAAAAAAGAAGCATTCTGGATAGTCAATCTCAAGACCTTGGTTCCACAAGGCTTGAATGATTCAGTAGAGCTGAATAACTTCTAATAGATGAAAATAAGGTAAAATGAAATATAGAAGGGAGGATGTGTTTCCTTGTGCCATTGAGAGATGGAGGTGGAGAGAACTGATGTCATTTTTGAGAAGACATTGTATTATATGGTACTATGTGTATGTTTTATATGTATGTGTATATTCATATATATATCCTATATAATTGCCCAGATCTGTCACTCTGTGACTGTGTGGATAACGCTGGGCGTGGCTAGGAGCTCTCATTGGGTTAGCAATACCCTCCAGTTCATTGTATACCAATTACAATGAGCAGGTCCAGGCGCATAACTAGATATATTGTAGGCCCCAAAACAAAGTTTGTAAGAGTCCCTGTCTACCAGCAAATGCTGAAAAATGTATATAACACATGTAACTGTGACAGGGAAGGTGGGCCCTTCTCAGCTCTGCTAGCTACACCCTGGGATGTCCCCACAATTTCACAATGGGAGTAATTCAGACCTGATCGTAGATGTGCTAAATTTAGCCCATCTACAGTCAGCTTCCCTGACATGCAACAGGACAGGGCTAGGACAGGGCTACTCCGCCCCGCATGTCAGGTCCTGCCCTGTTACACAAGTACAAAAGCATCGCACAGCGGCGATGCTTTTGTACTGGAAGATTAGCTCCCCACCAGCACAGCTCGGGTCGTGGCGGCTGCATGATGTCACACCAATGACCCCTCAACGGTCCAGGCATGCCTGCGTTGCCCGGACCGCGCCCCCTAAATGGCGGGCAAATGCCGCCGGCCCGCCCCCTCCTTCCCAGTGACCGTCTCTGCCTGTCAATCAGGCAGAGGCGATCGCAGGGCTAAGACAGCCGTTGGCATGCGCAGTTCAGACCTGATCGCTGCTGTGCGAACACTCACAGCAGCAATTAGGTCTGAATTAGCCGTAATATACAATGAATTTCAGCTGAGCAGAAATAAAAATATAATTTGGGGGGGATTGAGCGATCCCAAATATAGGTTGCACTTTACAGTGAAGTTACAGTTTTACTATTTACCGGAGCTGCCAACTTGCACAATTAAGAACAGATTTCCTGTACCAAACACAATGGAAAGTGCATGCAGTGTGACATGCAATAAGCAGACAAGTAGACGTGCCAGCACACATAAAGATGCATTGTGGGTCCACAGATTTTACAGTGTGTAAATGACCCTTGTGTTTCATATTTTCAGTAGTGACACATTTACACGTTGCCCTCATAGGCGTATCAATCAAACGCATTTATCGCTCTCTGCAAATTGAATTCACTCACTGTAGTTTAGGATTTTATGTAGAAGATATTAAAAATATGAGTGTTATATCTCTCCAGCCCTGTGACACACTGCCTAAGAGGCAATTAACATAAAATACGCTCATATTGTTGTGGATAATTATGTTTCTGTTCTACCTTACTGGGCTCTGTGTGGGAGCTGGCGGAGAGAAACATGTGGTCACAGATTATTGTGGGTGTTTGTCATTGGTATTAACACTGTCTGTGCTACATAATACACAATGCGATAAACTCATTTGTCAATCCAGGTGTGGCTGGACATTAGCCCTTATAGTAGGTGGGTGCGGCAGTGCCGGGTAACAGAAGGGAAGAGAAGGTCGTGTGAAGCGGAGATGCAAAAGTTTCATGTTTAACCCATGTCTTCCTCTTCTGTGTGAGCTGCAAGTTATTCACATCAAGCCGAGGGCAAAACTAGACATTTGTGGGGCACATAGTAAATGGTTGAGCCACTGTGCATGAAGCAGGCATTGCCTCACCTTTCTCTGTAGCATGCTTGTCAATCTGTACATGTCCCCTCAGAGCGATACTGGAGGCGACTCCCTGGAGTTTGATGGGGGCGGAGTGGGGCTACAAATTGCATCATCACATCTTATAGTGAATAGCATCATCAATTATAATGGGTGCACACACTTTTACCTACTGTATCTGAAGTCCCATGTCAGCCAGTGCTACAGAGCAGCAGAAACAACCAGGAAATGGCACTGCAGCCATGTTCAGAGAATTGTATATGCGCAATAGAGAAGTCCCCCAGGAACGAGGCGCGGAAAGAGCCATCTTCACTGCCCAGGGCCCCAGAATTCTATAGGCCTTAAAGCCGGCGGGCGTCAGCCCCTTGGCTGGAGCTTCCAGAGCTTCTTGGGAGGCAGGTAGAGAATGCTGCCCGGCTGCTCTGATTGTAAATTACACACAATCACTTTTAGATTGTAAGCTCGCAAGAGCAGGGCCTTCTCTCCTCATGAACTGTAAGTGCTGTTTTCTTGTTTGCTCATTTGATTATGTACTGTGTAATGGGCGCTGCGAATCCCTTGTGGCGCCATATAAATAAAGCATAATAATAATAATAATAATAATAATAATAATCAGAGCGGCCAGGCAGCATTCTTTACCTTCCTCCCAGCTTGCAGCCAGACAGGCTGGAGCTCTTCACCAATCAGAGTGCTGACAGCCCTTCACTATGGAAGCATGCGGAGAGACCATGGCCCTCATTCCGAGTTGTTCGCTCGCAAGCTGCTTTTAGCAGCTTTGCACACGCTAAGCCGCCGCCTACTGGGAGTGAATCTTAGCTTATCAAAATAGCGAACGAAAGATTCGCAATATTGCGAAAATACTTCTCTGTGCAGTTTCTGAGTAGCTCGAGACTTACTCTTCCAGTGCGATCAGTTCAGTGCTTGTTGTTCCTGGTTTGACGTCACAAACACACCCAGCGTTTGCCCAGACACTCCTCCGTTTCTCCAGCCACTCCCGCGTTTTTCCCAGAAACGGTAGCGTTTTTTCGTACACTCCCATAAAACGGCCTGTTTCCGCCCAGAAACACCCACTTCCTGTCAATCACATTACGATCACCAGAACGAAGAAAAAACCTCGTAATGCCGTGAGTAAAATACCTAACTGCATAGCAAATTTACTTGGCGCAGTCGCAGTGCGAACATTGCGCATGCGCAGATAGCGGAAAATCGCTGCGATGCGAAGAAAATTACCGAGCGAACAACTCGGAATGACCACCTATGTTGGACCACAGGAGGGATTATGATTTCTTTTTTCATTTATTACTGTGAATGGGTGGGTAGGGGCCCCAGTGCATTGTAGAGATCCGGAAATTTTTCGGGTTTTGTGTTTTGGTTTTGGGTTCGGTTCCGCGGCCGTGTTTTGGGTTCGACCGCGTTTTGGCAAAACCTCACCGAATTTTTTTTGTCGGATTCGGGTGTGTTTTGGATTCGGGTGTTTTTTTCAAAAAACACTAAAAAACCGCTTAAATCATAGAATTTGGGGGTCATTTTGATCCCAAAGTATTATTAACCTCAAAAACCATAATTTACACTCATTTTCAGTCTATTCTGAATACCTCACACCTCACAATATTATTTTTAGTCCTAAAATTTGCACCTAGGTCGCTGGATGACTAAGCTAAGCGACCCTAGTGGCCGACACAAACACCGGGCCCATCTAGGAGTGTCACTGCAGTGTCACGCAGGATGTCCCTTCCAAAAAACCCTCCCCAAACAGCACATGACGCAAAGAAAAAAAGAGGCGCAATGAGGTAGCTGTGTGAGTAAGATAAGCGACCCTAGTGGCCGACACAAACACCGGGCCCATCTAGGAGTGTCACTGCAGTGTCACGCAGGATGTCCCTTCCAAAAAACCCTCCCCAAACAGCACATGACGCAAAGAAAAAAAGAGGCGCAATGAGGTAGCTGTGTGAGTAAGATAAGCGACCCTAGTGGCCGACACAAACACCGGGCCCATCTAGGAGTGTCACTGCAGTGTCACGCAGGATGTCCCTTCCAAAAAACCCTCCCCAAACAGCACATGACGCAAAGAAAAAAAGAGGCGCAATGAGGTAGCTGTGTGAGTAAGATAAGCGACCCTAGTGGCCGACACAAACACCGGGCCCATCTAGGAGTGTCACTGCAGTGTCACGCAGGATGTCCCTTCCAAAAAACCCTCCCCAAACAGCACATGACGCAAAGAAAAAAAGAGGCGCAATGAGGTAGCTGTGTGAGTAAGATAAGCGACCCTAGTGGCCGACACAAACACCGGGCCCATCTAGGAGTGGCACTGCAGTGTCACGCAGGATGTCCCTTCCAAAAAACCCTCCCCAAACAGCACATGACGAAAAGAAAAATTAAAGAAAAAAGAGGTGCAAGATGGAATTGTCCTTGGGCCCTCCCACCCACCCTTATGTTGTATAAACAGGACATGCACACTTTAACCAACCCATCATTTCAGTGACAGGGTCTGCCACACGACTGTGACTGAAATGACGGGTTGGTTTGGACCCCCACCAAAAAAGAAGCAATTAATCTCTCCTTGCACAAACTGGCTCTACAGAGGCAAGATGTCCACCTCATCATCATCCTCCGATATATCACCGTGTACATCCCCCTCCTCACAGATTATCAATTCGTCCCCACTGGAATCCACCATCTCAGCTCCCTGTGTACTTTGTGGAGGCAATTGCTGCTGGTCAATGTCTCCACGGAGGAATTGATTATAATTCATTTTTATGAACATCATCTTCTCCACATTTTCTGGATGTAACCTCGTACGCCGATTGCTGACAAGGTGAGCGGCGGCACTAAACACTCTTTCGGAGTACACACTTGTGGGAGGGCAACTTAGGTAGAATAAAGCCAGTTTGTGCAAGGGCCTCCAAATTGCCTCTTTTTCCTGCCAATATAAGTACGGACTGTGTGACGTGCCTACTTGGATGCGGTCACTCATATAATCCTCCACCATTCTTTCAATGTTGAGAGAATCATATGCAGTGACAGTAGACGACATGTCCGTAATCGTTGTCAGGTCCTTCAGTCCGGACCAGATGTCAGCATCAGCAGTCGCTCCAGACTGCCCTGCATCACCGCCAGCGGGTGGGCTCAGAATTCTGAGCCTTTTCCTCGCACCCCCAGTTGCGGGAGAATGTGAAGGAGGAGATGTTGACAGGTCGCGTTCCGCTTGACTTGACAATTTTCTCACCAGCAGGTCTTTCAACCCCAGCAGACTTGTGTCTGCCGGAAAGAGAGATCCAAGGTAGGCTTTAAATCTAGGATCGAGCACGGTGGCCAAAATGTAGTGCTCTGATTTCAACAGATTGACCACCCGTGAATCCTTGTTAAGCGAATTAAGGGCTCCATCCACAAGTCCCACATGCCTAGCAGAATCGCTCCGTGTTAGCTCCTCCTTCAATGTCTCCAGCTTCTTCTGCAAAAGCCTGATGAGGGGAATGACCTAACTCAGGCTGGCAGTGTCTGAACTGACTTCACGTGTGGCAAGTTCAAAGGGCATCAGAACCTTGCACAACGTTGAAATCATTCTCCACTGCGCTTGAGACAGGTGCATTCCACCTCCTATATCGTGCTCAATTGTATAGGCTTGAATGGCCTTTTGCTGCTCCTCCAACCTCTGAAGCATATAGAGGGTTGAATTCCACCTCGTTACCACTTCTTGCTTCAGATGATGGCAGGGCAGGTTCAGTAGTTTTTGGTGGTGCTCCAGTCTTCTGTACGTGGTGCCTGTACGCCGAAAGTGTCCCGCAATTCTTCTGGCCACCGACAGCATCTCTTGCACGCCCCTGTCGTTTTTTAAATAATTCTGCACCACCAAATTCAAGGTATGTGCAAAACATGGGACGTGCTGGAATTTGCCCATATTTAATGCACACACAATATTGCTGGCGTTGTCCGATGCCACAAATCCACAGGAGAGTCCAATTGGGGTAAGTCATTCCGCGATGATCTTCCTCAGTTGCCGTAAGAGGTTTTCAGCTGTGTGCGTATTCTGGAAACCGGTGATACAAAGCGTAGCCTGCCTAGGAAAGAGTTGGCGTTTGCGAGATGCTGCTACTGGTGCCGCCGCTGCTGTTCTTGCGGCGGGAGTCCATACATCTACCCAGTGGGCTGTCACAGTCATATAGTCCTGACCCTGCCCTGCTCCACTTGTCCACATGTCCGTGGTTAAGTGGACATTGGGTACAGCTGCATTTTTTAGGACACTGGTGACTCTTTTTCTGAGGTCTGTGTACATTTTCGGTATCGCCTGCCTAGAGAAATGGAACCTAGATGGTATTTGGTACCGGGGACACAGTACCTCCAACAAGTCTCTAGTTGGCTCTGCAGTAATGATGGATACCGGAACCACGTTTCTCACCACCCAGGATGCCAAGGCCTCAGTTATCCGCTTTGCAGTAGGATGACTGCTGTGATATTTCATCTTCCTCGCAAAGGACTGTTGGACAGTCAATTGCTTGGTGGAAGTAGTAAAAGTGGTCTTACGACTTCCCCTCTGGGATGACCATCGACTCCCAGCAGCAACAACAGCAGCGCCAGCAGCAGTAGGCGTTACACGCAAGGATGCATCGGAGGAATCCCAGGCAGGAGAGGAATCGTCAGAATTGCCAGTGACATGGCCTGCAGGACTATTGGCATTCCTGGGGAAGGAGGAAATTGACACTGAGGGAGTTGGTGGGGTGGTTTGCGTGAGCTTGGTTACAAGAGGAAGGGATTTACTGGTCAGTGGACTGCTTCCGCTGTCACCCAAAGTTTTTGAACTTGTCACTGACTTATTATGAATGCGCTGCAGGTGACGTATAAGGGAGGATGTTCCGAGGTGGTTAACGTCCTTACCCCTACTTATTACAGCTTGACAAAGGCAACACACGGCTTGACACCTGTTGTCCGCATTTCTGTTGAAATACTTCCACACCGAAGAGCTGATTTTTTTGGTATTTTCACCAGGCATGTCAGTGGCCATATTCCTCCCACGGACAACAGGTGTCTCCCCGGGTGCCTGACTTAAACAAAACACCTCACCATCAGAATCCTCCTGGTCAATTTCCTCCCCAGCGCCAGCAACACCCTTATCCTCCTCATCCTGGTGTACTTCAACACTGACATCTTCAATCTGACTATCAGGAACTGGACTGCGGGTGCTCCTTCCAGCACTTGCAGGGGGCGTGCAAATGGTGGAAGGCGCATGCTCTTCACGTCCAGTGTTGGGAAGGTCAGGCATCGCAACCGACACAATTGGACTCTCCTTGTGGATTTGGGATTTCGAAGAACGCACAGTTCTTTGCGGTGCTTTTGCCAGCTTGAGTCTTTTCAGTTTTCTAGCGAGAGGCTGAGTGCTTCCATCCTCATGTGAAGCTGAACCACTAGCCATGAACATAGGCCAGGGCCTCAGCCGTTCCTTGCCACTCCGTGTGGTAAATGGCATATTGGCAAGTTTACGCTTCTCCTCCGACAATTTTATTTTAGGTTTTGGAGTCCTTTTTTTACTGATATTTGGTGTTTTGGATTTGACATGCTCTGTACTACGACATTGGGCATCGGCCTTGGCAGACGACGTTGCTGGCATTTCATCGTCTCGGCCATGACTAGTGGCAGCAGCTTCAGCACGAGGTGGAAGTGGATCTTGATCTTTCCCTAATTTTGGAACCTCAACATTTTTGTTCTCCATATTTTAATAGGCACAACTAAAAGGCACCTCAGGTAAACAATGGAGATGGATGGATACTAGTATACTTATGGATGGACTGCCGAGTGCCGACACAGAGGTAGCTACAGCCGTGGACTAACGTACTGTGTCTGCTGCTAATATAGACTGGATGATTGATAATGAGATGAAATCAATATATATATGTATGTATATATAATATCACTAGTACTGCAGCCGGACAGGTAGATAATATATTTATTAGGTAATGATGACTGATGACGGACCTGCTGGACACTGTCAGCTCAGCAGCACCGCAGACTGCTACAGTAAGCTACTATACTCTATAGTAGTATGTACAAAGAAGAACGAAAAAAAAAACCACGGGTAGGTGGTATACAATTATGGATGGACTGCTGAGTGCCGACACAGAGGTAGCTACAGCCGTGGACTAACGTACTGTGTCTGCTGCTAATATAGACTGGATGATTGATAATGATATGAAATCAATATATATATGTATGTATATATAATATCACTAGTACTGCAGCCGGACAGGTAGATAATATATTTATTAGGTAATGATGACTGATGACGGACCTGCTGGACACTGTCAGCTCAGCAGCACCGCAGACTGCTACAGTAAGCTACTATACTCTATAGTAGTATGTACAAAGAAGAAAGAAAAAAAAAAAACCACGGGTAGGTGGTATACAATTATGGATGGACTGCCGAGTGCCGACACAGAGGTTGCTACAGCCGTGGACTAACGTACTGTGTCTGCTGCTAATATAGACTGGATGATTGATAATGAGATGAAATCAATATATATATGTATGTATATATAATATCACTAGTACTGCAGCCGGACAGGTAGATAATATATTTATTAGGTAATGATGACTGATGACGGACCTGCTGGACACTGTCAGCTCAGCAGCACCGCAGACTGCTACAGTAAGCTACTATACTATAGTAGTATGTACAAAGAAGAAAGAAAAAAAAAAAACCACGGGTAGGTGGTATACAATTATGGATGGACTGCTGAGTGCCGACACAGAGGTAGCTACAGCCGTGGACTAACGTACTGTGTCTGCTGCTAATATAGACTGGATGATTGATAATGAGATGAAATCAATATATATATGTATGTATATATAATATCACTAGTACTGCAGCCGGACAGGTAGATAATATATTTATTAGGTAATGATGACTGATGACGGACCTGCTGGACACTGTCAGCTCAGCAGCACCGCAGACTGCTACAGTAAGCTACTATACTCTATAGTAGTATGTACAAAGAAGAAAGGAAAAAAAAAAAACACGGGTAGGTGGTATACAATTATGGATGGACTGCCGAGTGCCGACACAGAGGTAGCTACAGCCGTGGACTAACGTACTGTGTCTGCTGCTAATATAGACTGGATGATTGATAATGAGATGAAATCAATATATATATGTATGTATATATAATATCACTAGTACTGCAGCCGGACAGGTAGATAATATAGTTATTAGGTAATGATGACTGATGACGGACCTGCTGGACACTGTCAGCTCAGCAGCACCGCAGACTGCTACAGTAAGCTACTATACTATAGTAGTATGTACAAAGAAGAACGAAAAAAAAAAACCACGGGTAGGTGGTATACAATTATGGATGGACTGCTGAGTGCCGACACAGAGGTAGCTACAGCCGTGGACTAACGTACTGTGTCTGCTGCTAATATAGACTGGATGATTGATAATGATATGAAATCAATATATATATGTATGTATGTATATATAATATCACTAGTACTGCAGCCGGACAGGTAGATAATATATTTATTAGGTAATGATGACTGATGACGGACCTGCTGGACACTGTCAGCTCAGCAGCACCGCAGACTGCTACAGTAAGCTACTATACTCTATAGTAGTATGTACAAAGAAGAAAGAAAAAAAAAAAACCACGGGTAGGTGGTATACAATTATGGATGGACTGCCGAGTGCCGACACAGAGGTAGCTACAGCCGTGGACTAACGTACTGTGTCTGCTGCTAATATAGAGTCTAGACTGGATGATAAATTATTGATAATGAGATGAAATCAATATAATATCACTAGTACTGCAGCCGGACAGGTACTATATATATTTATTATGTAATGACTGATGACGGACCTGCTGGACACTGTCAGGTCAGCACAGCACCGCAGACTGCTACAGTAAGCTACTATAGTAGTATGTATAAAGAAGAATGAAAAAAAAAAAAAAAACCACGGGTAGGTGGTATACAATATTATATATATATATATATATATATTATATACAATTATATATATATATATATATATTAAACTGGTGGTGATTGATTATTAAACTGGTGGTCACTTCAGGACAGGTCACGTTGCAACTTGCAACTAGTACTCCGAGGCCTAAGCAGACAATCACAAAATATATTATTATACTGGTGGTCAGTGTGGTCACAACAATGGCAGTGTGGCACTGACTCTGGCAGCAAAAGTGTGCACGCACTGTACGTTATATGTACTCCTGAGTCCTGCTCTCAGACTCTAACTGCTCCCCACTGTCAGTGTCTCCCCCACAAGTCAGATAATACACTTACAGTCACACTATCTATTATCTAATCCACAGGTTCTCAAACTCGGTCCTCAGGACCCCACACGGTTCATGTTTTGCAGGTCACCTGTAGATTTTTAAAATGTGACAGTTGGTGATACACAGTGCAGCTGCTGGGTGACATGGAAAACGTGAACCGTGTGGGGTCCTGAGGACTGAGTTTGAGAACCACTGATCTAATCTATAAATATCACTTCAGCAAGTAGTATAGTAGTATACAGTATAGTAGTACTCCTCCTAATAATGCTCCCCAAAATACTGTGTCTCTCTCTTCTCTAAACGGAGAGGACGCCAGCCACATCCTCTCCCTATGACTCTCAATGCACGTGTGAAAATGGCGGCGACGCGCGGCTCCTTATATAGAATCCGAGTCTCGCGATAGAATCCGAGCCTCGCGAGAATCCGACAGCGTGATGATGACGTTCGGGCGCTCTCGGGTTAGCCGAGCAAGGCGGGAAGATCCGAGCCTGCTCGGACCCGTGTAAAAAACCTGAAGTTCGGGCGGGTTCGGATTCAGAGGAACCGAACCCGCTCATCTCTAGTGCATTGCTTTGCCTAGGGCCTATAATGCTGTTAAGACAGCCCTGGGCACGGATAACATGTTCCCAGAGACCTTTGCATGCACAACAGACCCTGGAACAAAGCCAGAGCCTATTGTGCCACAAGAGAGGAGGGAGCCCGCACAGAGTCTGTACTGGGACCTCTCCTCTATTTAAAATCCACTGTGAGGAAACAATGATAGCCATGGATACATTCATGAGTGACCTCAATTAACCTTGCAGTCTGTGGTAGACTGCCGGTTTCTACCCATAGACTGCAATGGAGATTTCCCCCCCCCCCCATTATAGCCTATGTGCTCTGCTTAACTGAGAGGCCAGGAGTGCACTGCCAATCAGGAGAGCGCTATGACGAGTTTATTTTTTTTACAGGTACCCTATGGATTCTACCAGACAAATGGACGTAAATGGCTGCGTGGGATGTATGTAATTTATTTATATGAGTGTGAGTATGCAAGTTTTACTTTCACGGTGGGTTTATTGGAATATTTATTCTGCTGTGGAAATACAGGTACCAGCGTGCCATTTAATGCCCTGCATTCTGGAACTTGTGGTTCTCTAAGTACCATCATGTGTGGGAGGCTTGCTGGGACTTGTAGTTCCACAGCAAAAGACAATTTTTGACACAAACAAGCTATGAAGTCACCACCCACAGCCCTTGGGTGCCTGGAGGGGGGGACCCCTTTATTGGGGGGGGGTCCCCACTCCCCCAGGGAACCCCGGCCAGGGGTGACTAATTGAGGATTTAATGCGACGGCCGCAGGGACCTGTATAAATGTGTACCCCGGCTGTGGCGTTATCTCCTTGACTAGTGGAACCCAGTGCTGGTTTCAAAAATACGGGGGACTCCTACGTCCTTTTCCCCCCATATTTTTGGAACCAGGACTGGTCCAAGAGCCTGGTGCTGGTTGTTAAAATATGGGGAAACCCTAGTAATTTTTGTCCCATATTTTAGCAACCAGGACCGGATAAAAGAGCCCAAAGCTGCTTATGCTTTTGGAGGGGGGCCTGCATGTCTTTTTTTCTGTTTTACTTTATAACTATTTCTTTACTTTAACAGACAGAAGCATAGGCGTGCGCAGCACAATTTATTAGGGGGTGCACGACAGGAGTGGCGTGCCTAGCCCTGCGTACTGGGTGTGCCTAGCCCCGCCTAGCCCCACCCAGTAGGCCAGTATACAAACATTATTGGATGTATATAGTGAGTGCCGACCACCAAATATTATTTATATATATATACTGTAATCTCCTCATGACTGGCATTCCTGACAAATACCTCTCTCCACTCCAATCTATCCTCAATGCTGCTGCCCGGCTCATCTTCCTCACCAAACACACTACGTCCACCTCTCCTCTCTTACTAGACCTTCACTGGCTCCCCTGCCCTTTCAGAATCCATTTCAAGCTTCTCACGCTTTCTTACAAAGCTCTCACCCACTCCTCTTCCATCTACATCTCTGACCTTATCTCCCTTTACACTCCCACCCGTCCTCTTCGCTCTGCTAATGCACGCCGACTCTCCTGCCTACGGATTACTTCCTCCCACTCCTACCTCCAAGATTTTTCACGTGCTGCACCACTTCTCTGGAATTCCCTACCTCTCCCCCTCAGACTCTCCACCTCTCTACAAAACTTCAAATGGGCTCTCAAGACCCACTTCTTCACCAAACCCAGCCAAATCTCATCCTAAACCTCTGTTCCACGTTCTCTATGTACCCCATCTGTCTCACCCCTCTCTGTCTACCCCTCCCCTTTAGAATGTAAGCTCTCACGAGCAGGGCCCTCTTCCCTCATGTGCTTATCATTTTCTTACTTTAATAATATTCAACTGCACCAAATCCAGCAGTCTTCTGCCACCTGATGCTTATTCCAGTGTCATCTGCTGATGTAGCTATGTATATTTACCCTGTACTTGTCCTATATTGTCGTCAACTGTAAGTTGCTGTTTTCCTGCTTGATAATTTGTTTATGTACTCTGTAATTGGGCGCTGCGGAACCCTTGTGGCGCCATATAAATAAAGGATAATAATAATAATAATATATACACACACAAAACTTGCGAGGAAAAAACTCGGAGGCTTTTAAAGGTGCAAGTGCACTGCAACGAATGTATTAAAACATAACAGCATAAAAGTCCAACGTTTCGGGGCAATTTGCACCCCTTTGTCAAGGTGAACTGTTAACCTTTTCCTCGCAAGTTTTGTATCTATCCAGTCAGAGGGCCCCGGAGTGCCAGTCCACAAGAATATTATAATATATATATATATATATATATATATATATATATATATATCTATCCATAAATAACTGGCACTCAGAGACAGCAAAATGATTCAAAAGCAATACGTAATATCCATTCTTGACATGGATATTACATATTGCTTTTGAATCATTTTGCTGTCTGAGTGCCTGTTATTTATGGATTATATATATATATATATATAGTAATACTAATAAACCTTTGTACCTTGTACCAAATTTTATCCCAACCACAACCCCCACCCCCGCCTGGCCTGAACTTTGCCCTGGTGCACACAGAGACTAAGAGACAGTGAGTGAGTCTCTCACTCACATTCTGAAGGGCAGGCTCAGGCAGGATGATGGGACGACTACTGTCCTCCTCTCCGAGTCCTCCAGCGGTCAAAAATGGCAGGACATGGTGGCAGAGCAGGGCACACACAGAAATGAGCACGGGCGGGAGCCGGGACTTGGAGGACAGCCGACAGCGCAGCCACTCAGCCAGGGTGGGAAGGAAGGGAGGGAGGGCAGTGTGACACCGCGAGGCAGTCGGATTATGGCGGTGGGTGGGCTGGGCTGTGTGCGGCCAGCTCACCCGTCCATGAAGAAGCCGCGCAGCTGACGAAACTGTGTGTGAGTGTGACCGGCGGCAGTGCAGTGGGACTCGGGAGGGGGTGAATGCTGTTAGGGCAGTGAGCTGTGCAGCCAGGAGGTTATCCGATCATCGCTGTATCAGTGAGCTGCTGTAGTAGCAGTAGCACTGCAGCAGCACACAGACAGCGATGATCGGCGTGACGTGCTGGGGGGGGGGGTGCCCGTGCGCACCAGGCACCCCCCGTGCGCACGCCTATGGACAGAAGCATGCACGGATCTCACTGATCTGTGCATGTTTCTGTCAAACTCGCCAGCCAGAAGCTGGTCTATTTTTTAGCAAGATTTTGGTAATGTTTTAGGCGTGCGTTGTAAACTTGCGCCCTATTACATTGCCCGGGTGTATATTTGCAATAGCAAGACATCTGGATGCGAGTTTTGCCATTGCAAGTTTTGGTACTGCAGGAAACCTACGAGTTTGCATGTATCCACACCCCATTACATTGGTCGGGTTTGCAAAATGTGCGAGTTTAGCGCTAAACTCGCATATTTGTGCAAACTCACACTCCATTACATTCCACCGCATAAGTGTGCTTGTGAAAATACAAATGATGAATAAAAGTGTCCTTTTGAAACAGTGTCCAGTCTTGAGTGATTAAGGGGTCTATGTACTAAGCTTTGGAGAGAGATAAAATGGACAGAGATAAACTACCAACCAATCAGCTCCTGTCATTTTCAAACACAGCCTGTAACATGACAGTAAGGAGCTGATTGGCTGGCACTTTATCTCTCTCCAAGACTTAGTACATAGATCCCTAAAACAGGTACATTCGGCTTGAGTCCTCATTGATATCTTAATAATGGGGGAATGGTGCTTCCCATACACTCTGAAAGTATATCCCTCCACCCAATCACCCAATAACAAGGGCCCAAGGGCCACTCATTAGTTGCTATCAAAAATGTTTTATTCTTGATAAAATTATATTCAGGCTTTAAAATTAGCTTCCAGTATAACCAGTGGTCGAAGTGGAAATTTTGAAGTGGGGGTATGCAAAAGTGAAGGCGCTCCAGAAAAGGGGGCATGGTCACCCAAAAGGGGGCATGGTCACCCAAAAGGGGGCATGTCCAGTGTAGTAGAACCCCTTATACTATCTAGTACTGGTGTCCCTTCACCTTATAGCACACGGTACGAGCCGAAATTCACATTATAGCACACGGTACGAGCTGAAATTCACATTATAGCACACGGTACGAGCTGAAATTCACATTGTAGCACACTGAATGAGCCGGAATTCACATTGTAGCACACTGAATGAGCTGAAATTGTGACAGCATAGACTACCAGAGTGACGACAGGGAGAGAGAGAGTGACGACAGGGAGAGAGAGAGTGACGACGGAGAGAGTAACGACAGTGACAGCAGGGAGAGAGAGAGTGACAGCAGGGAGAGAGAGAGTGACAGCAGGGAGAGAGAGTGACGACAGGGAGAGAGAGTAACGACAGGGAGAGAGAGTAACGACAGTGACAGCAGTGAGAGAGAGAGTGACAGCAGGGAGAGAGAGAGTGACGACAGGGAGAGAGTGACGACAGTGACAGCAGGGAGAGAGAGAGTGACGAGAGTGACAGTGACAGCAGGGAGAGAGTGACAGTAGGGACAGGGACAGTAACGACAGGGAGAGAGGGTGAGAGCAGGGGAACAATACCTGACCTTTGTTGTGGCTGGCGGCGGTGAGCAGTGGGCGGCTGGTGGCGGTGAGCGGCTGTGAGCCGGCCACCGAGCAGGGACGGGAGCACCATGTGCAGCAGGATGGCCACTTCCCTCGCCTCCTGCTGCACTTCATTTCCGGGTCAGTGGAAGAAGTGGCGGTATACCATACCGCCATATACCGCCCCACTTCGACCACTGAGTATAACACAGACGTCAGACAATCCAATGATGCTGATAAGGGAGATGATTCTGATTTCCGCCAGCATCTGTACAGGTGTGAGCTCAAGGCAGGATCCACTCAGTGAGCACTTGGACAATGGCACTCAATAAATGCATATTTTATGTTTGTTTCCATTACTGCACAAGGATAAGGAACCTGTTGGTATTACATAAATAAAGGAGGTAATATCAATAAGAATGATACTAATTTCAACAATGATGAAAATAAATGTACCAACAAGATAGACAATATGTGTGCTAGTTTCCATCAAATTCTATAATAAGAAACAAAAGAGGATCCCCTAAATCCCAAATGTAAAGATATGAACCAGAAATCAAGGTTAAACAGGTTAAGTGTTAACCTGATATGTAACTGGCGCTCTATTGAAAAGAAAAACATTCCTTCCAACACTTCACTATTACAGGGCAGTGTTGTGTCTTTATTGGGTCTTACACTGCTGGCAATGCAGTCATTTGAGCTACTGTGACACCACTGGCCCTGCCCCTTTGAATGAATCAGCCAATATACCGAATACATATGTACCTCCTAACGTGGTAACCTTATGCAGAGTACAGTAGTAACTTTGGGTATAATAGACTCATTTGAGTAGTAAAGGGACCTGCCCTGTTCCCTGTTCCCACTCTCTTGCTGCTCTGTCTTGCCCTCTGTTCTATACAAGCTCCTCTGCCACATCATACCGTAGTCTTTGCCTAACTCCCTCCCTCTTCCAGTTGCATATTCAACTCCCGGAGTCCTGGCAGATCCTCTTTTCTCTAACGTCCTAGTGGATGCTGGGACTCCGTCAGGACCATGGGGAATAGCGGGCTCCGCAGGAGACAGGGCACATCTAAAAAAGCTTTTAGGTCACATGGTGCGTACTGGCTCCTCCCCCTATGACCCTCCTCCAAGCCTCAGTTAGGTTTTTGTGCCCGTCCGAGAGGGTGCAATCTAGGTGGCTCTCCTAAAGAGCTGTTTAGAAAAGTTTTTTTTTAGGTTTCAATCTCAGTGATTCCTGCTGGCAACAGGATCACTGCATCGAGGGACTTAGGGGAGAGATTTCCAACTCACCTGCGTGCAGGATGGATTGGAGTCTTAGGCTACTGGACACTTAGCTCCAGAGGGAGTCGGAACACAGGTCAGCCTGGGGTTCGTCCCGGAGCCGCGCCGCCGATCCCCCTTACAGACGCTGAAGAGACGGCAGAACGGAGGTCCGGAAAGCAGGCGGCAGAAGACTCCTCAGTCTTCTTGAAGGTAGCGCACAGCACGGCAGCTGTGCGCCATTGTTGTCACACGGCTCACTGACTCAGTCACGGAGGGTGCAGGGCGCTGCTGGGGGCGCCCTGGGCAGCAATATAATTACCTTTAGTGGCAAAATAAATACATCACATATAGCCATTAAGGCTATATGTATGTATTTTAACCCAGGCCAGTTTCTTAAAAACCGGGGAAAAGCCCGCCGAAAAAGGGGCGGAGCTTATTCTCCTCAGCACTCAGCGCCATTTTCCTGCTCAGCTCCGCTGGTGAGGAAGGCTCCCAGGTCTCTCCCCTGCACTGCACTACAGAAACAGGGTAACAAAGAGAAGGGGGGCATAAATTGGCGATATTTATATATTAAGAGCGCATATATAGTAAACAACACCTTCTAGGGTTGTTTATATACATTTATAGCGCTTTTGGTGTGTGCTGGCAAACTCTCCCTCTGTCTCCCCAAAGGGCTAGGGGGTCCTGTCTTCGATTAGAGCATTCCCTGTGTGGCTGCTGTGTGTCGGTACGTGTGTGTCGACATGTATGAGGACGATGTTGGTGTGGAGGCAGAGCAATTGCCGATGATGGTAATGTCACCCCCTAGGGAGTCGACACCGGAATGGATGGCTTTAGTTATGGAATTACGTGATAATGTCAGCACATTACAAAAGTCAGTTGACGAAATAAGACGCCCGGCTAACCAGTTAGTACCGGTTCAGGCGTCTCAGACACCGTCAGGGGCTGTAAAACGTCCTTTACCTCAGTCAGTCGACACGGGTACCGACACAGATGAATCTAGTGTCGACGGTGAAGAAACAAACGTATTTTCCAATAGGGCCACACGTTATATGATCACGGCAATGAAGGAGGCTTTGCAGATCTCTGATACTGCTGGTACCTCAAAAAGGGGTATTATGTGGGGGGTGAAAAAACTACCTGTATTTTTTCCAGAATCAGAGGAATTGAATGACGTGTGTGATGAAGCGTGGGTTAACCCCGATAGAAAACTGCTAATTTCCAAGAAGTTATTGGCATTATACCCTTTCCCACCAGAGGTTAGGGCGCGCTGGGAAACACCCCCTAGGGTGGATAAGGCGCTCACACGTTTATCAAAGCAAGTGGCGTTGCCGTCTCCTGATACGGCCGCCCTCAAGGATCCAGCAGATAGGAGGCTGGAAACTACACTGAAGAGTATATACACACATACTGGTGTTATACTGCGACCGGCAATAGCCTCAGCCTGGATGTGCAGTGCTGGGGTAGTGTGGTTGGATTCTCTGACTGAAAATATTGATACCCTGGATAGGGACAGTATTTTATTGACTCTAGAGCAATTAAAGGATGCTTTCCTTTATATGCGAGATGCTCAGAGGGATGTTTGTACTCTAGCATCAAGAGTAAGCGCGATGTCCATATCTGCCAGAAGAAGTTTATGGACGCGACAGTGGTCAGGTGATGCGGATTCCAAGAGGCATATGGAAGTATTGCCATATAAAGGAGAGGAATTGTTTGGGGTCGGTCTTTCGGACCTGGTGGCCACGGCAACTGCCGGCAAATCCACTTTTTTACCTCAGACCCCCTCCCAACAGAAAAAGACACCGTCTTTTCAGCCGCAGTCCTTTCGCTCCTATAAAAAGCGACCAAAAGGACAGTCTTATCTGCCGCGAGGCAGAGGAAAGGGTAAGAAAGGGCAGCAAGCAGCCCCTGCCCAGGAACAGAAGCCCGCCCCGGCTTCTACAAAGCCATCAGCATGACGCTGGGGCTTTACAAGCGGACTCAGGAACGGTGGGGGGTCGACTCAAGATTTTCAGCAATCAATGGGTTCACTCACAAGTGGACCCGTGGGTCCTGCAGATAGTATCTCAGGGTTACATGCTGGAGTTCGAAAGGTCTCCCCCTCGCCGGTTCCTAAAGTCTGCTTTACCAACGTCTCCCTCAGAAAGGACGTCGGTTTTGGAAGCCATTCACAAGCTGTATTCTCAGCAGGTGATAGTCAAGGTACCCCTCCTACAACAGGGAAAGGGGTATTATTCCACACTATTTGTGGTACCGAAACCGGACGGTTCGGTAAGGCCTATTCTAAATCTGAAATCCTTGAACCTGTACATAAAGAAATTCAAGTTCAAGATGGAGTCACTCAGAGCAGTGATAGCGAATCTGGAAGAAGGAGACTTCATGGTGTCCTTGGACATAAAAGATGCTTATCTACATGTCCCGATTTACCCCTCACACCAAGGGTATCTCAGGTTCGTGATACAAGACTGTCATTATCAGTTTCAAACGCTGCCGTTTGGGTTGTCCACGGCCCCTCGGGTCTTTACCAAGGTAATGACCGAAATGATGGTTCTTCTACGAAGAAAAGGCGTATTAATTATCCCTTACTTGGACGATCTCCTGATAAGGGCAAAGTCCAGAGAACAGCTGGAAGTCGGTGTAGCGCTAACACAAGTAGTGCTTCAGCAACACGGGTGGATTCTAAATCTTCCAAAATCTCAATTGACCCCGACAACACATCTGCTGTTCCTGGGCATGATTCTGGACACGGTTCAGAAAAAGGTATTTCTCCCGGAAGAGAAAGCAAGGGAGTTATCCGAACTTGTCAAGAACCTCCTAAAACCAGGAACTGTGTCAGTACATCAATGCACAAGAGTCCTGGGAAAGATGGTGGCTTCGTACGAAGCGATTCCATTCGGCAGATTCCATGCACGAACATTTCAGTGGGATCTGCTGGACAAATGGTCCGGATCGCATCTGCACATGCATCAGCGGATAACACTGTCACCGAGAACAAGGTTGTCTCTCCTGTGGTGGTTGCAGACTGCCCATCTGTTAGTGGGCCGCAGATTCGGCATACAGGACTGGGTCCTGGTGACTACGGATGCCAGCCTACGAGGTTGGGGAGCAGTCACAAAGGGAAGAAACTTCCAGGGCGTGTGGTCAAACCTGGAGACGTCTCTTCACATAAATATACTGGAGCTAAGAGCGATCTACAATGCTCTAAGCCTGGCAAAATCGCTGCTTCAGGGTCAGCCGGTGTTGATCCAGTCCGACAACATCACGGCAGTCGCCCACGTAAACCGACAAGGTGGCACGAGAAGCAGGAGTGCAATGGCAGAAGCTGCAAGGATTCTGCGCTGGGCGGAGAATCATGTCGTAGCACTGTCAGCAGTGTTCATCCCGGGAGTGGACAACTGGGAAGCAGATTTCCTCAGCAGACACGACCTTCACCCGGGAGAGTGGGGACTTCATCCAGAAGTTTTCCACATGATTGTGAACCGTTGGGAAAAACCAAAGGTGGACATGATGGCGTCTCGCCTCAACAAAAAATTGGACAGGTATTGCGCCAGGTCAAGAGACCCTCAGGCAATAGCTGTGGACGCTCTGGTAACACCGTGGGTGTACCAGTCAGTGTATGTGTTCCCTCCTCTGCTTCTCATACCAAAGGTACTGAGAATTATACGGAAAAGAGGAGTAAGAACAATACTGGTAGCTCCGGACTGGCCAAGAAGAACTTGGTATCCGGAACTTCAAGAGATGCTCACGGAGGATCCGTGGCCTCTACCTCTAAGAAGGGATCTGCTTCAGCAGGGACCTTGTATGTTCCAAGACTTACCGCGGCTGCGTTTGACGGCATGGCGGTTGAACGCCGGATTCTAAAAGAGAAGGGCATTCCTGAGGAAGTTATTCCTACTTTAATTAAAGCCAGGAAAGAAGTGACCGCACAACATTATCACCGCATTTGGAGAAAATATGTTGCGTGGTGTGTGGCCAAGAAGGCTCCAACGGAAGAATTTCAATTGGGTCGATTCTTACATTTCCTGCAAGCAGGATTGTCTATGGGCCTCAAATTGGGGTCCATTAAAGTTCAAATTTCGGCCTTATCAATTTTCTTCCAGAAGGAATTGGCGTCAGTGCCTGAAGTACAAACTTTTGTCAAAGGTGTACTACATATACAACCCCCAATAGTGCCTCCAGTGGCACCGTGGGATTTGAACGTGGTTCTAAATTTTCTCAAATCTCATTGGTTTGAGCCTTTAAAATCGGTAGATTTAAAATACCTTACATGAAAGGTAACCATGCTGTTGGCCCTGGCTTCAGCCAGGAGAGTTTCGGAGTTGGCAGCTTTGTCATACAAAAGCCCATATCTGATATTCCATTCGGACAGGGCAGAATTGAGGACACGTCCTCAATTTCTCCCTAAGGTGGTTTCGGCATTTCACTTGAACCAGCCTATTGTGGTGCCTGCGGCTACTAGCGACTTGGAGGACTCCAAGTTACTGGACGTTGTCTGAGCATTAAAAATATATATTTCAAGGACAGCTGGAGTCAGAAAATCTGACTCGTTGTTTACATTGTATGCACCCAACAAGTTGGGTGCTCCTGCGTCTAAACAGACGATTGCACGTTGGATATGTAGTACAATCCAACTTGCACATTCTGTGGCAGGCCTGCCACAGCCTAAATCTGTAAAGGCCCATTCCACAAGGAAAGTGGGCTCATCCTGGGCGGCTGCCCGAGGAGTCTCGGCATTACAACTTTGCCGAGCAGCTACGTGGTCAGGGGAGAACACGTTTGTAAAATTTTACAAATTTGATACTCTGGCTAAAGAGGACCTGGAGTTCTCTCATTCGGTGCTGCAGAGTCATCCGCACTCTCCCGCCCGTTTGGGAGCTTTGGTATAATCCCCATGGTCCTGACGGAGTCCCAGCATCCACTAGGACGTTAGAGAAAATAAGAATTTACTTACCGATAATTCTATTTCTCATAGTCCGTAGTGGATGCTGGGCGCCCATCCCAAGTGCGGATTGTCTGCAATGCTTGTACATAGTTATTGTTACAAAAATCGGGTTATTACTGTTGTTGTGAGCCATCTGTTCAGAGGCTACTTCGTTTGTGTTATCATACTGTTAACTGGGTTCAGATCACAAGTTGTACGGTGTGATTGGTGTGGCTGGTATGAGTCTTACCCGGGATTCAAGATCCTTCCTTATTGTGTACGCTCGTCCGGGCACAGTACCTAACTGAGGCTTGGAGGAGGGTCATAGGGGGAGGAGCCAGGACGCACCATGTGACCTAAAAGCTTTTTTAGATGTGCCCTGTCTCCTGCGGAGCCCGCTATTCCCCATGGTCCTGACGGAGTCCCAGCATCCACTACGGACTATGAGAAATAGAATTATCGGTAAGTAAATTCTTATTTTCCTTCTCAGGTCTGTTCCGTATCCATAGCAATAGGGATCCATTGGATGTGTTGCGCGTGTCCCGGCTCCCACTATGCATGCATGTAAGAGATGGGACAGACATGAAATGTACATTGAAGCGTCACTTGGTTATTCAGTTCTGAATTACAAAGTGAAATGTTGCCAGCCCCCTCATATCCAGGCCCTATAGCATGCTGCACTCCATGTAACTGTTGTAAATGATGTGTGTGCAGGTGTTGATATTAAGTTATATAGGCACACACCAGTGGATGAAAATGAACAGCCCAGGTACTTATCCAGCGGTATTGGTTTATTGGTAGCAGGTACAGCCGTACTCACTGTTACATGTACACTGGTAATGGAATGGAGTGGGGTTTCACAGCTCACGGGCCATTGAGTGTATACTACAAAGGGGTGGTGGTGCAGGGATGCTAGAATATATTGTGGATTGCAAGTAATCGTTGGTCTCTCATGGGAGCTATGCAGGAGACATCTGTCTTGCACCATGTCACATTATACAATAAAGATCAAGATGGCCCCTGCACATGCTCAGTAGAGATGTCAGTGGCCATCTTGGGATAGGGCATGTAGCCTCCCTGGAGGACAGGAAGACTGGAGTCAGTGCAGTAGCACACTTTGCTTTCGACAGTAACAGTGTTAGGGGTCTATTTACTAAGCCTTGGATGGAGATAAAGTGCATGGCGATAAAGTACCAGTAAATCAGCTCCTAACTACCATGTTACAGTCTGGGTTTGAAAAATGACAGTTAGGAGCTGATTGGCTGGTACTTTATCTCCATTCACTTTATCTCCATCCAAGCTTAGTAAATAGACCCCTTAGTTCTGCCAGTGGTATATACTGTATGATATAAATGCTAAAAATGAGAAATACCACTTCTATGGGTCAAGAAACAAGCAGGACTTCCCGTTATCATTCTGCTCTAGAACCGCTGCTGCACCGGTCCTGCTACATGCATACTACAGACTGTAAGTATTTTGACGTTTTTGTGTAACTTACCCTGTAAATGATATCGGTATCAGCCTTCTTATGTTGGAATATACTATATATACAGAAATGGAAATGAGAAATACATGGATATTTTATTCTGCTCTATACGAAGCCTCGTGCCATGGAAACAGCAAGCAGTAGTTAAGCGCGATTCCCCCTACTGACACACGGTTATTTTCTAACAAACAGAAAACGCAACTTGGCTCAGTAGTTGGGACTACAGAAACAAATTGCTCACCACCGTCACCGCCGACATCTATATTATAATGCTTCTATTCACAGAGCCTGTAATTATGAAAAGAAATGGCGTTTAGAAAGTGTTAAATTAGGAAGATCTGTGCCTTGACTGTACTTTCATTTAATCTCCAAAGCTGGATTCTTGTCATGTCCACAGAGGAAGCCGTCGTGAGTTATGGAATTTTAATTCTGTTCTCAATATGGTAACATCCTGGAATATCACTCACATTGTGTCCTCTGCGTGTTCAGCACCTCGTGTTGGTGTATATCTCCGCTGCTGTACGGAATAGTTACTGACAGCTTCTTGTCACTGTGCTCTTATCCTATCTGTTCCTCTCATCAGGTAGCCAGTATGCAGCAGCTACCAAGAGTGGCTTTGGACTTTTTTGTTTAGGGGGAGTGAGTGTGTGTGTGTGTGTGTGTGTGTGATTGTGTGTGTGTGTGTGTGATTGTGTGTGTGTGTGTGATTGTGTGTGTGTGTGTGTGTGTGTGTGATTGTGTGTGTGTGTGTGTGTGTGGAAGGGGGGGGGGGGTAGCTTGCCAATTATTTTACCTCATATCATATCAGTTTAAAAAACAATGTTTGTATCAAATTGTAAAACTCTTTTTTTTTTACTAGAATGAAAGCTCTAATGCTGAAATGCTATTGTTTAGACCAGAGGTACTCAAACGCGGTTCTCATGGCACCCCAAAGGCCCAGGTTTTAGGTGTATCCATGGCTCCGCACAGATGGTTAACGAAAATTAAATGAGGTGCTAATTAAGGGGGTCATTCAGATCTGATCACTGGGCAGTCCTGCAATCAGATAATCGCCGCCTACAGGGGGGGAGGGCTTCACTGTGCAAGTGTGTGATCACTTGTGTAGCAGAGCTGCACAAACTGATTTTGTGCAGTCTCTGCACAGCCCAGAACTTACTCAGCCGCTGCAATGGAATTCTGCTAATCAGGGCCGGAGCTGACGTCAGACACCCTCCCTTCAAACACTTGGCCCCGCCTACGTTTTTCCGGACACTCCCTGAAAACGATCAGTTGCCACCCACAAATGGCCTCTTCCTGTCAATCTCTTTGCGAATGCCCGTGCGGATGTATTCTTCGCACCATGCCCGTTGCAGTCGCGCGACACGCAGGCGCATTGCGGTGCATACACATGCGCAGTTCGGATGTGATCGCCCACTGTGCGAAAACGCACAGCAGCGATCAAATCTGAATGACCCTCTAAGTCACTGGTGGCCAAGCATGGATAAACTTAAAACCTGGACCGTTGAGGTGCCTTTAGGACAGCGTTTGAGGACCTGTGGTTTAGAGACTTGTTGATAGCAATGGCGTTTCCCAGTGTGGACCTAATTCTGACTCGGATGCAGAGTGTCTGCTAGTGGGCACCCAGGTGCGGCGCCTGCTTTACTACCTTATGCTAAAGTGAGTTTCCGTAGGGCTAATGCAAGGACCCGCGTGGCTTCAAGCCGCTCCGCCCACTGCATTTCCATCCGCAGCAGCAATTATCATTAGTATTGCCACTTGCGCAATTGCACCAGCCCTATGCCTGGTGCTGGAGATCCATCTGATAAAGGCTTCCCTTCCCCATACACAAGACTCAGAATAGCTACACGCATCCCAAACTCCCACCACACTTCCTTGACACTCTCACAGGACAGAACATTTTGTGCAATTGTATTATTGCAGCCCAGTTCCTGCCTCGAAACTCCCATTTCACACAAAGCGAGATCTGGTGAAGATCCGGACGCAGATGCGCAAGAAAGTGTAAAATTCTCTTCTGCGCATGCTAAACTCGCTAACATCGTCAGCACAAAGAAATCACTCTGACGCAGAATCAGCCCCAGCAAGTGCAGACTGAAAACCTCCTGTAATTGGGAATGGCAGCAAGTGATTAGAGAGCGTGCGGAGCTCAGGTCAGTGCAGTGTTTGGGTTGGGAGATACAGTATGGCGAGCAAGGTGAAGAGATGCACCGAACATTGGTGCTGTTTCATTAATGACTCTGGGCCTGACTCAGAGATGGACCCAAAGCCGATGTTACCCGGAACTGAGCGATTATCGTCAGACTGCGCATCTGCTGCGCTCGCATTACGCATGTGTCAGGTGCCGCTGCGAAGCCGCACACAATGAGGACTCCATCGCAAAGTGACTGACAGGAAGTGACCAATTTGGGGATGTTAACATTGTGTTAGCGGGGAGTGGTCATAAAAACGTAGGCCTGTCATGGCCATTTCGCGGCGTGTGTCGGACGTCAGCTGAGAACTCAAATGTACAAAAATATGGCGCCTGCGTGACTAATGCCGCATCCAGACTGTGTAGCCATAGACCTACCTGAGCAGTAAAAGTTTCCTGTTCCTGCGTTTATGCTGCAAATGTGTACGCAATCGCAAATGAGTTGCAGTAGCTCCGCTGGGCGTCTGTCTTCATTTCTGGGTGGCAGCCTCACTTGCCGCTATCAGCAGTTGCTTTGCGGAGTAAACTGCACTTACAGCTGCATTAGCGTACCTCCCTTAACCCTTAAACAGGCCCTCTATACGCCACAGGAAGCATTTTATTTAGGATTCTGTAATGTTTTCTGAGGGACTTTATTCTGACTGAAAAGGTGAAAGTTTCTTAAAGGAGAACACCAGTACTATATTTATTGTGGGAGATATTGGGGATGATGGGGAATTTTACTAGAGATATTTTTTTGTACCATGAAATAATAATTTCCGTACTACACAAAAAGATACATATGCCTGCAGTATGTCTATATACCGATATACAGTAGATGCTTCTTACACCTGTGACACCTTGTACAATTTAGAGGAGTTGAACAACATGGGGTCGCCCTGAAGAAGCTGTAACCAGCCATAGGCCACGACAGGTTGGGGTGGTGGCACTGTTACAGGTAAAGCCACAGTGAGGAGCAGCAGCAGCCAGCCCTAAGTTCTGCAATAGCAGAGGGACAGCCTATCTCTCTACCCTCTCCCCATCCAAAGAGCATCTAACCAGTCATTGCTCCACCATGTCCCTAACAGCTGTCATAGAACGCTGGAGCACCAGAAATAATGCTTTGGCTGTGGGTCCACTGGATACCTGGTGGCCACACAGCGCAAGCATAGCAGCGGATTCAAGAAAAGTATTTAACAAAGTATTCATAAAAGTCCACAGAAAAATTAGGTTTTAGTTAATCTAAAAAAAAATCTGTACTTACCATAGCTGCGGAGCATCCATTCACTGGATCCACGGGATCCTCTGTGGCTGTAACTAACTCAGCATTTGTCCATCTTTCCATTTACCAATGTCCTCAAGTAGGTTGGGTGGAGTCAACGCCCTTCCTTTACGACCGGCAGGAGCAGAAACGCGTGGGGCATGGGACCAGAACCACTGAAGACCCCAATAGAATTCTGCGTCCGCAGTATCTACAGTTTCCGTTTTATATTTTCTCATGCACCACCACCCAAAGCTGCATTTGTATAACCATTAAAGAATCTTAGGATTGTCTTTCAATTGGGAGCATTGACTGTTCCAGATTTATCCCAAAAATAGATGTCTCTGGAAATGCCCCTTTTTTCAACATTGACTTTTGTGTGTCTGCATCTGTATAATCTTTACTAATTACCAGCCCGTCAAAATGACGGAACAACATAATGGTAACGTCAGCGCTGGCGGCTGTGCGCTCCCGAAGTAACACTTGAAATGCTCCATCGGGCGCCACCTAGTGGCTGTTGGCACGCACAACATTTGAATTCCCCCCATAGAGGTGAGGAACCGCGTTAGTCTTTTATTATATAGAATTATTTCAAGTTTGGAAGTTAATATTTGTTGAAAATGCAAAACTTTCCACTAATATCAAATTCAATAAAACATGGCATGATGGAACTTGTAGTGTGCCACGCATATCCGGATTGAATCACATACAATCTGAACGGAGAACGCACCCGCAAGCCAGAGTTATCCCTGGAAAATATCGTCAAATGTCGGCACCTATGCTTTCACAAAGAGTTTTCTTTTAGCAGATCATTATTTTCTTTTGTTATGTATTTTGCAGCATGGAAGGGTCCTCCTGGTTTCTTGTTCTCGCTGGTAAATGTTGCACAGTATAGTTTTAAATATTGATGAATGTAATCCGGTGGAGCTGGGTATTTATTCAAGTGCCGTGTACCATTGCTGATTATTCTGATCTTCCGGAGACTGGGAGCACTGGAGAGAAGATACCTCAGCTTGATTGACAAATGTTTACTTTTACACAAATGAATGAGAAATGACTCTGGTGAAAGCTATGTTCAGTAAACACAGAGAGTCGCAGTGTGTGTGGCAATCCTATCAGAATTTTAATTATCTTTATCGTGTACATCTTAGAGTTGATGCCCCACTTAGCTACATCATTTGCAATAAAGTGAAAGCGCTGGACTGTGTAATATCTTCGCTAGCAGTTTTAATAGTAGTTTCATAATTTGTTATGCTTAATAACTTTCTGCATTTCAGTTTTGTAAAAAAAAAAAAAAATGATGGTAAAGATTACAATGAAAGATTTGCAGAATTCCAGAAAAAGTACCACGCTCCGGCAGTTTTATCACTTCCCTCAGTGTCTGTGATATGGAAATGACATCTACACTGTATGTACGCATGCCCGGATTTACGGAGAGGCCGATACGTGTCTGGGGTGACAAAGCTCCAGGGGCGTCAGGCTGCCCTCTGTGTTACAGTATATTATTGTTGTGTATTAGAAAGTGTCAGACAGCGGTTTGTAATTCAGCTTGTGGGGAAAATGCAGTGAGCTCCGAATTGGCAATCGATGATTTTCAGTGATATTGGCAGTGGAATTTAAAGGGGCCTGGTTTGCATTGAAAATAAAAATTCCTTCTTTAAAATCCGCTGCTGAAATTTATTATTTTGCTACTCTATTACCCCCCCGCTGCTGATTTTATGAATTCTTTTTTGCACCGATTCATCTGATTCAGTTTGTTTCTTTGGATGGCGATCATTATACATTGGATCGACCACGTTTGGGCGACATGCATTAGGTCGACATGATCGCTAGGTTGACATGGTCATTAGGTCGACATGTACTAGGTTGACGTGGAAAAAGGTCGACATGAGTTTTTCACAATTGTTTTAATTTTTTGACCTTTTGCATACTTAACGATCCACGTGGACTACAATTGGGAACGGTAACCTGTGCCGAGTGCAGCGGTAGCGGAGCGAGGCACCCTGCCCGAAGCATGGCGAGCGGACGCGGTGCACTAATTGGGGTTTCCAGTCACTTTACGAAGAAAACCACACCAAAAAAAGTTAAAAAACTCATGTCCACCTTTTTCCATGTTGATCTAGCACATGTCGACCTAGTGATAATGTCGACCTAATGCATATCGACCAAACGTGGTCGACCCAATGTATGTCGACCTAACTCATGTCGACCTAATGAACCACACCCTGTTGCTTCACCAGCCGCTGTGTGTTAGTGTCACTTGCAGAGCTGCGCTCTGGTGTGTAAGAGTTACAATGCACGTTTAGACATGACATCATGCCCACCATAAACCTTGTGTAGCCCCCTCCATATCACCTACTGTATGAATTTACTATAAGTAAATGGTGAAAGGTGACTTACAGCATCAATGTATAGGTGGGAAATCAGTTAATTTTGTACTAAGAAAACAGGTTTTGTATAAAATGCCAGCTATTGGGCAACATTAGACAATCACAATAATAATGGTGAATTTTATAAGACAAGAAATCACATCTGACTACAGCTCACAATATACTGGAACATTCAATAATTCAGTGGTTCAATCAATCTGATCACATGGATATTTCAAGAAAAAGAAGACAATAAAGAAAGTGATTAAGAATACTGTTTCAATAACAATTACTACTATTTAAACTATCCCTGATTAGAATGTCTTAATCTTCACCAGCAATTGTACGTTGGAGCTCTTAAATCCAACAGTGACACAGTGTTGCAATTAAGCTGTGGTGTAACTGTTCTTGATGCACAAGTGATGGAGACCCTACAGTGCCACAGTACTGCAATGGAATTAGTGAAACAATATTAATCCTGGGTTTTATTTAGCAAAAATGTCACTATACTTTAATATGGCAAAAAGGATGGAATTAGTGAAGGTATCTCAGAATCTCTAACAATCCATCTTTCTCTGTAGCAATTATTCCTTGAACAAATAACTCAGTCTTTACTAATTAAATCAACTCAATACTCCTTGGACAAATAACTCAGTCTTTACTTCTTAAGCAACTTAATATTCCTTTCTCAAGTTCCTATTACAAGTTATGTCTCTGTCCTGGTAGCTGTGTTCAAGCAGGTGCTCCTTGGTGGTATGTTCTATTAAGCTCCTGGTAGCACCCCTTTTCTTTATGCGGTCGTGGGCAGTATGTGTGACAAATGAACAATTGGGTCTAGCACTCGTCCGCTTGTAGGGGGTCATTCCGAGTTGATCGTAGCTGGGCTAAATTTAGCACAGCTACGATCATCTCCCCTGACATGCGGGGGGATGCCCAGCATAGGGCTAGTCCGCCCCGCAAGTCAGTGCCCCCCCCCCGCACAAATACAAAAGCATCGCATTGCGGCGATGCTTTTGTATTTCAGGAGTAACTCCCAGCCAGCGCAGCTCCTGCGGCAGGCCGGGTGTTGTTTGTCACTGCCGCTGGCCCCCCCAATGGTCTGGCCACGCCTGCATTGGCCGGACCGCGCCTCCTAAACAGCAGCCTAACGCCGCCGTTCAGCCCCCTTCCGCCCAGCGACCGCCTCTGTCTCAGAGGCGATCACTAGGCAGCGATGACTTCCATGCGCTGGCACACTGCGGCGCTGGCGCATGCGCGGTTCCGACCCGATCGCTGTGCTGCGTCAAACTGCAGCGAGCGATCGGGTCGGAATGACCCCTGTAGTCCACAACACAAACTGTTTTTGTTTACTCACTCTGAACCACTCAGTTCGTTCCGCTCACTGGCTGGACCTGTCTCCGCAGTTTTCACCTTCTCAAGATGGCCACAGCGACCGCACTACTGCATAGGCCTGGCGGTGTCTGGTGTCTGACTGTGATTGTCGCGCTTGCTTTCCCGGTTCTCTGCACTCACGGAAGCCCCTCCGCTGCTCTAGCTCTGCAGCGCTTCTCTCCACTGCCCTGCGCCACCACCTGGTTCACCACCAGCTTCTCCCACTCCGCTATTCATAACACATCCAGTTCCTTCAATGGCTTCTTTTCAACTCCACCTTCTCTCATGGCTCCGTTTGCTCTGCTCTCTGTCCAATCACCACACCAGCACAGGACATGTGACTTGACTCTGGTCCGTCATGTAACCCCTGCATCAGCATGACATTCTCCAGGCTGCTTTTAGGAGCAGCTGTCCCCACACCGGGGCAATGCTGAAATGCTCTGGTGGTAAATATCTCCCGCCTCAAGTTGGATTCTTAATAATCGTGGGCCGTGTGTTGATTGGAGTAGGTGATCATGGATGAAATATTAGAAGTCTGAGTACAGTATGTCAATATAGGTAGGTTGTTGTAACACAGTTGGTAAACAGTACAGTACAGTACATTAACAGATGAAGCCTCTTTCTTGTCAGTCAATTATAATCTTTATTGCGCAAGCAAAATAGACAGTCACTCTGTGTTAGTATCATTTTACACTGATAAATATTGCGGAGTACTCCTATACATGTAAGTGCTGACAGATAAGTGGCAATGTTATTTAAATAAAGATGAATGAGGGACTTTTTCTCTGCTCAGATAATTAGCAACAGTTCTGTGATTAATCGCTGACGTCAAACGTCAATTAAACAGTAAGGCTACTAACAAGCGGCCGAATACGTATAGGAAACCCAATTGTCCAAGTTTGAATGTACAGTATGATAACATTGGGTGACAGAACATACTGTACTATACAGCTGCTGTAATACAATTCCAGCTGCACTCATTAAAATAATACAATAGTAGCTATGAGGATTGGAAATCAATTTTGATCATCTAAATAAATAGGGTAGCTGCAATAATATAGTACAATAGATTGCTGACATCAGGGTGTGAGTATGTAATTATTAAACACTATTGGAACAGAGTCCCCATGGGGACCTGCTTATACGCAATATAAAAAAAATATATAAATCATTTCTCCTATTTACTAAAGGAGCTTTAGCCTAGATCTATGGTGAGTAAAGTAAAAAAAGAGCGCCACCTGTGCACCTGGGCAAAATCAATGCAGACAATTATTAAATTGACGCAGAGCACAGTGAATGTTTGTCAAAACTTTTTCGTTTGTCAAAACTTTTTTTGTTTATTTTAAGAGCTCTTCGGTGTAGATAAAAGCAATTACAATGAGGAAACCAAGAGAGACGTTTTTCATGTAGAAAAGTAGATAATACATACTGTACAGTACAAGAATAGTGAAAAATAGTACATACTGTACCTAGTAGGTTTAGGTACGGGTAGGGGTAAGAGGGAGAACAGAACTGCAGGGGAAGGGAAAGTACCGTAATGAGCTCTAACTTTTTGGGCAGAGAATATAGATAAAAGTGATGCCATGTGCGGTAGAAGAGATCTGTAGTCTACATTGCTGTACTCATGGTGTACAGTATGAGGCGCTGCGGCTTGGACGTAACAGGAGGGGGAAGGTAATTCTTTATTTTCTAATGGAGCTGCCAGGAAAGTTCCAAAGTAACACAGAAAAATCTTTTTGTTTGTTTTTACCGTCTTTTGTTATCCTACATGAAGTTTTTTTTATTGTCATATATTTTGATGCGATCGAGCTACTCTGACACCATTCACTCCCACTGCTCTCTCTCACATCTTTTACCTTTCTCTCTGACTACTCCTGACCTCTGGAACTCCATCCATCCCTCTTGAGCTGCATCAAATTCTGTTGCCAACCTTCTATTAAACCTTAACTTCTGGATGAACACAACGGTAGGAAAGCCCACACACGGCTGCAGTTATTGCCTTCACATGCAGATAGCACTTTTACCATTGTAACACATTGGACTTGATTATGAGTCGGATGCATCTGACCCTCCACCTGGCCGTGGTGGCCTACTTTCTGCTTCATGCTAATGGGAGCTCCTGCTTGTCTAGGCAGAATATCCATGCGTCTGCATGCGGATGGCCGGACCAACCACTGTTTATTTGTCCACAGCTGCCATCATTACTGAGGGGACTTTCATCCACCCCATGCTGGGTATAAATGATCTGCCAGAAACAGGCACCCTCTCCATATGCACGCACTAAAGAAGCATGGGAATTGGCCTACATGCCCACCACACTGCCAGGACAATCCCACCAGAGGGATCTCTTACGTGCATCTGCAGAAATCCTATTTACGTCATAGATAAGTCATAGATAAATCATCGGACAATTCAATCCGACCACACTTTCAGTCTGACTCAGAATCAGTGCCTACCCAATTGTCTATGTACTGTATATAAAAATACTTCATATATATGTAATCCAGACAAGGAATTTTTTCCAGACTAACGGCAACTATTTTTTATTCAATATTTGTAGTATGCAGCATAACATTGGTAATTGTAGGTAATTAGAGTATCTTAAACCAAAGTAATTACAGATAATGAGATGAGAAGAACCGGTCAGACTGCAGTCTATGGCCATCCCCTCTAACTGGCTCCTGTGTACTCTGGTGACTGATCTTCCTCTTAGGCTGGGTTCCTGCTATGCTATATACATATATAGGGGGTAATTCCAAGTTGATCGCAGCAGGAATCTTTTTAGCAGTTGGGCAAAACCATGTGCACTGCAGGGGAGGCAGATTTAACATGTGTAGAGAGAGTTAGATTCGGGTGTGGTGTGTTCATTCTGCAATCTAATTTGCAGTGTAAAAATAAAGCAGCCAGTATTTACCCTGCACAGAAACAAAATAACCCACCCAAATCTAACTCTCTCTGCAAATGTTATATCTGCCCCCCCTGCACTGCACATGGTTTTGCCCAACTGCTACAAAATTTCCTGCTGCGATCAACTTGGAGTTACCCCCATAGTTTGTACAGCCGATGAACGATATATTGTCAGCAGGTGTGTACACCTTATATATAGTTTTATCTGTCTGTGTGTACGGCACCCCGCCGGCTGACTCGTATGCAGTAACCACCATCGGTGGCATTACAGCTGGTTCCTGTGGCCACGCATATCGGTTGGTTAGCGCGCATACTGAGTGGCGTACTTACCATATCAATCGGTCATCCGCCGCACAGTTGATCCGTCACTAAAGTGTGTACCCAGCCTTACTGCTCGCTCACCTTGGTGACCAGATTGCGTACAGATTAGTTTGTCTGTCACCAGTATGAAGAACCAGGTCTACTTACCTGGCCAGTGTAAGGTGTAGATCACGCTGTGTGATCTTGCACAAATAAATTCATCTATACGTCACATCCCTAATGTTAATTAGCTACTTTAATGATCGTGTTACTGTATTGCAGCATTAAATGCTGGCGGTGGGAAAGTGCTTGTTTTCTTGCTCCTACCATTCTCTGTATACAGTCCCCTGTCTATGTACCTGTAGCCGTTACTAATGATTTCTGTTATCCTTGATGCTGAATGAAAGTGAACTGCCTATAAGGTGAAAGTGTTTTTAGGTACAAAGATTAATCCAATCAGGATGCCGTCAATAGTAGCCAAGGCTAATGCAAGGGCCTTGGGAAAGCAGAGGGTTTTTGCTAGATTAAGAAGATGGGAATCGATCAGGAGCAATTAGCTGCAGGCACTTGTACTGTAAGTGTCTCGCTGACAATTGTGGCCTTGTTGGCGCTGGTACAGTATTTGCTTTGCTGGTGTGTGTTTTTAAATAATATAGTAAATCTAATTACATTGTGTCCTTGTAGAGGTATAACACACAGAAGCAACACAGTCTTAATCATCAGATATAATTAGGAGTATGCCAATATCTGGTCTGCTTACACAAAACCAGCGTTCCCAGAGCTCACAATTAAACGTGTAATGTGATCGCTAACAGGCGCAGATTCAGGATTTCATGAGGGGAGGTTTTGGAACAAAGCAAAATATAACATTTCTGAAATAATCTTGCTCTGTATTTCCGGTGAGTACTCAAACACAAGCAGCAACTGTGGGTGTTAGCTGACGGCCGCACTGTACCTCTTCTCATCTACACGGGCGCAGAGAGTTGGGGTTACTAATTATCTTGGCCCAAATTTTTTTTGGGTTCTGGCTAGGGGGTCAAATCCCCCTCTTTGCAGCAGGCGATGCCGTGCATAGTATTTTACATTGATTTATTTTCAGAGGGGCTGTACCATCCGGATCTGGCCACACCCCCTCAGTAGCCCTGCGTTATGTCTCAGTGGCCCTGAATGCACAGGATGTAAACCATGCAACAAATATGTCTGTCACATGGCTCCCCTCCAGCTCCACCCCACATGAGTGTGAGCTACTTGATTGGCCATTGCCAGCTGCTGCCACTGTATCAGGAAACACTGTTAGGGGATGCAGTTAATCTGCCGGCTGTCAGGATCCCGGCGCTCAGGATACCGACGTCAGAATCCCGACATCTGACAATGCCAACAGCCGGAATCCCAGTACACACAGGGGCTATTCCCACTCGTGGGTGTCCACAACACCCATAGAGTGGAAATACAACCTGTAGCGAGTGCAGCAAGCCACCGAGCCGGCAATAGGACTCTTTGCGCTCGCCCTGCTGCTGGCATACTGACGGCCGGTAAATCATACTGATCCCACTGTTAGAGCACAAAATAAAATGCTGTACATATTAAGGACTATATTTATTATAGGGTTAAAGCCCAATCCATCAAGGGGTTATTAAAGTATAACACTGATCAGGGCAAAATCCCTCTTCTGATGGCAGAAGCTAATGAGAAAACACCTTCTTATTTCAATAAAACATTTATTTTCAATTGTTCATAGCTGTAACATATTAGTCTGGGCTTTTAGTTCTACTGTGCATGTGTGAACCAGCTGTTCAGTGTCGCTGAGTATCTCCATATTACACAGGTCAGCAGTGATACAGCAAATGCGCTTTACAGGTTCAAACTGTCAACGTTTTGCAGTATGGCTGCACATGCAGATGCCCTCCCTTGCAGTCACCTTTGGGAGCTAACAGTGCGTGGAACCTGCTCTAGCACATGGCCATTTCACTGCAGACATTGGGATTTGAGACTTACAGTACAAGCAGCCCGGATGCCAGCAGAGCAGAGGTCAACAGAAAAGAGAAAATGCAGGTGTACACTAGAGATGAGCGGGTTCGGTTCCTCGGAATCCGAACCCGCCCGAACTTCAGGGTTTTTTACACGGGGCCGAGCAGGCTCGGATCCTCCCGCCTTGCTCGGTTAACCCGAGCGCGCCCGAACGTCATCATCATGCTGTCGGATTCTCGCGAGGCTCGGATTCTATATAAGGAGCCGCGCGTCGCCGCCATTTTTCACACGAGCATTGAGATTCATAGGGAGAGGACGTGGCTGGCGTCCTCTCCGTTTATAGAGATTCGAGAAGAGAGTGAGACAGTCTCACTAGAGAGAGACACAGTAGTAATTTTGGGGAGCATCATTAGGAGGAGTACTACTAGTACTTGCTGAAGTGAAGTGATAGATAGTGTGACTGTATTGTATTATCTGACTTGTGGGGGAGACACTGACAGTGGGGAGCAGTTAGAGTCTGAGAGCAGGACTCAGGACTCAGGAGTACATACTACATATAACGTACAGTGCACACTTTTGCTGCCAGAGTGCCACACCAGTATAATATATATTGTGATTGTATGCTTAGGAGTACTACTTGCAAGTTGCTGATAGTGTGACCAGTGACCTGACCACCAGTTTAATAATCACCACCAGTTTAATTAATATATATATATATATATATATATATATAATTGTATATAATTAATATATATATAATATTATAATTGTATACCACCTACCCGTGTTTTTTTTTCTTTTCTTTCTTCTTTATACATACTACTATAGTAGCTTACTGTAGCAGTCTGCGGTGCTGCTGAGCTGACAGTGTCCAGCAGGTCCGTCATCAGTCATCATTACCTAATAAATATATATCTACCTGTCCGGCTGCAGTACTAGTGATATTATATATACATATATATATTGATTTCATATCATTATCATCCAGTCTATATTAGCAGCAGACACAGTACGTTAGTCCACGGCTGTAGCTACCTCTGTGTCGGCACTCGGCAGTCCATCCATAATTGTATACCACCTACCCGTGGTTTTTTTTTTCTTTCTTCTTGATACATACTACTATAGTAGCTTACTGTAGCAGTCTGCGGTGCTGCTGAGCTGACAGTGTCCAGCAGGTCCGTCATCAGTCATCATTACCTAATAAATATATATCTACCTGTCCGGCTGCAGTACTAGTGATATTATATATACATATATATATTGATTTCATATCATTATCATCCAGTCTATATTAGCAGCAGACACAGTACGGTAGTCCACGGCTGTAGCTACCTCTGTGTCGGCACTCGGCAGTCCATCCATAATTGTATACCACCTACCCGTAATTTTTTTTTTTCTTTCTTCTTGATACATACTACTATAGTAGCTTACTGTAGCAGTCTGCGGTGCTGCTGAGCTGACTGTGTCCAGCAGGTCCGTCATCAGTCATCATTACCTAATAAATATATATCTACCTGTCTGGCTGCAGTACTAGTGATATTATATATACATATATATATTGATTTCATATCATTATCATCCAGTCTATATTAGCAGCAGACACAGTACGGTAGTCCATGGCTGTAGCTACCTCTGTGTCGGCACTCGGCAGTCCATCCATAATTGTATACCACCTACCCGTGGTTTTTTTTTTCTTTCTTCTTGATACATACTACTATAGTAGCTTACTGTAGCAGTCTGCGGTGCTGCTGAGCTGACAGTGTCCAGCAGGTCCGTCATCAGTCATCATTACCTAATAAATATATATCTACCTGTCCGGCTGCAGTACTAGTGATATTATATATACATATATATATTGATTTCATATCATTATCATCCAGTCTATATTAGCAGCAGACACAGTACGGTAGTCCACGGCTGTAGCTACCTCTGTGTCGGCACTCGGCAGTCCATCCATAATTGTATACCACCTACCCGTGGTTTTTTTCTTTTCTTTCTTCTTGATACATACTACTATAGTAGCTTACTGTAGCAGTCTGCGGTGCTGCTGAGCTGACAGTGTCCAGCAGGTCCGTCATAAGTCATCATTACCTAATAAATATATATCTACCTGTCCGGCTGCAGTACTAGTGATATTATATATACATATATATATTGATTTCATATCATTATCATCCAGTCTATATTAGCAGCAGACACAGTACGGTAGTCCACGGCTGTAGCTACCTCTGTGTCGGCACTCGGCAGTCCATCCATAATTGTATACCACCTACCCGTGGTTTTTTTCTTTTCTTTCTTCTTGATACATACTACTATAGTAGCTTACTGTAGCAGTCTGCGGTGCTGCTGAGCTGACAGTGTCCAGCAGGTCCGTCATCAGTCATCATTACCTAATAAATATATATCTACCTGTCCGGCTGCAGTACTAGTGATATTATATATACATATATATATTGATTTCATATCATTATCATCCAGTCTATATTAGCAGCAGACACAGTACGGTAGTCCACGGCTGTAGCTACCTCTGTGTCGGCACTCGGCAGTCCATCCATAAGTATACTAGTATCCATCCATCTCCATTGTTTACCTGAGGTGCCTTTTAGTTGTGCCTATTAAAATATGGAGAACAAAAATGTTGAGGTTCCAAAATTAGGGAAAGATCAAGATCCACTTCCACCTCGTGCTAAAGCTGCTGCCACTAGTCATGGCCGAGACGATGAAATGCCAGCAACGTCGTCTGCCAAGGCCGATGCCCAATGTCATAGTACAGAGCATGTCAAATCCAAAACACCAAATATCAGTAAAAAAAGGACTCCAAAACCTAAAATAAAATTGTCGGAGGAGAAGCGTAAACTTGCCAATATGCCATTTACCACACGGAGTGGCAAGGAACGGCTGAGGCCCTGGCCTATGTTCATGGCTAGTGGTTCAGCTTCACATGAGGATGGAAGCACTCAGCCTCTCGCTAGAAAAATGAAAAGACTCAAGCTGGCAAAAGCAGTAGCACCGCAAAGAACTGTGCGTTCTTCGAAATCCCAAATCCACAAGAAGAGTCCGACTCCAATTGTGTCGGTTGCGATGCCTGACCTTCCCAACACTGGACGTGAAGAGCATGCGCCTTCCACCATTTGCACGCCCCCTGCAAGTGCTGGAAGGAGCACCCGCAGTCCAGTTCCTGATAGTCAGATTGAAGATGTCAGTGTTGAAGTACACCAGGATGAGGAGGATATGGGTGTTGCTGGCGCTGGGGAGAAAATTGACCAGGAGGATTCTGATGGTGAGGTGGTTTGTTTAAGTCAGGCACCCGGGGAGACACCTGTTGTCCGTGGGAGGAATATGGCCACTGACATGCCTGGTGAAAATACCAAAAAAATCAGCTCTTCGGTGTGGAAGTATTTCAACAGAAATGCGGACAACAGGTGTCAAGCCGTGTGTTGCCTTTGTCAAGCTGTAATAAGTAGGGGTAAGGACGTTAACCACCTCGGAACATCCTCCCTTATACGTCACCTGCAGCGCATTCATAATAAGTCAGTGACAAGTTCAAAAACTTTGGGTGACAGCGGAAGCAGTCCACTGACCAGTAAATACCTTCCTCTTGTAACCAAGCTCACGCAAACCACCCCACCAACTCCCTCAGTGTCAATTTCCTCCTTCCCCAGGAATGCCAATAGTCCTGCAGGCCATGTCACTGGCAATTCTGACGATTCCTCTCCTGCCTGGGATTCCTCCGATGCATCCTTGCGTGTAACGCCTACTGCTGCTGGCGCTGCTGTTGTTGCTGCTGGGAGTCGATGGTCATCCCAGAGGGGAAGTCGTAAGACCACTTTTACTACTTCCACCAAGCAATTGACTGTCCAACAGTCCTTTGCGAGGAAGATGAAATATCACAGCAGTCATCCTACTGCAAAGCGGATAACTGAGGCCTTGGCATCCTGGGTGGTGAGAAACGTGGTTCCGGTATCCATCATTACTGCAGAGCCAACTAGAGACTTGTTGGAGGTACTGTGTCCCCGGTACCAAATACCATCTAGGTTCCATTTCTCTAGGCAGGCGATACCGAAAATGTACACAGACCTCAGAAAAAGAGTCACCAGTGTCCTAAAAAATGCAGCTGTACCCAATGTCCACTTAACCACGGACATGTGGACAAGTGGAGCAGGGCAGGGTCAGGACTATATGACTGTGACAGCCCACTGGGTAGATGTATGGACTCCCACCGCAAGAACAGCAGCGGCGGCACCAGTAGCAGCATCTCGCAAACGCCAACTCTTTCCTAGGCAGGCTACGCTTTGTATCACCGGTTTCCAGAATACGCACACAGCTGAAAACCTCTTACGGCAACTGAGGAAGATCATCGCGGAATGGCTTACCCCAATTGGACTCTCCTGTGGATTTGTGGCATCGGACAACGCCAGCAATATTGTGTGTGCATTAAATATGGGCAAATTCCAGCACGTCCCATGTTTTGCACATACCTTGAATTTGGTGGTGCAGAATTTTTTAAAAAACGACAGGGGCGTGCAAGAGATGCTGTCGGTGGCCAGAAGAATTGCGGGACACTTTCGGCGTACAGGTACCACGTACAGAAGACTGGAGCACCACCAAAAACAACTGAACCTGCCCTGCCATCATCTGAAGCAAGAAGTGGTAACGAGGTGGAATTCAACCCTCTATATGCTTCAGAGGTTGGAGGAGCAGCAAAAGGCCATTCAAGCCTATACAATTCAGCACGATATAGGAGGTGGAATGCACCTGTCTCAAGCGCAGTGGAGAATGATTTCAACGTTGTGCAAGGTTCTGCTGCCCTTTGAACTTGCCACACGTGAAGTCAGTTCAGACACTGCCAGCCTGAGTCAGGTCATTCCCCTCATCAGGCTTTTGCAGAAGAAGCTGGAGACATTGAAGGAGGAGCTAACACGGAGCGATTCCGCTAGGCATGTGGGACTTGTGGATGGAGCCCTTAATTCGCTTAACAAGGATTCACGGGTGGTCAATCTGTTGAAATCAGAGCACTACATTTTGGCCACCGTGCTCGATCCTAGATTTAAAGCCTACCTTGGATCTCTCTTTCTGGCAGACACAAGTCTGCTGGGGTTGAAAGACCTGCTGGTGAGAAAATTGTCAAGTCAAGCGGAACGCGACCTGTCAACATCTCCTCCTTCACTTTCTCCCGCAACTGGGGGTGCGAGGAAAAGGCTCAGAATTCCGAGCCCACCCGCTGGCGGTGATGCAGGGCAGTCTGGAGCGACTGCTGATGCTGACATCTGGTCCGGACTGAAGGACCTGACAACGATTACGGACATGTCGTCTACTGTCACTGCATATGATTCTCTCACCATTGAAAGAATGGTGGAGGATTATATGAGTGACCGCATCCAAGTAGGCACGTCACACAGTCCGTACTTATACTGGCAGGAAAAAGAGGCAATTTGGAGGCCCTTGCACAAACTGGCTTTATTCTACCTAAGTTGCCCTCCCACAAGTGTGTACTCCGAAAGAGTGTTTAGTGCCGCCGCTCACCTTGTCAGCAATCGGCGTACGAGGTTACATCCAGAAAATGTGGAGAAGATGATGTTCATTAAAATGAATTATAATCAATTCCTCCGTGGAGACATTGACCAGCAGCAATTGCCTCCACAAAGTACACAGGGAGCTGAGATGGTGGATTCCAGTGGGGACGAATTGATAATCTGTGAGGAGGGGGATGTACACGGTGATATATCGGAGGATGATGATGAGGTGGACATCTTGCCTCTGTAGAGCCAGTTTGTGCAAGGAGAGATTAATTGCTTCTTTTTTGGTGGGGGTCCAAACCATCCCGTCATTTCAGTCACAGTCGTGTGGCAGACCCTGTCACTGAAATGATGGGTTGGTTAAAGTGTGCATGTCCTGTTTATACAACATAAGGGTGGGTGGGAGGGCCCAAGGACAATTCCATCTTGCACCTCTTTTTTCTTTAATTTTTCTTTGCGTCATGTGCTGTTTGTGGAGTGTTTTTTGGAAGGGCCATCCTGCGTGACACTGCAGTGCCACTCCTAGATGGGCCCGGTGTTTGTGTCGGCCACTAGGGTCGCTTATCTTACTCACACAGCTACCTCATTGCGCCTCTTTTTTTCTTTGCGTCATGTGCTGTTTGGGGAGTGTTTTTTGGAAGGGCCATCCTGCGTGACACTGCAGTGCCACTCCTAGATGGGCCCGGTGTTTGTGTCGGCCACTAGGGTCGCTTATCTTACTCACACAGCTACCTCATTGCGCCTCTTTTTTTCTTTGCGTCATGTGCTGTTTGGGGAGTGTTTTTTGGAAGGGCCATCCTGCGTGACACTGCAGTGCCACTCCTAGATGGGCCCGGTGTTTGTGTCGGCCACTAGGGTCGCTTATCTTACTCACACAGCTACCTCATTGCGCCTCTTTTTTTCTTTGCGTCATGTGCTGTTTGTGGAGTGTTTTTTGGAAGGGCCATCCTGCGTGACACTGCAGTGCCACTCCTAGATGGGCCCGGTGTTTGTGTCGGCCACTAGGGTCGCTTATCTTACTCACACAGCTACCTCATTGCGCCTCTTTTTTTCTTTGCGTCATGTGCTGTTTGGGGAGTGTTTTTTGGAAGGGCCATCCTGCGTGACACTGCAGTGCCACTCCTAGATGGGCCCGGTGTTTGTGTCGGCCACTAGGGTCGCTTATCTTACTCACACAGCTACCTCATTGCGCCTCTTTTTTTCTTTGCGTCATGTGCTGTTTGGGGAGTGTTTTTTTGAAGGGCCATCCTGCGTGACACTGCAGTGACACTCCTAGATGGGCCAGGTGTTTGTGTCGGCCACTAGGGTCGCTTAGCTTAGTCATCCAGCGACCTCGGTGCAAATTTTAGGACTAAAAATAATATTGTGAGGTGTGAGGTATTCAGAATAGACTGAAAATGAGTGGAAATTATGGTTTTTGAGGTTAATAATACTTTGGGATCAAAATGACCCCCAAATTCTATGATTTAAGCTGTTTTTTAGGTTTTTTGGAAAAAAACACCCGAATCCAAAACACACCCGAATCCGACAAAAAAAATTCGGTGAGGTTTTGCCAAAACGCGGTCGAACCCAAAACACGGCCGCGGAACCGAACCCAAAACCAAAACACAAAACCCGAAAAATTTCCGGCGCTCATCTCTAGTGTACACTGTAAACATTAAGAACATTGATAATCAGAACAATTATAATAAACTCTGCAATTTAACATGGGGTAATATTGAGGTTCTTAGCATAATTGTTGGCCAAAAATATGGGCACACCTAATACGGCCAGGTGACCTCATCAGGTGGGTTACTAACATTCCTAAGGTTCAAGTCCAGAGCACGGGACCCCCCAGGGCTGCACAACCCAAGTGAGAAGTAGAAGTTAAAGTGTTAGACGGTATAACATTAATAAGAAGCAGCTATGTGCTAAAAGTGTTGCATAGATGAAAAGTAATAACTAGGGTGTTAAAAAGTATTAGATTAGTAAACTAAAAGCATGCTGCTGCAGCTGCTGTGTGTCCAACTTCTGATACAGCGGCCAGCAGCAGTAATTACAATAAAAACTAAAACTAAAAAATGTTTTTAGTCTTTCGCCTCTAGACATCATGCTCCTGTTATCCTTCCCCTTGTGCGAAGTGGTCAGGTCACAGCTTCTCACATGGTCAAGCTGCTTTGCTCTTGGAATACTCTCTGCTATATTGTGATATACTGTGTTGTGAATATTCCGATGATGTGATTCAGGCAGATATCTCAGGTCCTCTACTGGTGCAGTAATGGACATACTGTACCCTACTATGCAAGTTCCATATGTACTGCAGGCCTCATGGCTAGCATGGAGGGGTCACCTGTTGAGGTCTTGTCTATTTTCAGATGCAGTGTGGCTCCTCTGCTGTGACAAGCATAGTGCCAGTGCCCAAGAGGATCTGGCATTCCTACTGCCAATGCTGCATTGCAGCAGTGCAACCTCTGCTCAGTGAGAGAACGCAGCCACTGCTCAGTGAGCCACAGGCTCTGCACTACTGTTCCCGCTGAGTCATTTTAATGTTCTCTGTATAGCTCTCAAACAGGTAATGATCCGATGACCTGCATGATCAGTGATGCCTCTCAGACTCCACAAGGGTTTTACTCTCAGGTTCTAAACTGGGATGAAAGGTCCATCAGTGCTAACACTAGGGGGGATTGTGCGTGCTCAACTTTTTGAAATATACAGTACAGTATATCGTTTTAGTCTCAATTCTGACATGAGACTCGCTAGGGAGCTGAAACGGGGCTGAAATGTGCGTGGACTCACAGAAAGTGCATGCAGTCACAATGAAAGTATTGTGCAGTAAGGGCATGTCATAACAAAAGCAGCCTCAATACTAATGACAATGGCTATTTTTAGCATTTTGTGTACTGTCCGTAAAACCACAAATCCAGTCTCGTCTCAGCCAGGTACGATAAGGAGAGGGAGATGAGTTCTGCAGACGCGTCCGACTGTGAATACGTTGCAGAGATGCAACTTGCGATTAAGCTTAAGACTGACTCTGTATAAGGCCCGTGTGACTAGCGGAATAAAGTGAGTCAAATAGATGAATGTAGGGAATACGAATATGAAGAAATGATGAAATTGAAACATGAAATAATACTTCAATTGTGTGCACTCTGACAGTGATGGCTCCTTTATGACCAAACGCGTTTTGCCACAGGTGGCTATTTCTATGGGACCAACATTTCCATCCTTCTCTTTTAATAAGAATCCATTGTTCTCATTATTTTGCCATTATATTATATTATTATATCATCCTTTTACTAATTATTCTAACTTGTTTGTGTTATTATTAATATTTATATCATTTGACATATGGCTCCCAAAACACCTTTGGGAAAAGCAGCTTGCGGGACAACTCTGTACATAGATCAGTAGCGCACACAGGGGGGGTTTCCGAGTACCTGGAAACCCCCCTGATGAGCCAAATGTTTATTTGTGAGACGGAGACAGCAGTGTCTCCGTCTCAGCAAAAGCCGCGACCGCGACCAGAACAAAAGGGGTCAGAAGGGCGGCACAAGGGAAGACTTACAATTAGTCTTCAATTTGTCTAAAAGAGTGCTTACATCTGAAGAAATTGGTGTCCTTAGCAAAGGACTGAGTTTCGTGCCTACCAACTTGCATGACTCATTTGCCTGGTCCAGGGATCTCCACAGATTTACCAGGAAACTCCGATTGAAGGAGTTTTTTCAGAATAATCCACAGGAACAGAGCACAATCTCCATCTTTGATTCTTTTTTACAGAAGAAATCCAGGTCGAACTTTGACCCAGTGTCACTGAATTCGTCCATCAAGACCTTTGGCAGGTTGATGGATGATTCCATTAATAAATATGTGGCGGCTCCGCCTAAAATTAAAAGGAACCTGTCTTTGGTGGAGAGACAAGCACTCTCTCAATTACGATCGTATGATGACATTGTGATTCGGCCCGCCGATAAGGGCGGGGCCATCGTTATCTTAGATATCGAATACTATCGCCAGGAGGCTCTGACACAACTGGGGGAGGAAGGAGTTTATTGTAAACTACGGGGTAATCCTGTTTTGGAATATCAACAGAAACTTTTTTCCATTCTAGACAAAGCGAGAGATGAGGGACAGTTACCAGCTAAAGTCCACAAGGCCCTTTGTGTGATGCATCCAAAAAGCCCGTTGTTATACACAATACCTAAGCTCCACAAAAATCAAACCAGCCCCCCGGGGAGGCCGATCATATCGGCTAGAGACTCATTGTATCAACCAGTGTCACAACTTTTGGACAGCATCCTTCAGCCGTTGTTACCTGCACAGAGAACATTTCTTAAGGACACCAACTAATTTATCCTTAAATTACATGAAATACGGAGCTTGGCCCCAGGCACTCTTATGTGCTGTTTAGATGTTCGTAGCCTTTACACATCCATTCCCCATGCTGAGGGGATGAGGGCTATGCAGAGTTTTCTTGAGAAACACTTAGCCACAACTGCATTTGACCATAGGTTGTTTCTGACTCTTTTGGAGGTCACGTTGTACAGGAATTATTTCCTGTTCGACGGTGAGTTCTATTTACAGCTACGAGGGTGCGCGATGGGATCATCGGTCGCACCCTCGTATGCTAATGTGTTTATGTTCGCGGAAGAACACAAAATGTTCTTCCTGGACCCGGGGGTATCCACAAATATCCTAATGTATACTAGGTACATCGACGATGTCTTCCTGCTGTGGGATGGTGGGAAAGAGGCCTTCGTGGATTTGATGGCGGAGATCAACGCCTTGCCATCACCGATCAAATTCACCTACACATGCAATGAAAAGGAAGTTACGTTCCTCGATGTGAAAATCATGGTGAATGATGGGGTGATTTCCACGGAGATCTTTTCCAAACCCACGGACCGGAACACATTGCTGATGGCCTCTAGTCATCACCCTGAACCCTTGAAGAAGGGGCTTCCACTGTCACAAATGATGCGGGTGGCACGCATCACAAGTGACAGAGATAAAGTCCCTGAATTATTAAATAATATGATTTTGAAATTTCTTGCCAGGGGATACAATGGGTCTTTGTTACAAAAGCAGAAGGATAGGGTACTGCTAATGTCCAGGAATGATCTATTACATCCAAAATCGAAAGCATCTAGGAATCTGTTGCCGTGGCCGAGTGATTTCTCAACTGCTAGCCCTATTGTTCGCAGGGCCACACATGCCCTTTGGCCAATTGTGGCGTCAGACCCGGATTTGCCATCCTTTAAAGGATTAAAACCTATTACAGCATTTAGGAGGGGGGCCAATCTCCGTGACCTTGTTGTAAGAACAGATATTTCAGGAATGAAGAGGTTGGATGAAGTAGTCATCCATAAAAAATCCCCTGGCTGCTACCGGTGTCCTAAATGTGCTACGTGTAAACACATGATTGCCGGTAAAGATTTTAAACATCCAACACGTAACGTAACATTCAATATCAGACAGGTGATTACATGTAGCACATCGTATGTTGTCTATGCTATAGTCTGCCCATGTGGCTTGTTCTACATTGGGCAGACCATAAGAAAACTCAGTGAACGCATGGTGGCTCATCGTTCAGCCATTAAATTGATATTGGAGGGCAAACCGGTAGATCAGCCGGTGGCCCGACATTTTTTATCAGCTCAGCATACCATCAATTCTTTAAAATATTTTGGCATAGAACATGTCCCACCGACTCTGAGAGGTGGGGATAGGGCTAGGATCCTTTTGGAGAAAGAGACCCGGTGGATCATGAGGTTGGATACCTTTTGGCCACGGGGCCTCAATGAAAAAGTGAATTGGAACGTGTTCATTTAGAAACACGTGACTGGGGGTTGCTTTAGTTTCCACCTACACACTTTTTTTATTCATCTTCCTCTGACCCAGTGGTGTCCCTGGGTCATTGTATTACTCCACAACACTACCTAGAGGTCACTCTGGGTGAAGGTTGTGGTATTGTTATAGCTTGTTATAGCTAGACTTCTGTACTATGTAGATTTGTATCAGCCAGTACCGATGTGGTTTCATTATATATGGATTTGTATATCTTAGAAAGTGCCACGTAAATAATGCATGCTTTTACTGTTTTTATTTTGCACTTTGGTTTAATGTTTGTGTATGCATCTTTAACATAGGGAGCACCCTTGAAGTCTGCATCCATCCAGTGCCTGATTACGAGGGGGAGCGGTCTGTGGCTTTCCGAGTCAGAGCGGCTGCGCCTGAGTGACTAGCAAGCGCCGGGTTACCATGGCGACGAGCTACGTGCTGGGCGGAAATGACCTGGCGGCTCTATACCCGGAAGCAGGACGGCGTGGAGGAGACGCGGCGGCGGGTGTGCTCCAGTGGGTATTTAACGGGGTAAGTGTTCTATGTGTGTTTGTCTCTTTATGTATTTGGCCTGAGGAAAGGGCAGAAGTCCTGAAACAGCTGTAGCCTGTTTAAAATACATCTTTTTTCACTGCATGTGACCTTCTCCAGTGTCGTTCTTTTCTGGACTTATAATATATATATATATATATATATATATATATGTCTATGTATGTATATAATAAATATATATATACACATACATATATATATATATATATATATATATATATATTTATCAGTATGTTTTACCAGCACACGGGATGCCGGCTGTCAGTATACCGACAGTGGCATCCCGTCTTTCGGAAGCGAGGCCGCGAGACCCCTCGCGGGCTCGCTGTGGGCCCGGTTGCTTGCTTCGCTCGCCACAGGTTATATTCCCACTCGGTTGGTGGCATGGAGCAACTAACTGAGTGGGAATAACCTGCGGATATCGGGATTCCATCCGCCGGTATTTCACCGGCTGTCGGGATTCTAGCATGTCAGTCTCTCGAACACTGGGATCCCGACAGCCGGCATTTTAAAACTGCGTCATATATATATATATATATATATATATATATATATATATTTTGTATGATGATCTGGCACTCACTGGTGGTGATGACAATTTGGTCCGGTGCCCTTACTGGTCCTCCACGGGCTGGAAGATGTAAATAGAAGCTGGATAGTACGGCATTCAGACGCTGATAAGCAAATTGAATGGGAGCCCTTGGTAGCTGTCAACGTTTCAATTTAATAAATTTTTCTCAAGACATACACATTGTAGCCAATGGTGGGAACTTTGCGGTCAGCGGTGAGGTTACTTTCGGTCAACCGCTGACCGCAAAGTTCCCACCATTGGCTACAATGGAGCGCATAGGCGCTACATTGTATCTGTGCCGTGTGCTGCCTCACAGACACTACAGGAGCACACACCCAATCAGGAGAGTGCCATGACGTGGCGCTCCCTGATTGGCTGAAGGGAACCTCTTTGACAGGAGTCAGGGGGGGTCCTGGCAGTCGGGGAAAGGGGTCCCATGTGTAAACATGGGACCCCTTTCAGTGCGTGGTCGGGTTTCCGTTTTATTATTTTGCCAAGTACGTGGATTATACAAAGGTCTGATTCTACACTGGATTATGTGAGTATAATTTTTTTCACAGGTACCCCAAGGATTCTACATGGAGAAGAGGACCGAGCCTCGTGGGAACATAGGTAAGTATGTATGTATGGAGGTGTGCATGTATGTAATAAAGTTATACTTTCACGGTGTGTGTGTGTCCTGTTTTTTTGGGGGTATTTTTTTAGTAGTAGTACTACAGGTACCAGCGGGCCCGGTTTTCTACCGCATGCTGGTACTTGTGGTTCTCCAAGTACCAGCTTGCGGGGGAGGCTTGCTGGGACTTGTAGTACTGCTACTAAAAACAATATTCACATTTTTTCAAAAGGCTATCAGCCACCCATCCGCCGCCCTTGGATGGGGGGGACAGCCTCGGGCTTCACCCCTGGCCCTTGGGTGGCTGGAAGGGGGGACCCCTTGATTTAAGGGGTTCCCACTCCACCAGGGTACCCCGGCCAGGGGTGACTAGTTGGGTATGTAATGCCAGGGCCGCAGGGACCAGTATTAAAGTGTCCACCGGCTGTGGCATTATGTACCTGGCTAGTGGAGCCCGGTGCTGGTTTCAAAAATACGGGGGGCCCCTATGCTTTTTGTCCCCCGTATTTTTGGAACCAGGACCAGGCGCAGAGCCCGGTGCTGGTTGATGAAATATGGGGGAACCCCTGTCATTTTCCCCCCCATATTTTTTCAACCAGGACCGGCTCAAAGAGCCGGAGGCTGGTTATGCTTAGGAGGGGGGACCCCACGCAATTTTTTTCCCAGTTTTTACACTAAACAGACCCTTTCCCATAGATAACCATGCACAGATCTCACTGATCCGTGCATGATTATCCAAACTCGCCTGGAAAAAGCAGGTCTATTTTTTTGCTGCTTTTTTTAACGAATCGAAAAAAAACAGACCCGCACTTGAGCACTCAGAAACTAACACCCAAATACGAATGAATAGTGAATGCCCGTATTGTATGAAATAACAGCCGTGTTTGACCGATGGTATATTCATTCGTATTTCGGAGCTTTGCAAATCAAACCATTACGAATAGTCCAAACACTGCCGAGATTGGTGCTTAGTGAATTCCCGGATTGGGACTTAGAAAAAAAAACACAAATCGGACAAACTCGAATTCTTAGTAAATATTGGCCATAGTCCGACAAAAGGGGTAACCTACTCAAACATATGAACTTCGATATAATACACTCAAACTATCCTTTTACTTACTTTCCTCGTACAGGTTTCCTATTGTAAAGCGCAATGAAATTTGCTGTGCTATGTAAGAAACTGTTAATAAATAAATAAATAGCATGGAAAGAACTCTGAATCCCAGTCCTCTTACCCAGAAGCTATTGAAGCTAATTAACCTCGTTCACTTCGCTACAGATAGTAAAATAAATCAGGCTTGGATATTACATCAGCAGAATTAACAAATACTTACATTTCTGCTGTCTGATCTTTAATAAATGGTTTCCGTTCCTCAGTATTTCTGTACCATTATTCTTTCAGAGGTCTAAGAAAAATGATATTTATCTTGGCTCAATATATCTATTTCCTAATTGTCTCTTCGTTTTCTCTGATACATATTTCTTATGAATAGCAAATGTTGATATAAGGATTTTTTTTTGGCAAGCTTTTACTGTAGTACAAGCTAGAGTGAGGCTGTGGAGACATAGGACCCCAGCCATACCTGCAAGACTATACTGTAATACAAGCCATGGTGAGGCTGTGGAGACATAGGACCCCAGCCATACCTACAAGCCTTTACTATTAAACAAGCCATGGTGAGTCTGTGGCGGTATAGGACCCCAGCCATACCTGCAAGCCTTTACTGTAATACAAGCCATGTAGAGCCTGTGGCGGCATAGGTCCCTAGCCATACCTGCAAGCCTTTACTGTAATACAAACCATGGTGAGCCTGTGGAGACATAGGACCCCAGCCATACCTGCAAGACTATACTGTGATACAAGCCATGGTGAGCCTATGGCAGCATCAGACCCCAAACATACCTGCAAGACTTTACTGTAATACAAGCCATGGTGAGCCTATGGCAGCATCAGACCCCAGCCATACCTGCAAGCCTTTACTGTAATACAATCCATGGTGAGCCTGTGCAGACAGCAGAAGAACATTTTCAAGGAAAATGTGTGTACAGATGTGTACAATTGGTTGTCCGTCGCAGATAAAGCACAATTAAACTTGGCGCAAGGGAAAAGTTGTTGCGACAGCTCACAATAGAGCCCTTTTTACACAGATACACACAGAGGTACAAATATCTCACACCCCATTGACCAGTGTACACCAACAATGCAGTTTTTTTTTAGCTTCTATGCGTTTTACATATGGGAATACTGTAAGATGCACATTTTGTCCCACAGGACCAGGGGCACCGAGATTAACTACAGTATTTGCATTATTGAAGCAACAGTAAGAAAAGTCATATCTGTACCTGCTGCACTCAAGGGGGGGAATTCAGAGTTGATCGCAGCAGCAAATTTGTTTTCAGTTGGGCAAAACCATGTGCACTGCAGGTGTGGAAGATATAACATGTGCAGAGAGAGTTAGATTTGGGTGGGTTATTTTGTTTCTGTGCAGGGTTAGTACTGGCTACTTTTTTCTTACACTGCAATTTAGATTTCAGTTTGAACACACCCCGCCCAAATCTAACTCTATCTGCACATGTTACATCTGCCCCCCCCCCCCCCCCCCCTCCTGCAGGGCACATGGCTTTACCCAACTGCTAATAAATTTGCTGCTGCGATCAACTCTGAATTAGGCCCAAAGTGCATTGCAGGGGTAAAAATCTGGTTAGGGTTAGACATAGGGCTTGATGTGGTCCTGGAGAGGTGGTGGAACTCATTTCCCCCTGCTACCTGGCAGACAGACATTCAGTAACATTGGCCAACAGCAACACTGATGGTTCAAGATCTGTAGAGGATACTGTAGATTAATTTCAGCATCATCTACACAAATGTTACTGAGATTCAAAGGACTACTTAGTTTTCCAAAAGTAGTGGATAGAGAGGAACAAGGGACCTTAGCCTGAGCCTTATGAGCGGATGAATGAAGGATATACTGTAGTGGATGAACTGTTTGTTAAGTTCCATGAGTCAGGGGCAGATTAAGAGAGGAGAGAGTGCAGGCTCCAGGCTCCCTCCTCCTCACTGGCAGTGGCCGCAATGCTGCAGACTCTGGGTTTGTGCCAGTACCAGCCACTGCGGAACTCTGGAGGGGTAAGTATAATTTCATGGGTGCAGTGTGGGCAGAGTGGTCCCCCCTGTGTACTGCACTCGCTGTATCCATTATAGATACACCAATGCCATGAGCAGGATAGGAATTTGAGGGTTGTTCAGAGTTGTTAGCAAACCAAAAAAAGTTAACAATTGAGTAAAACCATGAGCACTGCAGGTGTGGCAGATGTAACATGTGCAGAGAGAGTTAGATTTGGGTGGGTTCAGTGGCGGATCCAGGGGGGGGCGGCACTCTGGCCCGTGCCCCCCCTGTCATTTGTGGCCTCCGTCCCCTCCCGACGCCGCAAATGGAGATGACGGGCGCCCGCTGAGATTGTGTTACCAGCGGGCGCCCGTCTCCCTGCACAGCGGTAGCCGGAGGCAGGAGCTTAGTACTGAGCTCCGGCTTCCGGCGCTGTCACTGTGCGGTGTGCGCTATGGGAGAGACGTCAGTCATGATGTCTCTCTCATAGTGCTGACTGAGGATCGGACGCCAAGAGGAGGACTGCAGCGGTCTGGAATCGGGAACGGGGCTCGGTAAGTATGGTGGTTTTTTCTTCCTTAGTGCAGCGGGGGCATCTACTGGGGGCAAACTACGGGGGGACATTACTACTGGGGGGGCATCAACAAGGGGCATTACTACTGGGGGGGTATTACTACTGGGGGCAAACTACTGGGGGCATTATTACTGGGAGGCATTACTACTGGGGGGTCATCTATTGGGGGCAAACTCCTAGGGGGCATTACTACTAGGGGAAAACTACTGGAGGACATTATTACTGGGGGGCATCTACTGGGGGCAAACTACTGGGGGACATTATTACTGGGGGGCATCTACTGGGGGCAAACTATTGGGGGACATTATTACTGGGGACCAACTACAAAGGGGCTAACTACTGGGGGCATACTACAGGAGGGCATTACTACTGGCGGCGTAACTACAGGGGCATTACTACTGGCGGCTTAACTACAGGGGCATTACTACTTGGGGGCTAAACTACAGGGGGGCCAAACTACTGGGGGCATAACTACAGGGGCCAATCTACTGGGGGATAACTACTGGGGGCTAAACTACAAGGGGGGCATAACTACAGGGGCTAAACTATAATGGAGCAATCTACAGGGGTGCATTACTACTGGTGGCTAAACTACAAGCAGGCAAACTACTGGGGGCATTACCACTGGGAGGCTAAACTAAAGGGGGTGGGGGTAAACTACTGGGGTCATAACTGCAGGGGCATTACCACTGGGGGCAAAACTACTAGGGCGCTAAATGACTGGGGGCATTACTACAGGCAACATTACTACTGGGGGCAATACGGGAATTGCATAAGGGGCACCACTACTATGGGGTCTATATAAGGGGCAGTGGACATTGCATAATGAGCGCTACAACTGTGGGCATTGTATAAGAAGCGCCACCTCACATGCACCGAAGCTGCACGCAAATGTACTTGCCCCTTCCATGGTGCCCCCCTATAATTTTCTTCTGGATCCGCCCCTGGGTGGGTTATATTGTTTCTGTGCAGGGTAAATACTGGCTGCTTTATTTTTACACAGCAATTTAGATTTCACTTTGAACACACGCCACCCAAATCTAACTCTCTCTGCACATGTTACATCTGCCCCCCCTGCAGTGCACATGGTTTTGCCCACTAGAGTTCTTTTTTGGATTACTTAACAGCTCTGAATAACTCCCATTATCCTGGAGACCTGGGAAATGCTCAACAGTTTCAAATCTACCAGCTAGAAGTGAGTAATGGCCTTTAGAGTTGAGAGGTACCAAATCACTGACCACCTTAATCAGTGCAGCCTCGGAGGACGGATGGGAACAATAGTCTGACTTTTTTATTGCCATGTACAGTTCTAGAATCCCACAATCTCGCTTTTAATCATGCAACATCTCCCATGCAGGAATAGTCTAACAGCAGAAAGGCCGTGTCTGCCTCATTTGCTATTTTCATCTGCTTTATAAACGTATTTGCTACTTGCCGGTCATTTTTAATAAATGGGAGACTACGTATAAAGCATGGTTAATTCATGGTTCATTATAGAATTTAGAATTACATACAGTATGAAACTGTGTTAATGTTTTTCTATCTGGTTTTCAAAGTTCTAAACATTCTCGATGAGTTTTCTGTATCATGAAGGTACTCTGGGCCTAATTCAACTTGAGTTGCAGTTTTGCGAAAAATCGCAAAACTACGTCTCTGTTCTCTATCATGTGCCCCCCCCCCCCCCCCGCTAAAATGCGACTGCATTGCTAAACAGCGATGCACTCACATGTTTAGGGTAGCCCCATGCCTTCCCAGCCTAGCTGCAAAGGCATTCGCTGGGCCGCCATGCTTTGGGTCGCAGCGGCTGCGTGTGCCGTCTCGCAGCCACCGCGGCCCCCCCTCTCAAATAGTCCAGACACGCCTCTGTTGTCCGGAACGCATTCCCCCCCAACACCGCACCGCCACACAGAAAACACTGCAATACCGCCCCGTCCCCAGCCACGACTTAGATTGCGATTGCGTGAGATCGCAATCCAAGTCCTCATACATCGCAGAGCAGCGTGCGCACATGCGCAAAAGTGCAGAAATTGCAGAATAGTCCTTCACTTCAGCGTTCAATGCTGAATTGGCCCCTGTGATGTCGTGTGAGCTGTGATTCTTAACACCTGAAAATGCGCATGTCATCTTTTATATTTTTTAACTTTATTCTCACACAGTAAGCATGGATTCTCTGTAACCACTGAGTGTGAGCTCGGACTCTCGGAGTACCTGAGCAATCCAATCTGGGTATCATCAGATTGGTTTCTTTGTTGAGAACAAATTCCATGGTGTATACAAATTTTTTTAAATATGAATCTTTAATTTTCCAGTGGCCTTGTTGTATTAATCTTCAGTATTTTATTTAAATGATGATCTTTTACTTCAATTTACTTTTTTTTCTAGCATCTCATTACGGTTATCTCCACAATTCACTAATTTGTACCTATTGCCCTCACACTGGTGTCCTTATGACCTTTTAAACTATCCAGGACCATCAAAGAAACATATACTGTAATAATGTTAATACAACAGCAAGTTCCTTAGCTTTGACCCAATGGATGTGAAAGACATTACAGAAATTACACGGCATTTCAGTGCCGGGTCGTGTTGCCGGGCTCTGTCTGACACCCCCCTTTCACACAGAGAAGCAAATTACCAGTAATTACCAGTAATTTGCAGATCAAAACGGGCATGTCCTCTGTGTGAAAGGGTTGACCAGGGTCGAAATTACCGGGTTTCCAACCCTGGTAAATTCCTGGGTCGATGTACCGGGAATTATAATTCGGGTTGACCCTTTCACACAGAAAAAGGACCCATATGTTTCGGCAAATTACCGGGTAGAACTGTTTCACCCGGTAATTTCATTTTCTGTGTGACAGGGGTCTGGTCAATGCTCTTTGCAGACAAGCATTTTTCCTGAACCACTAAAGAAAGCAAAACACCTGGTACGGTTGAACTCAAACTTTCATTGTTTGCGGACGACTTGTTGTTGTTTGTGTCCGACCCCTGCACTTCCCTCCCTGCAATCTTACAATTACTAGCTACATTTGGCTCTTTTGCAGGGTACAAAATAAACGTTCATAGACATAAATCTGAACTTACGCCTCTAGGTCTTCCTGATTCCTCCCTTTTACAACATGCCGTCTATTCTCAGTTTCGTATTTCCTCTCAGCAGTTTAAATATCTAGGTATCCAAATTCCTTCCTCCCTCTCCAGTGGCGGATCCAGGGGGGGGGGGCACTCGGGCCCGTGCCCCCCCTGTCATTTGTGGCCTTCTGCCCCCCCCCCCCCCCCCCCAGCACCGGCGCCGCACAGGGAGATGACGGGCGCCCGCTGAGATTGTGTTACCAGCGGGCGCCCGTCTCCATGCACAGCGGCAGTACTGAGCTCCGGCTTCCGGCGCTGTCACTGTGCGGCGTGTGCTATGGGAGAGACGTCAGTCATGACGTCTCTCTCATAGTGCTGACTGAGGAGCGGACGCCCAGGGAGGAGGAGGACTGCAGCAGTCTGGAAGCGGGAACGGGGCTCGGTGAGTATGATGTTTTTTTTCTTCCTTAGTGCAGCGGGGGCATCTACTGGGGGTAAACTACGGGGGGACATTACTACTGGGGGGCATCAACAAGGGGCATTACTACTGGGGGGCAAACTACTGGGAGAATTATAACTGGGTGGCATCTACTGGGGGCATTACTACTGGGGGTCATCTATTGGGGGCAGCTACTGGGGGACATTTTTACTGGGGGCCATCTACTGTGGACATTATTACTGGGGGGCATCTACTGGGGGCATTACTACTGGGGGGATATCTATTGGGGCAAACTCCTAGGGGGCATTACTACTGGGGGCAAACTACTGGAGGACATTATTACTGGGGGGCATCTACTGGGGGCAAACTGCTGGGGGACATTATTACTGGGGGGCATCTACTGGGAGCAAACTACTGGGGGACATTATTACTGGGGGCCAACTACAAAGGTGCTAACTACTGGGGGCATACTACAGGAGGGCATTACTACTGGTGGCGTAACTACAGGGGCATTACTACTGGCGGCCTAACTACAGGGGCATTACTACTTGGGGGCTAAACTACAGGGGGTCCAAACTACTGGGGGCATAACTACAGGGGCCAAACTACTGGGGGATAACTACAGGGGCCAAACTACTGGGGGCATTACTACTGGGGGCTAAACTACAAGGGGGGCACAACTACAGGGGCTAAACTACAATGGGGCAAACTACAGGGGGGCATTACTACTGGTGGCTAAACTACTGGGGGTATTACCACTGGGAGGCTAAACTAAAGGGGGGGGGTAAACTACAGGGGTCATAACTGCAGGGGCATTACCACTGGGGGCATAATGACTGGGGGCATTACTACAGGCAACATTACTACTGGGGGCAATACGGGCATTGCATAAGGGGCACAACTACTATGGGTCTATATAAGGGGCACTACCAGTACAGTAGACATTGCATAATGAGCGCTACAACTGTGGGCATTGTATAAGAAGCGCCACCTCACATGCACCGAAGCCGCACGCAAATGTACTTGCCTCTTCCATGGTGCCCCCCCTATAATTTTCTTCAGGTTCCGCCCCTGTCCCTCTCCCTGATATATAAATTACATTTTACTCAGGTCATCTCCCAGATTTCCCGTTTATTGACGACCTGGAAACTCTCGCCGCTTTCTCTGTTTGGACGCATAGCATTAATAAAAAGTGTGGTTTTTCCTAAGCTCTCTTACCCTATTCAAATGCTGCCCATATCCCTTTGCAAACCTGATATTCACTAAATTTGTGTGGCGTGGGGGTCATTCTCGGATTGCTGCTTCCAAGCTGCAACTGCTTAGATGTGAGGGCGGAGCAGGTCTACCTGATATTGCTATATTTACTAAAGCTGTTTTCTTTCGATATATTAGTGACTGGCTCCTGACACGTGAGACCTATACCCATCATGCCCCCTCTGAATTAGCCATGTTTACTCCGTACTTACCGGCAGCTCTCCTTCACACCCCCTTCATAACATACTTTTTCATGATGTCTATTTGGCTTGGTGCTCAATATGCTCTAAGCTCTCTAGACCATTCTCGGAATCCCACTATGCCCCTTTTTGTGGTAACCCATCTTTTTCCCCGGGACTTGACAATACGCTTTTCAAGCTCTGGAGCGAAAAGGGCATTTCTAAGATTAAAGATGTGTTTGATCCTGGAGGTGTTATCCTAACTTTTAAGGATTTACAGGACAAAGCCCAATTGTCCCATTCTCAGTGTTTTATGTACCTGCAAGTTGCACACTTTGCACGCACCAGCATGGCCCAGATCCCTACTGTTGTTAACCAAGATCTTATACATAAACTGATGTCTCTGTTAATTTTGCATCCGTACAAAACTAACTATGTTTGTTCTGATTTATCGATGTTGTCCAGAGATAAGTTGTGGTCCTGCACTGTTTCTGTATGGCGCTCTGATATCCCTTCTATTTCCACCCCGCAGCACTTACTTCGCTATTATGACAGCACCCGAAAGCATTTGTGTTGCTCCTGGCTACAGGAAGTCCATTTTAAATTCATTCATCGTGCCTACATATCTCAAGCCCACAGAAGGCATATGGTTGCTGATGAATCTGGTTCCTGTCTCAAATGTAGACGCCCGAATGCTACGTTTTTTCATAATTTTTGGTCTTGCCCGAAGATTTGGAAATTTTGGGAGAAAACAATGCGTTTTATTAATTCCATTTTACTCCGTTTACATTGCAACCCTCTTGCCATGTTGTGCGCCAATTTTTCAGAGTGGGACATGGGTCCAGATTCCAAATCCTTTTTTCCTCTGCTTTGTGTCATAGTTACAGTGAGAAAAAAGGTGACATTTTGCACCAGGACATCCCTGGCCACCCTTCCTTCTTAGAAGCTGTTAAAGCTATGCTACTACAAATCTTATATTTTGATAGACAAGCTGTTCTTCTGGCAACAGAGGCTGGGGTTAAGCGATTTTATAGTAAATGGGGCGTCTACATTGAGATTTTGGACCGACATACTAAAACCAAGATTCTGCAGGTGTTTAACAACACCTCATGGTTTTTGTATCGTCAGATTTCTTGATTTGCACTGTATCCTCTTCTGCTGGTCCAGTGACCCTTTCTACTGATTCACTATTTGGACTCATGTTTTGTTTTGCTGAGAGGTTTCCTCGCTATTACCCCCCCTTCTTCCTCCCCTCTTCTTCTTTCTTTCTTTACTTTCTTTTTCTCTCTTCTGTTCTATCTGTTATACGTTACGAACTTTGGGCGTATTGCTGAATTTGTATTCCTTTTATTTTCTCCATGATGCAACAGAGTTATTAAGTGTTGCTTACCCTTTCTGTGAAGTGCATTCTTTCATTCTGATACACTTAGATAATCTGTGTATATTCATTGCTGATGGATGTGTCATTGTGTAAGCATTCTGTCTTTTACTGATGTTTCATGCCCGCCTATTATTACTGTACTTGTGTATTGTTCTTTTATGTCTTTTCTCTTCTGTATTGAAAATTTTTAAAAACAATAAACAGATTTTGAAAGAAAAAAGAAAGAAAGCAAAAGACCTCTTCTTAAAAAACCTAATTTAGATCCCAAGTCCTTGACCAATTAGGTCAAGGACTGGTATGAGAAAGTGGTTGAAAATCAACTGGAAATCCACCTGACAAATCATGATATTTATGATCCATTCCAATCTGGATTCAGGAGAAGACATAGCACTGAAACAGCCCTGGTGTGTGTGCTAAATGATCTTCTAATGGCAAGAGATGGAGGTGACTGTTCAGTCTTAATCCTTCTGGATCTCTCTGCAGCATTTGACACCATGGACCGTGGGATTCTGATTGAGTGCCTGAAAAATTTCTGTGGACTGGATGGCACAGTCCTTAGCTGGTTCAAATCATTTCTCACCGGCAGTTTCTTCTGGAGTATACTCATCACCATCAGTGCCACTGCCATGTGGTATCCCACAAGGTTCTATGCTATGCTATACAATGCTATTTGCAGTATACATGCTCCCGCTAGATGAAATAATCAGGCGCCATGGCCTGGTCTACCACTGCTGTGCAGATGATACACAACTGTACCTGTCCTTTGCTCTGGGCACTGAGAACCCAATAACAACCCTAAATGGCTGTCTAGCTGAGCTTCTGGAATGGATGAGTGCCTGTTGTCTGCGACTGAATCCTGATAAAAAAACAGGTCCTTGTCAAAGAATAAGACTGTAGCATAGCCAACCAACTGGACTTACATTTGGATGTTCAGAATTACAAAACACTGATCATGTGTGGAATTTTGGCATTGTCCTGTTCAGGTATCAGCCACAATCAAATCCTCATTCTTTCATCTGAGGAACATAGCCAGAATCAATCACTTAATTCCCTCAGAAGATCTGCCAAAAGTCATACATGCATTGTATCATTCTGATTAGACTACTGTAATGCCCTCTACCTTGCTCTCCCAGCAAAAGAATTGCACCAGTTACAGCTGGTACAAAACACAGATGCCAGACTCTTAACCAACCAGCCCTGTACCAACCCATTGACCCCCCTGCGGCTCTGACTCTATGGAACTTGCTCCCCTGCACAATGTATGATAACTGATTTAGGACTATTGCATACATGAAACTGTTGCCAATAGTAGTATACTTACCCGTTTCCAGATGATTTACCTGTTGCTGCATGCCCTGAGGAACAGCGGTTCCCTCTCGAAACGCGTTGTGAGCTCCTGACATGCCATTTGTTTTGCCCTGACTGTGTGTATCACCCAATGGTTCCTAGAGAATCCAGAACCTCTTGCTGTTTGAAATCTCTAAACCAAGTCACTACTCTTATTTAGAAAAGTAAGGGATAAAAAAAAAAAAACCCGAAATGTTTTAATTGGCTGCTGATATGCTTTGTTTAAGACCAGCTGCTACTATAAACAGGGATAGTCAAACCTAAAGACAAAACAACCGTAGCGAACCAAATAGACAGCAGCACTAATACAACTGGATATAAATATATCATATTTATTAAAAATATGTAGACAATGGATGGGAATAAAAACAATATACATTTATTAAACTATCACTATTAAAAAAATATGCTAAACATATATATTTCACAAGCCAAGAGTTCAATCAAACCTTACCACAAATTTCAATTGGGTAATACTTTGGAATATACAATGACCAGTTGGTATATCAATAGCAGCCAGTTCCTATATATGGCTCTGGATTCTTTTGATCAAGAGACATTTGGCAATAAATCTCATATAATAGGACTGTGTCATATACATAGATAGTTACAATGTCCAGTCACCTATACAGGGGTAATCCCTTGTGCACGTGTAGTCAGGCATGCAAAGTTGGAGCCCCCAAGTAGGCACGGTGTTCATGTTAAATCCAACCCAATGGCAATATACAGTAGGAGGTAAATGTCCCAAAGGCCCAGTTTACACGCCGGGGTCTGGAGGCTGGTCAAGGCAAATGGGCAGTGGTATTGCTGTCCAGATAGGTGGGTGAGGGTAGGCACCCTGACATGTTTTGCTATGTGAAAGTTGCAGCTTTTTCAAAGGAGAATATTATTTGTCCATGTTGGTATATTTATACCCATATTAATATGGCTGCTCGTTAACTCCTAGCTTCCGTTTCCCATCTATTGTCTTATATATCTATTCAAAAACAATAACTTAATAATATAATATTATTAGGGAGGCAGACCCATTTTAATATATAATATATGTCATCAATAAAACTAAATAAATACCCAATAGACCTGAGTTAGAATTATTCTTTATCTCCATATTCAGATTACATGAATTACACTTTATGGTAACTGTTTACAGATAATACGAGAAAAAGTTTGTGGCTTCTGTAAGAATTTCCCCTACAGAGACATAATTACAGGCAGTAGATACATGAACACAAACAGATGTCTGCACACACTTGGTCACGTTTCTGACTGATGTCAGCCTTGGAATAAATTATTTCAAATAACTGCAGTTGATAATTGTTATTTTTAAACACAACTGTGCTGTAATCCAGGCACAATGCAGTAACCGGCATCAGGAGGTGCAGCCAAGCGTCCCTATATCTCAGCCTCTATATTACTGGAGCTTGGAAGCAGGACCCTTGTAATGTTTGGTGTCAATGTGCATATTGCTTGCTTGGAACACTCGCTGTGACTTTATGCAGAACACATTTGCGCTTTATATATGAATAACAATCATGGTAATCTAGCATACTGTGTATTCTTCCCGAAAATCTCTTTTTTAGGGTCTGGGAGCAGCTTAAAATACACTGTGCGGTTCTTAGTTGTGTATTTTCAAGACCTCCCGCTGTTCTTTACAAAATTCATTTCCCAGTGTCTGCACCCTTCCCTGAACCCAACAAATTAAATTCTATGCTTACCTCTGCCGGCGCTCCTATTATGCTGGTTCTGTGCTCACAGACACCATTCTCTCCCTTGTCATCAGCTGCTGTTGTCAGACTGTAGTTTTATATATCTATATCTGCTCCATCTACCTTCATGGCCCAGGTCATTTGGGGGTACACAAAGCTAAGTTACTCTCATTCCTGGGAAGTCAAAGGTTTCAAACAAAAATTAGCGCTGGGCAAAAAAATATTTCTTATATCTATTTAAAAAAATAATAATGATGGGATTAATGAGGTGGTAGTGTTGTTAATATTACTATACTGTTATTATAGAGTAACATGTCATACGTAATAATGTATGCTAGGAGATCAAGTTTCCCTGGTTATTTAATAAAGTAATACCGCTTTTACACCAAAGAAAGCGGGTCGCAGCCGGGAGCCCTGACATGGGAGCTACCCGGCTGCGACCCGCGTCAGCCCCCTTTTACACCGGACTCACCAGCCCGGCATATTGCCGGGTTGGTGATGTTGCCGGTGACACGATGGGGGCGGCGCTTGGAGATCACATGATCTCCAAGCGCCGCCCGCACATAAAGTGTAAACGGGAAGCCGGGTCACATCGACCCGGCTACTGTTTACACTGCACAGTTTGCCGGGTTGAACACGTGTTCAACCCCGCAAACTCCCCGAGTTAGAATACCGGGTCACTCTTTTACACCAACCAGCAACACGGATTATGCACGTTCATGTGCAATAACCAGTGTTACTAGCTGGTGGTGTAGAAGGGGTATAAAATAACATCTAATGACAGGTTACTACGGTTCCAACTTCCACGTACTGTAAGCTGTCTGTATTATCTGACATGTGGGCTGCATAGAATGATGTGTGAGATGCCGGTCAATCTCTGTCTTTTCTTAAAGGAGCAATCACTTACGAGGCAAAACCATGCCTTGTAAGTGATTGCCCCTTTAAAAAATGCCCAAGATCGTCCGGCATCGATCGGCCGGCATGTCACACCTCCGCAATCTCAGGCGTCATTACATCCGGCCCATTGTATTACTGTAGTGCACTGGTTCCTATGGCGGAATCACAACCAAATAATGATCTTGCTATTACTCTCTAGTGGGCTGGTATAACAGCATGGTCCATCACAAAGTGCAGCAAACCTGGAAGTAAATGGAAAGTGGATGCTATCACTTTACTTCTTAAGCTAGGTACACACTATACAGTTACTCGGCCTGTCTTTTTGTATAATGATTGGCACAATAGTTTTGGCAATAAAATGGAAAAATCACGGGCACAGACGCATTCCTTTGATAATCTGAATGTTGGGTGGAAGGTCCCGATACTGTGCAGTGTATGGGCATTATCTATAATCTGACCATATCTCCTGCAATCTTTCATGACTACACATCTACAAAGTCATATACAAAGTCAGTGCGTTGTGGCTGAAACTTGGTAACTTAGCAGAAAAAAAATCACTTTGTGTAGCGTCAAGATTGTTGGTTCAATCAAAAAATTGCATAGTGTGTAGCTCCAGTAGCTTCACAGATCCCCGGGACAAGCTATATCAACACCTGGGTTCCAGCAAGTCCACATTGCTAAATAGTAGTGATGTGCACCGGAAATTTTTCGGGTTTTGTGTTTTGGTTTTGGATTCGGTTCCGCGGCCGTGTTTTGGATTCGGACGCGTTTTGGCAAAACCTCCCTGAAATTTTTTTGTCTGATTCGGGTGTTTTTTTTTACAAAAAAACCCTCAAAAACAGCTTAAATCATAGAATTTGGGGGTCATTTTGATCCCATAGTATTATTAACCTCAATAACCATAATTTCCACTCATTTCCAGTCTATTCTGAACGCCTCACAATATTATTTTTAGTCCTAAAATTTGCACTGAGGTCGCTGGATGGCTAAGCTAAGCTACCCAAGTGGCGATACAAGCACCTGGCCCATCTAGGAGTGGCACTGCAGTTTTCTAGCAAGAGGATGAGTGCTTCCATCCTCATGTGAATCTGAACCACTAGCCATGAACATAGGCCAGGGCCTCAGCCGTTCCTTGCCACTCCGTGTCGTAAATGGCATATTGGCAAGTTTATGCTTCTCATCAGACGCTTTTAATTTTGATTTTTGGGTCATTTTACTGAACTTTTGTAGTATACTTGACGACACAGAGGTAGAGCACTGAACTACTGTACCGTACTGCTATATATATACTGGTGGTCACAGCAACATTCTGCACTGTCCCCTCCTACTATATACTGCGCACAACTAGAATGCAGCACAGGTATAGATGCATAGTATACTTGACGACACAGAGGTAGAGCAGTGGACTACTGTACCATACTGCTATATATATACTGGTGGTCACAGCAACATTCTGCACTGTCCCCTCCTACTATATACTGCGCACAACTAAAATGCAGCACAAGTATGGATGCATAGTATACTTGACGACACAGAGGTAGAGCAGTGGACTACTGTACCGTACTGCTATATATATACTGGTGGTCACAGCAACATTCTGCACTGTCCCCTCCTACTATATACTGCGCACAACTAGAATGCAGCACAGGTATGGATGCATAGTATACTTGACGACACAGAGGTAGAGCAGTGGACTACTGTACCGTACTGCTATTTATACACTGGTGGTCACAGCAACATTCTGCACTGTCCCCTCCTACTATATACTGCGCACAACTAAAATGCAGCACAGGTATGGATGCATAGTATAATTGACGACACAGAGGTAGAGCAGTGGACTACTGTACCGTACTGCTATATATATACTGGTGGTCACAGCAACATTCTGCACTGTCCCCTCCTACTATATACTGCGCACAACTAAAATGCAGCACAGGTATGGATGCATAGTATACTTGACGACACAGAGGTAGAGCAGTGGACTACTGTACCGTACTGCTATATATATACTGGTGATCACAGACACATTCTGCACTGTCCCCTCCTACTATATACTGCGCACAACTAAAATGCAGCACAGGTATGGATGGATAGTATACTTGACGACACAGAGGTAGAGCAATACCGTACTGCTATATATATACTGGTGGTCAGCAAAATTCTGCACTGTCCTCCTACTACATACTACAATGCAGCACAGATATGGAGCGTTTTTCAGGCAGAGAACGTAGATATTTTCAACACACTGAGCACAGATATTTGCAGCACACTGAGCACAGATATTTGCAGCACACTGAGCACAGATATTTGCAGCACACTGAACACAGAAACTGAGAGAACGCTGCACGTCCTCTCGCTATCATCTCCAATGCACAAGTGAAAATGGCCGCGACGCGCGGCTCTTTATATAGAATACGAATCTCACGAGAATCCGACAGCAGGATGATGACGTTCGGGCGCGCTCGGGTTAACCGAACAAGGTGGGAGGATCCGAGGCTGCCTCGGAACCGTGTAAAATAGGTGAAGTTCAGGGGGGGTTTCGGATCCCGAGGAAACCGAACCCGCTCATCACTACTAAGTAAATAGCCCTAGAAAACTCTTCCTTATACGCTGCCATATGTAAGGTAATAAACAATGTTCATTTTTGGGCCAAATAAGATTTTTTTAAGAAATATGGGGTACATTTACTAAGCAGTGATAAGAGCAGAGAAGTGAGCCAGTGGAGAAATTTCCCCATCAACCAATCAGCAACTCTGTATCATTTTATAGTATGCAAATTATAGATGTTACTTCAATGCTGATTGGTTGCCATGGGCAACTTCTCCACTGGCTCACTTCTCCGCTCTTATCACTGCTTAGTAAATGTACCCCTATATTCCTAAATATTGTGCAGCTGATGTTGCATCTTTCTACACAAGCGGCGGATTAGAGATGCAGCGACTAGCGTCTCTGTACTAATACCAGTGGATGAGGAATTAGCATATCCTCCCGCTACTGCTGCACACACATATGCGATCGCGATAGGATTTGCGTCCATATTGGGCTGAAAACTGTGTGAAAACACCATTCTGATTATTAATAGTACTAATAATACTAATAAAAAATATTATTACTATACAGATGAAAAACTTAGGATATCCCCCTATTAGGTCCGGTAAAACATCGGGTGCGAAAAACGAATGTTTTTCGTGATTTTTTCCGATGTTTCACCATTTTTTTTTTACAGGCTATCCAGACTGATCTCCTGTAAAAAAAATGCCCTTTCTTCCGAAAACACACAGGTTCAGTGAAACCTGTGTGTTTTCGGTAGAAACAGACCCGTTTTCGCACGGAAACGAGGCTGTTTCTGGGGATTTGGTTTCGCCTGCCTGAGGCAGGCGAAACAAAACCCCCGATGAGCGGGACAACCTGCAGCATCCGATGCCCGCTGCAGCAGCAGGCTGGGACTGCAGGCATCCGGAAGCTGCCCTCGGCACGGTGACCCCTGGTGGAGAATCCAGGGCAGAGCCATGACTGCATCCCCCCTCTCCTCCGGCCCGGCAGCGGTCACATGACGGGGGAGCACCCATGTGACCGGGGGAACCGGAGGAGCAGCGCTGCACTAGGGATGGACATCGAAAGCAAACCATCATATGATGGCAATGTTCTACCATTGAAACTTTCGATGCAATGGTTACTAACCATCACATCAAAAGTATTCGATGGTGAAAACTATTTATATGACTAGTTCATGCGCAAAAGCCTGTATTTTCGTTTGCAATGTGGGAATTGGGATCGGGGGCAGGGCAAGACTCTGAGCAACATATTACTTTATCACTGGACATTGTGTGTATAATATACATATATAATATACACACACAATGCCCAATGATGAAGTAACATTGCCCCCTCAGTGCCAAATATACAATGCCCCCACTGTGCCAGATATAAAATGCCCCCACTGTGCCAGATATACATTGCCCCCACTGTGCCAGATATACAATGCCCCCACAGTGCCAGAGATACAATGCCCCCACTGTGCCAGATATGCAATGCCCCCACTGTGCCAGATATGCAATGCCCCCACTGTGCCAGATATACAATGCCCCCACAGTGCCAGAGATACATTGCCCCCACAGTGCCAGAGATACATTGCCCCCACTGTGCCAGATATACATTGCCCCCACTGTGCCAGATATACAATGCCCCCACTGTGCTAGATATACAATGCCCCCACTGTGCCAGATATACAATGCCCCCACTGTGCCAGATATGCAATGCCCCCACTGTGCCAGATATACATTGCCCCCACAGTGCCAGATATACAATGCCCCCACAGTGCCAGATATACATTGCCCCCACAGTGCCAGATAGCCCCCACAGTGCCAGATATACAATGCCCCCACAGTGCCAGATATACAATGCCCCCACAGTGCCAGATATACAATGCCCCCACAGTGCCAGATATGCAATGCCCCCACAGTGCCAGATATACAATGCCCCCACTGTGTCAGATATACAATGCCCCCACTGTGTCAGATATACAATGCCCCCCTGTGGCAGATATACATTGTCCCACTGTGTGCTCATTGCCCCCCACCCCTTACCGCTGGCTGTTTCTTCTATGTGAGGGGAGGAGAGTGTAGCATAGTGTCTCTCTTGCCCCTCAATTCTCTTTGATGCCCGGTCTCACTCTCCAACGGCGGCGGGGTCTATCTGAAATGATGCGCCGGTTTGTTAGCCAATCAGAGCTCGCGGACCGGCAGCCAATCAGGAGCCGCGGCTGCCGGTCCATAAGCTCTGATTGGCTAGTAAACCGGTGCCTTATTCAGATTGACCGCGCCGCCGCCATTGGAGAGTGAGACTGGGCATCCAAGAGAATTGAGGGGCAGGAGAGGCACTGCGCTGCGCTCTCCTCCCCTCACACAGAACGAAGCCAGCAGAATGCAGTATTGTGGACGACCCGGTGGTACGGCGTACCGGCTGGGAATTTCTTACAATAATGTGGATGGCAACTTGCTCAGTGCACGGTTTGCTTTGCTGTCTCACATGGGACCAATTCCGATGATTATGGTGTGGAGTTTGTATGTTCTTTCCATGGTTTTGTGTTTTCTCTTGGTTTTTCCCACAGTCCAAAACATACTCAAGCAAGGACTTTGTCCATAGCCCTCCTAAATTATTCCCCCTGAATCTGATCAATGGTGGTGTATAGCTGGAGTGATATAAATATCAGTGAGGTCACTCTGTCTCCTCTGAATCCTCCTGAGCTCCGAGTGTCTGTGGCTTCTGCTGCTGCAGGGTAAGGTCTGGGATATGATTGGCTCTCTGAGTCAGTGAGAGCCAATCAGAGCTTGCAGTGGGCCCTGTTGCCTAGCAGCAGCCTAGAGAGGGGAGGGAGTGAGGGGTCTGGCTGAGCAGGCTCATGTCTGAAACAGACAGCCTCCAGTGGACTTAGGAAGTTTCCCTGATAGACACAGCAGCAAGAGGAGGCATAGCTATTTGGAATTAGAAAAAAACAAGCCACCATCGGAAGAACATCGAATGACTATCATTTGATGGTGAAAAACATCGGGAGGGCACCATTAAATGCTAAAAACACTACCATCGAAACGAAAACATCAATGGTTCGGAAACATCGACCATCGATGTCCATCCCTACGCTGCACCGGCGCTGTCAGGAGCCGGCACCCGGTGCAGCTTCAGGTGAGCCCTGATAAGCCACCGCTCGTGCTGGCTTATCGGGGGTAATTGGATATCCCCCTTACTCATACGTATCTAGCTAGTTGGGTTGCCTGGTGGCAGTGGGTTAGCATTGCTGCAGCAAAGAACTGGGACTCTGTATGTTAGTTGGCTTCTGACCAATTACCATATTATGGGTGTATTTGGTAGAGAATTTAGACTGTGAGCTCAGGATTGACATGGATGATTAAACATGTAAAACAAAGTGTCAAATGTTTGTGCTATGAACAAATGTTATTATTATCATTATTATTATTTTTTTATTTTATTTATTATTTTAATTATTATTAATAATAATTAATAATAATAATAAAATGAATTATACTACTACTACTAATATTTATTTAGCCAAATAATACTTCTACTACTACTACTACTACTACTACTACTACTAGTAATAATAATAAAAAATAAATAATAATAATAATAATAATAATAATAATAATAATATTATTTAATAATAATAATAACAACAACATTTAATTAATCATCATCATCGTCATCATCATCATCATCATCATCATCATATTTAATTAATAATAATCATCATCATCATATTTAATTAATAATAATAATAATCATATTTAATAAATAATAATCATCATCATCATCATAATAATAATAATAATATTTAATTAATAATAATAATAATAATAATAATAATAATAATCATCATTAATAATAATAATAATAGTAATATGTAATAAACTGCATTCTCATGTGCCTTGGTTCAGCTTACACATTTCCTGCATTCTGCGTATGGAGATGACAGGGAGCACAATTTATACAAATTCTACTTTCCTTCACAACTTGTCTTAATCTCTCTAAGCCTGTAAAACCCCTTTTGCCTTTGACGCCCTTCTCAATCTGTAATGAATTCTTCATGGCACAGTTGGTGTCCCATTACTGTATACTTTTAAGTTCCTCCATATTCACAGTTTACATGCTCTGCTTCATAATGAGCAGTGTTAATTGCCTGTCGTCTGCTGTACTAATTAAGACACATTAATAATGCAATAATTGCATATAAAGTTATATTAGTAAACTGCACAGTAGGGTGCAAAATATCCAGTGCGTGTACTTAAAGTAGATAACAAATAATATGGCGTGTCCTTCCTACTGTTCTGCATCACGTTCTTATATCACATATTTAAATAGAGATAACATGAGGCAGTTACAGTTGGCTTCAGGGACATATCAGAATTCATAATTACCACATATTGTTTCTGAAGAATAAAGACCACCATATGCAAATAACATTTTTTATATATACAGAAGTGTTATCGCTTTTTCCCCCACTAATCATGTTCTCCCATTGGGTGCACTTATAATGAGAGTCTGAGACAACAACTAACGTAGCAAAATGTATGTAATTATGGACTGCTGCATCTCTGTGGACAGAGGTGTAGCTGGGTGCCATAGTTAACTGGAGCAAGGGTATGTTTCGGTGCCCCCTCTCCTGTACTGAATTAGGTATATGCTGCATTTGAAAAGAAAAAAATATTTAAAAATCCTAAATTGGTGACAGGGCCAGTACTAGACCTTGTGGATCTCAGGACGAATGTTTCCTTTATGTCCCCCCATGATTAAAGTAGGCACAGTGGGCACTGAAGGTGCGTAGCAAACATATAGGGGCGTGGCTACATGGGAAAGTGGCATGGCCACATAATATTACCAATTCAGATTACACCACACAGTATTGTCCGTTATTCACATTACACCACAGTGGTGTCCGTTATTCAGTTTATACCACACAGTAGTACCCCTTATACACTTTCTGCCACACAGTAGAGCCTCTTAGAGCCATTTATACACGTTACACCACAGTAGAACTGCTTATACACATTATGCCACAGTAGAGCCACATATACATGATACTCTGCAGCTTCTAATGCAGATAGAGGTGCTGCAGCAGCTGGGGCAGTGAGGGGTGCTGCAGCCGCCGGAACAGAAAGACGTGTAGCAGGACAAAAATAATCCTGCTGCACAGCTACAAGCAGACAGTGAGACATATAAAGAGGACGGCAGAGCTCCTGCTGTCACCTCTGGCCTACCCTGTTCCCTACCCAGCCTCTGAGTCAGTGTGCGCCCCTCTTTTTCTCCTCCTCCTGCTCTATGGCTGCATGAACAGTGGCCTGTGGCACAGTGGGCGGAGGGAGTGGGGAGGCAGCAGTGTGCTCCACCGGAGCCACCCTCGCTACACCCCTGGCTGTAGGTAGGTACTGTGCAAAAATATGCAAATGTCGCCGTGATTTGTATTGAGTCGCCCTCCAGCAGTTTTGCTAATCCCAGCATCTGCGTACAAAGTTGCAGCATTGTGAACAGATAAGTCCATTATCGGCCTTCTACTATAAGTAACCCTATGGCTACGGGCCAACGGAACTAAGACGCTGGTGCTAGTGACACTGCATAGAGGGATGCAGTCTCTGGCTCCTACATACCAGGAAAATGATCACTACACTCTAGCGTTTTACTAACCCTCCCTCTGTAACCACCCACAAACTGTCCCTGTCAATCAATCTGCATCCAGATCCTCTCTGTGAGCTCCATTGCAAAGCATGCGCTGTGCAACTAACACACATGCGCAGTAATATAAATATTGTCCAACTACGTACATATCAGGAGAGTGTATCTCTCTGTATGGTCACCCCTTATTAGGAACTATATCAAAATCCTAAGAAAAATATAACTAGACACATAAACAGTATAAACGGGAATGGCACTGATGAGTGGGACAGTGAAGGAGTGATAGAAACTGGAGAGGGGTAGAGGTCAGCCGAGCACTCTCCAGCTCTTGGCATGATCCCAGGGGTGTGGCCATACCCACTATGCCCCCCAATTTTGTGGCCCTGCCCTCTGTCCCGGTTTGCACACGCTTACTGTTGGGAGGTATACCATAACATGAGGAACGGATGCTGCCCCACCTCACACCTGCAATAGTAATCAGGATGCTGGAGTAGCATGAGGGGGTTGTGGCTGAAATGCCAGCAGGCGGGATACCATCTGTAAGAATACCAACCATGGTTCCCCGCTGTTTATAACCCACGCAGGGGTCGGGAAGCATGCTAACCCTCACCCCCTTACCCTAAGCTTCCCTTATGGCAGCCTAAACCTAACACCCCACCGAACCCTAACCCTGAATCCTGAACGGATCCCACATGAGGACAAGGGCACAACATGATTGTAATGCACCATTTTTGATGGGGGAGGGCACAATATTTATAAAACATGGACACACTCAAGCCTATCTATTTACAATCTATTAGTTATCTAAAGATGGAGGCTCATGTTTTCTTTCAATGTAAGCGCTTGCAGCTTTCATACACTAAAAATCACATATCAAATTTGACCAGTAGCAGTCACAATGGGTTTCACATAATATGTCCTGTACACTTTGTTATACACATGTACAATAAATACACAGCAGAGATAATAACAGCCAGCTGAGGAAAAAACACATGAAATTATACTTATTCTGACATTGGAATTCAAGACAAAAAAACATTAGCAACAATTTATGAAGTACAGGGTGGTCCATAATTGTAGAAACACCTCTGGGTGGTCCATAAGTGTGGAAACAGCCTTAAAAAAGAGAAAGAGTAAATAAATTTTAATCCAGTGTCTACTTATTAGTGGATGTCACCAGTATGGTGCCATCTTGGATACAAATCATGTGACATCAAACATGCAGAATTTCATAAGAAAAACAATGGTGTTCTTCGTTTTAATTTTTCTTTCTCTCTATTCTTTCTATTCATTCTTTCTTGAGTTTTAACTGAGTTTTCTTTTCTTTTTAGTTTATCTGGAACTGATCCGGTTTCTTTAAATTTGGCAACTGCACTGTGACTAATGGATGGCCTATTTGGGTGAGGTTGGTTGAAATAATTTGCAATAGCAATTAAAAAAATTAGACATCCAAGATGTCTGACTTCAAGATGGCCGCCATACTTGTGACATACCCCAAAAAAGTTTTCCCCAACTCCCTACACAGATGTGTAGGCAATGGATTAATATTTCCTTTTTATAGGGGTGTTTGACACCCTGCATACCCCAACTTCAGATTTCAACCATGGTAACAGTGTTGCTAAAGTAAGCCACGGCAACATGCCCAAGTTACTGTAAGAGACCTAAACACAGATCTCTGAAATACTTTTGCAGTAAAAGTGAAAGGCTAAACCAACAATAATAAAATCTCACAGTTAAACCATAGTATTTCATTCATAAAAAATATTCTACTTTCTTTTACCACCTCTGAGTTTAATAACTGTCTTTACAACCTGCCACCTTCATTCTGTGCTCAATTTATGTCAGTAAATGATGTATTCAGGTTTAGCAATGGGAAAGGTCAGGTATTACTTTATACCTGTCATGTCACAGTGGCTGGAAAGCTTGCATTACAGTGGTTGTCAGGATAAAGTATAATGTCATTTGTTTTTTAATTAGTTGGCTATAATTATCTAATTTTATTTGAAAATGTGTCCAACGTATATATATTTAAATGTATTTAGTATGGTTTAGATTACATCTGTAAATATGTGTGAAAATGCGCATAGCTTTTGTTGGCAGATGTTGTTGAAGGGTCGGACAAATACACGGCCCTGTTAGGGCCTCTCATCTGTCAGGGCCCCTGTTCTTCCTACCCATGCTGCACTGGGCCCTGTGATGGCCTGCTTTTTTTCTTTCAATAATTTAGAAGTTTAATGCAGAGTTAAAAAGGTGTTTGGTGGTTTGTTAATGGGGTCGGTTAGCTTTAGAAGGGGCTTTCTCATTTGCTGCAGGCTCAGTTGAACTCACAGCTTCTCGCCCTTGCTGACTGTGCCAGTGGTTCACATTATGATATGCGTCATCGCTTGGAGAGTGATAAAATGGAGAGAGATAAAGTACCAGCCAATCAGCTCCTAACTGTCATGTTACATGATGTGTTTTGAAAAACTATAGTTAGGAGATGACTGGCTGGTACTTTTTCTCTCTCCATTTTATCACTCTCCAAGTGATGATGCATCTAGCCCAATGGGTCCCCATACAGTGTAACAGTGTGATGCTGGTTACTGCTTATCAGGAGTACCTTGTCATTGTCTCCCTGATTTCGTGTTCCGCAGACCATGTGTGACACTCCACAGTTGTGAAACTACAGGTAACAGCATGTCTGCTTGAGAATTGCTGGGGCAGTCTGTATATAACCCAGCACAGCCTTTCCCCTAGGAGGAACTGCAGGAAAAGCATAGGTTAATGCAGCTAAGAGTGTTATACTGCTGAACAGGCACAGGTCTCCTCACTTGCACCTGATTGGCTCTTCCAAGAGCGGGAACCCTGGATGTGGAATGTTGGCACGCACAGAGGGAGATGATATATGACCCTGCTCTGTTTTTACAGAGAGAGAGAGAGAGGACCCACATGCACTGCTGACAGGATCACAGAAGCCAGTAGTGGTGATGCATGTGGAGCAAGAACAGAGGCAGCCTTAGACAGAGTGTGATTAGAGAGCAAGATCCCATGTCCTATGTGTGCAGCAGCGTAACCCAGGGAGAGGTACGGAGCAGAAACAGGGGAAACCCCTGTATCAGCATGCAGCTGGTGCAGAGTGGGAGGCCCTATACACAGAGAGAGATCACGCAGCTTGATGCAGCAGTGTGTGGAGCAGGGACAGTGGCGTAGACTTGAGCAACAAGCACATACGCTGAGACTGAGTGAGTACTTGCCTACACCATAAAGTGGGTCCCTGGTCAAGCCATACACAGGGAGTGTTTGGGACAGTTGTGAGACAATCAGTTTGTTTCCAAGTTAAAAGGACACTTGTACTAATTTATGGAGAAGCATTTACCAGTTTGGGAAAGAAAAGTGTATTATTACTGCCCACGATCACGCCGGTCACTGTGTTCATTTTCATAATTAACTTTATACTGTGGGGTTTTATATATATGCATACTGTATATATCCCTATTCCAGCACGTGGACATACTGTATATATTGGGAAACTGTTATTCTACCCTGAGCTCAGGTATACTGGAACTCTGCCCCAGGAACACTGATACAGAGAACTACTTCAGTGTTATGCTAAAAGACACTTATAAACTGCATGGTTAAAGTACTATTAGGTTGGGAAGTTACCCATGACCATAGAGTAGAATGTTTGCACTGTGATATCTGCTATTGTATGTGGCATTTTCAGAGTGACGTGTGTTATTGACCACCAGTATTTCAAAGTGGTATATGTGCCGTAATTATCAGTATTACAAGTGTTACAGACATTGGAGGTCATTCCGAGTTGTTCGCTCTGTAAATTTCTTCGCATTGCAGCGATTTTCCTCTTAGTGTGCATGCGCAATGTTCGCACTGCGACTGCGCCAAGTAAATTTGCTATGCAGTTAGGAATTTTACTCACGGTTTTTTCTTCGTTCTGGTGATCGTAATGTGATTGACAGGAAGTGGGTGTTTCTGGGCGGAAACTGGCCGTTTTATGGGTGTGTGTGAAAAAACGCTACCGTTTCTGGGAAAAACGCGGGAGTGGCTGGAGAAACGGAGGAGTGTCTGGGCGAACGCTGGGTGTGTTTATGACATCAAACCAGGAACGACAAGCACTGAACTGATCGCAGATGCCGAGTAATGTTGAAGCTACTCAGAAACTGCTAAGAGGTGTGTAATCGCAATTTTGAGAATCTTTCGTTCGCAATTTTAAGATCCTAAGATTCATTCCCAGTAGGCGGCGGCTTAGCGCGTGTAAAGCTGCTAAAAACAGCTTGCGAGCGAACAACTCGGAATGAGGGCCATTATTGGCAGAATTGTTAAGAAGGATTATTGCTGCACTCAGATCTTCTGTATAAACGTGTTACATTTGTTTGTTGTGTACCCGCCATATGGGTAGTGTTCCCTCACCTAACTTACCTCTTCCATATTCAAATAAACTGGCTTCAGTGAGGCCAGAAGTGTCATCGCACAGTTTTGGTCCATGTCTTAATACCCCCTTTACTATCTAGCGAACCTGAAGCAGGAGCCATCTTCCAGGTGACTCAGCAGAAGTTCCGGGAAGATCAAGAAAGGTCAGTGAGTAACCCATATACCGTGAACCATACTTACCACTGTACCACACATGCTTAAGCACTGGTGATCAATCAGGACAAGAATGTACAGATACGACTCAAAGATATTTTATTTTGGTACTTACAGTAGGTTCCCCATTATCATTAGCTTACTGCACTATTAATTGGTGTACTGGTTTATTTTACAAACACATCTACCCACGGAGGCATTAGAGAACTGTTCTATGTATCCCATATATTCTATTTCAGAGGCACGATATGTTACCATATGGACCATGTAACATGTTAAAGAGATAAGCCAGATTCTTTATTTGTACCATCGGTATGTTTGTCTCTAGATTCATCACATTGGATGCACCATCTGGTGAACGGACAAACACCACCTAAAAAATTAGAGTGTCTACAATAACACACACATATATATATATATATATATATATATATATATATTAGAGATGAGCGGGTTCGGTTCCCTGAGAACCGAACCCTTCCGAACTTTACTACCGAGCCCGGATCCGAGACCAGCTTGGGTTTTCCCGCCTGACTCGGAAACCAGAACGAGGCAAAGTGTCATCATCCCGCTGTCGGATTCTCGCAGGGTTTGGATTCCATATAAGGAGTCGCGCGTCACCGCCATTTTCACTCCGGCATTGGAAAGTGTAGAGAGAGGACGTTTCTCCGTCCTCAATGTCCTGCATCAGTTCAGTGGTAGTGTCTTGTGCTGCATCAGTCCAGTCACAGTGGTGGTGTCCTCTGCTGCCTTATGTCCAGTGCTGCTGTATAAGTCCAGTCCAGTGGTGCTGTGTTGTGCTGCATCAGTCCAGTGGTAGTGTCTTATGCTGCATCAGTCCAGTCACAGTGGTGGTGTCCTCTGCTGCCATATGTCCAGTGCTGCTGTAGAAGTCCAGTCCAGTGGTGCTGTGTTGGGCTGCATCATTTCAGTGGTGGTGTATTGTGCTGTATCAGTCCAGTCACAGTGGTGGTGTCCTCTGCTGCCAAATGTCTAGTGCTGCTGTATAAGACTACACTGATCGTACAGAATGAGAGAAGTGATACTGTGCAGGTGTCACATATAGATAGTAGGAACATGTATCTGCAGTATAATTACACTGATCATACAGAATAAGAGAAGTGATACTGTGCAGTGTCACATACATATAGGGACATATATTTGCAGTATAATTGCATTGATCATACAGAATAATATAAGTGATACTGTGCATGTGTCACATACAGATAGTAGGAACATGTATCTGCAGTATAATTACACTTATCATACAGAATGAGAGGAGTGATACTGTGCAGGTGTCACATACAGATAGTAGGAATGTGTATCTGCAGTATAATTACACTGATCATACAGAATGAGAGAAGTGATACTGTGCAGCTGTCACAAACAGATAGTAGGAATGTGTATCTGCAGTATAATTACACTGATCATACAGAATGAGAGAAGTGATACTGTGCAGGTGTCACATACAGATAGTAGTAACATGTATATGCAGTATAATTACACTGACCATACAGAATGAGAGGAGTGATACTGTGCAGGTGTCACATACAGATAGTAGTAACATGTATATGCAGTATAATTACACTGATCGTACAAAATGAGAGAAGTGATACTGTGCAGGTGTCACATACAGATAGTAGTAACATGTATATGCAGTATAATTACACTGATCGTACAAAATGAGAGAAGTGATACTGTGCAGGTGTCACATACAGATAGTAGGAATGTGTATCTGCAGTATAATTACACTGATTATACATAATGAGAGAAGTGATTCTGCGCAGGTGTCATATACAGATAGTAGGAATGTGTATCTGCAGTATAATTACACTGATCATACAGAATGAGAGAACTGATACTGTGCAGCTGTCACATACAGATAGTAGGAATGTGTATCTGCAGTATAATTACACTGATCGTACAGAATGAGAGAAGTGATACTGTGCAGCTGTCACATACAGATAGTAGGAACATGTATCTGCAGTATAATTACACTGATCATACAGAATGAGAGAACTGATACTGTGCAGCTGTCACATACAGATAGTAGGAATGTGTATCTGCAGTATAATTACACTGATCGTACAGAATGAGAGAAGTGATACTGTGCAGGTGTCAGATACAGATAGTAGGAACATGTATCTGCAGTATAATTGCATTGATCGTACAGAATGAGAGAAGTGATACTGTGCAGGTGTCACATATAGATAGTAGGAACATGTATCTGCAGTATAATTACACTGATCATACAGAATAAGAGAAGTGATACTGTGCAGTGTCACATACATATAGGGACATATATTTGCAGTATAATTGCATTGATCATACAGAATAATATAAGTGATACTGTGCATGTGTCACATACAGATAGTAGGAACATGTATCTGCAGTATAATTACACTTATCATACAGAATGAGAGGAGTGATACTGTGCAGGTGTCACATACAGATAGTAGGAATGTGTATCTGCAGTATAATTACACTGATCATACAGAATGAGAGAAGTGATACTGTGCAGCTGTCACAAACAGATAGTAGGAATGTGTATCTGCAGTATAATTACACTGATCATACAGAATGAGAGAAGTGATACTGTGCAGGTGTCACATACAGATAGTAGTAACATGTATATGCAGTATAATTACACTGACCATACAGAATGAGAGGAGTGATACTGTGCAGGTGTCACATACAGATAGTAGTAACATGTATATGCAGTATAATTACACTGATCGTACAAAATGAGAGAAGTGATACTGTGCAGGTGTCACATACAGATAGTAGTAACATGTATATGCAGTATAATTACACTGATCGTACAAAATGAGAGAAGTGATACTGTGCAGGTGTCACATACAGATAGTAGGAATGTGTATCTGCAGTATAATTACACTGATTATACATAATGAGAGAAGTGATTCTGCGCAGGTGTCATATACAGATAGTAGGAATGTGTATCTGCAGTATAATTACACTGATCATACAGAATGAGAGAACTGATACTGTGCAGCTGTCACATACAGATAGTAGGAATGTGTATCTGCAGTATAATTACACTGATCGTACAGAATGAGAGAAGTGATACTGTGCAGCTGTCACATACAGATAGTAGGAACATGTATCTGCAGTATAATTACACTGATCATACAGAATGAGAGAACTGATACTGTGCAGCTGTCACATACAGATAGTAGGAATGTGTATCTGCAGTATAATTACACTGATCGTACAGAATGAGAGAAGTGATACTGTGCAGGTGTCAGATACAGATAGTAGGAACATGTATCTGCAGTATAATTGCATTGATCGTACAGAATGAGAGAAGTGATACTGTGCAGGTGTCACATACAGATAGTAGGAACATGTATCTGCAGTATAATTACACTGATCGTACAGAATGAGAGAAATGATACTGTGCAGCTGTCACATACAGATAGTAGTAACATGTCATACAGATAGTAGTAACATGTATCTGCAGTATAATTACACTGATCATACAGAATGAGAGAAGTGATACTGTGCAGGTGTCACATACAGATAGTAGTAACATGTATCTGCAGTATAATTACACTGATCATACAGAATGAGAGAAGTGATACTGTGCAGGTGTCACATACAGATAGTAGTAACATGTATCTGCAGTATAATTACACTGATCGTACAGAATGAGAGAAGTGATACTGTGCAGGTGTCACATACAGATAGTAGTAACATGTATCTGCAGTATAATTACACTGAACGTACAGAATGAGAGGAGTGATACTGTGCAGGTGTCACATACAGATAGTAGGAACATGTATCTGCAGTATAATTACACTGATTATACAGAATGAGAGAAGTGATACTGTGCAGGTGTCACATACAGATAGTAGGAACATGTATCTGCAGTATAATTACACTGATCATACAGAATGAGAGAAGTGATACTGTGCAGGTGTCACATACAGATAGTAGGAACGTGTATCTGCAGTATAATTACACTGATTATACATAATGAGAGAAGTGATACTGTGCAGGTGTCACATACAGATAGCAGGAACATGTATCTGCAGTATAATTACACTGATCATACAGAATGAGAGAAGTGATACTGTGCAGGTGTCACATACAGATAGTAGGAACGTGTATCTGCAGTATAATTACACTGATTATACATAATGAGAGAAGTGATACTGTGCAGCTGTCACATACAGATAGCAGGAACATGTATCTGCAGTATAATTACACTGATCATACAGAATGAGAGAAGTGATACTGTGCAGGTGTCACATACAGATAGTAGGAACGTGTATCTGCAGTACCTCATTGCACCTCTTTTTCTTCTTTGCATGATGTGCTGTTTGGGGTCTAGTTTTTTTAAGTGCCATCCTGTCTGCCATTGCAGTTCCACTCCTAGATGGGCCAGGTGTTTGTACCGCACACTTGTGCCGCTTACTGTAGCTTAGTTATTCAGCTACCTAATTGCACCTGGCTAACTGTGCTATGGGGCCCCAATGTGCATAGCTACGCCCCTGTCACTATCCATAGCTGTCACATGGTAACAGAGAAGGCAGACCAAACTCTACAAACATATAATAGAGTACAGGTTGAGTATCCCTTATCCAAAATGCTTGGGACCAGAGGTATTTTGGATATCGGATTTTTCCGTATTTTGGAATAATTGCATACCATAATGACATATCATGGTGATGGGACCTAAATCTAAGCACAGAATGCATTTATGTTACATATACACCTTATACACACAGCCTGAAGGTCATTTTAGACAATATTTTTTATAACTTTGTGCATTAAACAAAGTGTGTGTACATTCACACAATTCATTTATGTTTCATATGCACATTATACACACAGCCTGAAGGTCATTTAATACAATATTTTTAATAACTTTGTGTATTAAACAAAGTTTGTGTACATTGAGCCATCAAAAAACAAAGGTTTCACTATCTCAGTCTCACTCAAAAAAGTCCGTATTTCGGAATATTTGGATATGGGATACTCAACCTGTAATATCACTGCATACCTTTCAATCCAACTGGCCGCAGCTAGAAGCGCAACTAATAAGACACACTTATCCGTTGGATAATAAGAATTCCTAATTAACTGCACAAATAAACATCCCAAATTGTTGCGCAATTTTTAACCAAAAACGACATGATGTCTTTGCTTTACCCACCGTATTCACTCTCTCGCCCCGTGCAACTTTTTTTTTATTTCCTCGGATGAAAGGAGACCATAAAGGAAAATGTTTTGCTGATATTGAAGCGGTGAAACAAAAACTGTCAAAAGTACTAAAAGGCATCAACAAAGATGAGTTTAAGAAATGTTTGGAAAAAACATTTCGACAAATTTATTGCTTCAAGTGGAGAGAACTTTGAGGGTGACTGAAGAGTTTAAAAATGTACAAATAAATCATTAATTAATAAATCATGAATACCTGTTTCTTTTCACACTAATAAGAAAACTATACAATTTGTATCCACAGTTTCAAGAGAAAGTTATAGATAAATAATTTTTTAAACTGTAGATCCACTTATGTAATCTCCGTCCTACAATGTGAATGTGGATTACAGTAAGTGGGGCGCACTACTAGGGCGCTCCACGTCAGGTTTATGGAACATAAGCGACAAATAGAAAAGAAGGTTGGAAATAAACATTTATATCGTCATATTCTGGAATGTTGTGAGGGTAAAGGTGAAAATATCCATATCACTGCAATTGAGCAAGTGCCAGTAACTAGTAGGGGAGGTGATAGATTTAGAAGATTATGTAAAAAAGAAGCATTCTGGATAGTCAATCTCAAGACCTTGGTTCCACAAGGCTTGAATGATTCAGTAGAGCTGAATAACTTCTAATAGATGAAAATAAGGTAAAATGAAATATAGAAGGGAGGATGTGTTTCCTTGTGCCATTGAGAGATGGAGGTGGAGAGAACTGATGTCATTTTTGAGAAGACATTGGGGTAAATTTACTAAGAATCGTATTTTCCCGTTTGAGGTCAAAGTTCAATCACGAATGACATCGAAAGTGTAAATATGCAACTTTTTGAATTGATTACGACTAATTTACTAAGCTGCCGTATTCTGCATTTTCGGGTTTTCCGATGTCGATGTCATTCGTTTTTTTTGGCAGTGTTTTACGTGAGTGACTTGTAAAACACTGCCGACTTTAATACAATGAATCTCGGCCGGATCTGAGAGATCCGTAATGGGCTTCATTGTGCACCTTGCTAAAAAAAAAAAAATGTTTAAATGTAAAAAAAAAATTGCGTGGGGTCCCCCCTCCTAAGGCAAACCAGCCTCGGGCTCTTTGAGCCGATCCTGGTTGCAGAAATATGGGGAAAAAATGGACAGGGGTTCCCCCATATTTAAACAACCAGCATCGGGCTCTGCGCCTGGTCCTGGTTCCAAAAATACGGGGGACAAAAAGCGTAGGGGTCAGCGGTGAGGTCACTTTCGGTCAACCGCTGACCTGAAAGTTCCCACCATTGGTTACAAAGGAGCACATAGGCGCTACATTGTAACACTGCCGTGTGCCGCCTGTCAGACAGTACAGGAGCACACAGCCGATCAGGAGGGTGCCACAACGTGGCGCTCCCTGATTGGCTGAAGAAACCCACTTAGACATCAGTCAGAGGGGGTTTCTGGCATTCGGGGAAAGGGGTCCCATGTGAAAACATGGGTCCCCTTTCAGTTCGTGGTCGGGTGTCCCATTTTTTTATTTTTACAAGTACGTGGATTACAAATGGATTACCCGAGGAGCCCTCTACACTGGATTTGGTGAGTAGGATTTTTTCAACAGGTACACCATGGATTCTACTGGAGAAGAGGACCGACCCTCGTGTGAACATAAGGTAAGTATGTGTATATGGTGGTGTGTATGTATGTATTAAAGTTATACTTTCAAGGTGTGTGTGTATTGTCTTTATTGGGGTATTTTTTTAGTAGTAGTACTACAGGTACCAGCGGGCCTGGTTTTCCGCCGCATGCTGGTACTTGTGGTTCTCCAAGTACCAGCTTGCGGGGGAGGCTTGCTGGGACTTGTAGTACTGCTACTAAAAACAATATTCATTACTTTCAACAAAGGCTATCAGCCCCCCATCCGCAGCCCATTGGATGGGGGGGACAGCCTCGGGCTTCACCCCTGGCCCTTGGGTGGCTGGGGGGGGACCCCTTGATTGAAGGGGTCCCCACTCCCCCAGGGTACCCCGGCCAGGGATGACTAGTTGGATATTTGATGCCACGGCCGCAAGGCACTGTATAAAAGTGACCCCCGGCTGTGGCATTATCTGTCCAGCTAGTGGAGCCCGGTGCTGGTTTCAAAAATACGGGGGACCCCTACGCTTTTTGTCCCCCGTATTTTTGGAACCAGGACCAGGTGCAGAGCCCGATGCTGGTTTCTTAAATATGGGGGAACCCCTGTCAATTTTTCCCCCATATTTTTGCAACCAGGGCCGGCTCAAAGAGCCCGAGGCTGGTTTGGTTAAGGAGGGGGGACCCCACGCAATTTTTGTTTGAAAAATTATAACATTTCCCACCCCTTCCCACTGATAAACATGCACGGATCTCATGGATCCGTGCATGCCTATACAAACACGGGATAAAAAAGCAGATCTGTTTTTTTTTTAGCACTTTTTCACGATTTGTATTTTAGCACGGCAGTGTTTGGCTATTGTCGGCAGTGTTTGTGTTTTGCACTTTTTAGTAAATGACCGATTTCTACCAAATTGCAGGCGTATTTGACCGATGGTGTATTGATTCGTGATTTTTTCCAAGGACTTCCAAAATATTACGAATGCCCTCATCACTGCCGTGATTTTTGCTTAGTAAATTACCGAGATGACACTTTGAAGAAAAAACGGCATCTCGGTCAAAATCGGGACCTTAGTAAATATACCCCATTGTATTATATGGTACTATGTGAAATGTATATATGTGTATGTTTTATATGTATGTGTATATTTATATATATATAGATATATATTATATATTTTAGATTCTGTTTTTTAAGAGATATATATATATATATACATATTATTAACAGTTTCTTATATAGCGCAGCATATTCCTTTGCGCTTTACAATTAGAACAACAGTAATAGAACAAAACTGGGTAAAAGCAGACAGACATAGAGGTAGGAAGGCCCTGCTCGCAATCTTACAATCTATGTGGAAATAGGCATTGATACACAAGGATAGATGCTACCTATTACATAATGGTCCGCCAGATTGCTAGGTTCTTAATGGGTTGTATGATATGATCACCCAACAATGGGGATAATTCTGAGTTGATCGCAGCAGGAACTTTTTTAGCAGTTGGGCAAAACCATGTGCACTGCAGGGGAGGCAGATATAACATGTGCAGAAAGAGTTAGATGTGGGTGGGTTATTTTGTTTCTGTGCAGGGTAAATACTGGCTGCTTTAGTTTTACACTGCAATTTAGATTGCAGATTGAACACACCACACCCAAATCTAACTCTCTCTGCACATGTTAAATCTGCCCCTCCTGCAGTGCACATGGTTTTGCCCAACTGCAATCAAAATTCCTGCTGCGATCAACTTGGAATTACCCCCAATGTTGGAAGACATAATATGTGATGTTATGTGTACTGTACAGAGAGAATGTAATTAGATAGGGAAGCACTGACGGTTATGTGGGTGGGTCTGGAATTTGATAGGCTTGTCTGAAGAGGTGAGTTTTCAGGGAACGTGTAAAGGTTTGGAGAATTGAGGTGAGTCTTTTTGTGCATGGGAGGGCATTCCACAGAGTGGGGGTAGCCCGTATAAAGTCCTGTAATTTTGAGTGGGAACAAGTTATACGGGTGGATGATAGACGCAGATCTTGTGCAGAGCGGAGAGGTCGGGTAGGGAGTTATTCTGAGATGAGTGAAGAGATGTATGAGGGTGCAGTTTGGTTAATAGCCTTGTTTATAAAGTGTTATATATTCATCATTTGCTATTAATATACAGTATGTACATTAGTTTATTACAAATTAAGTATCTAAACATGTTTTATTAAGGTACTTGGAGCTTGATTCAGATGTGGCTGGAGTTAGCATCGCTCAGATATGGTAATGCTGCAGGAGGCACCTGGTATAAGTAGATGCCTCCTGCATGCATGTGTGAATCAGTGCTCCGCCCGAGGACACAGCATCGGATCCCTTGCAACACCATTGGCCAACTGTGTGATCCATGAGGTCACGCATACCGACTGCCGCAGCTCCTTCCAAGAGGTCAGGAAATCTCCTCTGTTTTTGAAAGCTGCTGTTGCCACCGCTCAATCCCCCCCCCCCCCCCCCCCCGCGTCCCCAGATGGCTGCAGACTGTCAATCACTTAAAGTCTGTAGACATTCTGTACCCGACAATGCAGGAACCGTACTGCACATGCACCTAATACCAACCATCAGTATTTTGCATCTGTTGCCATGGTTGATTAGGGACTTAAGTCAGGCTCTTGGTATAGTTTTTTTTTTCTCAGAAAATGCTGTGATCTGGTTGTCCCCTTGTCAACTCTATCAGTGTTTTTTTCCCCCACATTTAAATAATAGATTTACCAACATTTTGCATCGCACTATGTAGGTTAAACAAACGCAGAAATAAAAAATAGATGTCATCTTGGTATTTTTATTGTATATCGTATATTACCTTATCCAGTTATGAACCATAAAAGCTAAGAATATGCTATTGTTACCAGAAGTGATCCAAATATAGTATACCCAGTGAAAGTCTTTTAATGTCCTGAAGAGTCCATTTATATTGCAGTATGTCTCCCTATCATTACATTGTACATTAGCGGTTCAATCAAATGTTCATTCAGCAGTTCTCTCCAGCATATCACCTTTCAAAGAAAATCTTTTATTTTATTTTATCATATGCCTAAATGGAAATCAGCAAGAATGGTACGTTTGATGCTGAATGATACATTTATTCTAAAATATTTCCATAACAAATAGAATAGACAAATGAATTCAAGAAATTACATAACAATCAGGATTGCTTTCTACAAGCTTAACATAAAAATAAAATCATTGTTAAAATCATTATTTCCTGCATAATTTTTGCTTTGTCATAGAACCAAAGACTGACTTGCATGCAATAGAACCGAATACTCACTTGCATGCCATAGAACCAAGGTCTGACTTGCATGCCTCAGGGCCAGATTCAAATGTTCCGTCCCCCTCCCGCCCCCTTTCGCGCCTGCCGGCGGTATTCTAATGTTATTGACAACAGGTGCGACAACTTCAATTCAGCTATCTCTACCCCCGGAGGTAGCGAGCTGAAATGCGTGTAATGAGACCCATTTGGGTGCCCAAACAGGTCTCTTCATGATCGCGTCCATTACTTTAGTCAGGTTTAGGCACATTTGAATATCGCCCCTCTATCTCCCGTCACTTTAGACGGGAGATAGCGGGTGCAATATGATTTGAATCCGGGCCATAGAACCAAGGTCTGACTTGCATGTCATAAAACCAAAGACTGATGTGCATGCCACAGAACCAAGGACTGGCTTGTATGCGATTGAACCAAGCACTGACTTGAATGCCTTAGAACCAAGGCCTAACTTGAATGCCATAGAGCCAAGGCCTGACTTGAATGCCATAGAGCCAAGGCCTGACTTGAATGCCATAGAGCCAAGGCCTGACTTGAATGCCATAGAGCCAAGGCCTGACTTGCATGCCATAGTACCAAGGTCTGATTTGCATGCCATTGAAATATCAAGGACTGACTTGTCCAAAGATACTGGTAATATTTAGGGGTTTTTATTTTTCAAGAGAATTTACATACCCAGCTATTTGCTCAGCCTACCCTTAAGCAGTTCTATAATGGGTGCAAGGTATGCGGTGCACATGGGCCTCCCACCACCCACCTTGCACCCAGATATTATACTTACCCCTCCAGAGTCCCGTGGCAGCTGCCCTGTACTGCAAACACAAATCATTTGGAAAATGCCCGCCGCGCACTGGAGATGTCCCCGGGAACAAGGTGTCACCGACATGTTCTCGGAGACCTACGCATGCGGAGGGGGCCCACAATGGAGACTGCACGTGGGCAGTCTCCTCTCTTAAAACATCCCTCAGCCTACCTACAGTATGATATTGTTAATTTACAACAATGTGCAGTCACTGCTGAAGCATTTGTAAATGAACTAATATCTTTCTATTTTACCTATGTCTCAGGAACTCTGTGTACAGCAAAATGGGTGAAAGAAGGGATGTGTATGGCAGAGAAAATGAAGAAAGGTAATGTGTGTTTACAGAAAAATCATTGAAAAGATGTGTAAGGATGAAGAGATTTGTATGAAAGAATGGATGAGTGAAGGGGTATGTACAGGGGAAAGGATGAGTGAAGGATGTGTACAGAAGAATGGATGAATAAAGGGATTTCTACGAAAGAATGGATGAGTGAAGGGATGTTTATGAAAGAAAGAAAGGATAAGTGAAGGGATGTGTACAGGGGATCAGTACAAAATCTCGCTGGACGGGATCCCGGCGGTCGAAATACCGACACCGGAATCCCGACCAGCACAATCCCGACAGGGGTGGCGAGTGGAACGCAGCACATTGCGGGCTCGCTGCGCTCACCACACTGCGCTCACCACGCTGCAGGAGCAGCATTCTCACTCTATGGGTGTCGTGGACACCCACGGATGGAGAATATGTCCGGATTGTGCTGGTCGGGATTCCGGTGTCGGTATTTCGACCGCCGGGACTCCGTCCGGCAGGATCTTGACTGCATTCCATGTACAGAAGAATAGATGAATAAAGGCATGTGTACGGAAGAATGTATGAGTGAAGGAATGTGTATGAAAAAAAGCACAAGTGAGGGGATGTGTACGGAAGAATGGATGAATAAAGGGCGTGTACAAAAGAATGAATGAGTGAAGGGATGTGTGCAGAAGAATGGATGAATAAAGGGATCTGTATGGAAGAATGAATGAATGACGGGATGTGTATGAAAGAAAGGATAAATGAAGGGATGTGTATGGAAGAAAGGATACAGTAAGTGAAGAGATGTGCACAGAAGAATGAATGAATAAAGGAATGTGTATTTTAGAATGGATGAGAAAAGGGAGGTGTAAAGAAGAAAGGATGAGCGAAGTGTATAGAAGACTAGATAAATAAAGGGATATGTACGGAAGAATAGATGAGTGAAGTGATATGTACAGGGAATGTATAAGTAAAGGGATGTGTACAGAAGAATGGATGAGTGAAGGGATGTGTATGAAAGAAAGGATAAGTGAAGGGATGTGTACAGAAGAAAGGATAAGTGAAGGGATGTGTATGAAAGAAAGGATAAGTGAAGGGATGTGTACAGAAGAAAGGATAAGTGAATGGATGTGTACAGAAGAATGGATGAGTGAAGGGATGTGTACAGAAGAAAGGATAAGTGAATGGACGTGTACAGAAGAATGGATAAGTGAAGGGATGTGTACAGAAGAAAGGATAAGTGAAAGGATGTGTATGAAAGAAAGGATAAGTGAAGGGATGTGTACAGAAGAAAGGATAAGTGAAGGGATGTGTACAGAAGAATGGATGAGTGAAGGGATGTGTACAGAAGAAAGGATAAGTGAATGGACGTGTACAGAAGAATGGATAAGTGAAGGGATGTGTACAGAAGAAAGGATAAGTGAAGGGATGTGTATGAAAGAAAGGATAAGTGAAGGGATGTGTACAGAAGAAAGGATAAGTGAATGGACGTGTACAGAAGAATGGATGAGTGAAGGGATGTGTATGAAAGAAAGGATAAGTGAATGGACGTGTACAGAAGAATGGATGAGTTTTCATCACGGAGCAGATTGTAAAATAAAACATAGGCGTCCTCACAGCTTCTGCTGGGAATGTATTTCATGGATCTACCATTTTTCTGTGAAATAAATTCTTCCTTTATGTTGACTTTCAGTCTTCCTCCTTCCAATTTCAAAGGGGGTTACGTGACACATGAAGAAGGCATTTATTGAACAGCTACAAACACAGTCATTTTGAGCAGGTAGAAAAAGAGGTTTCTAGCTAAAATAGAGCTAAAGGAAATACTTCTTTTAAGTAGCCTAACAGTTCAGCAGGTTACTCACCGCAACCTTCAAATAAGTGAGAATGGTCCAACATTATTTGCTATTGATTGCTGAGAATGTAATAGTCGGACATTCGCCTCAACCAATCCTGACACAATTCTTATTAAATATTTTAGTATAAAGTGTTTTAGAACTGACAGTAAAAAATAATTTCTATGTTTAGATTTTCTTTTTCCTTTTTTTTTTTTTTATTTGGAGCAACTTCATGGCCCTGTTATATTGCCCAAAACAGGTGAAACAACTACATAGAAAATTACAATCATTGCCTGTGCGCAAAAGAGACAATACTTCCGAGTTCTGAGCTGCAAATCCCTTGGTTTTCTTTTTATCCCTCAATCAGATACACAGAGAGTTTTGTGTATATGCAGTATAAAGAGGATGAAAGCCTTCGGAGGCATTGTTACTGTTAAATTTTAAACATGTACAATTTCTTTCATGTGGGAAATCAAGTTCTTTTCACAGCCACTGTCAAATGTATTCCAGCATGCATGCAGACCCTCAAATCTAATACACAAATAATCACATAATGCAGTATTTATTTTCTGAAAGGAAATGTCATTAAATGGTGCCGACATTCATGATAGAATCCAATTCAAATAAAGAACTTTCAACTTTCTTTGTTTTTTGAGCACTTAATCCCACAGTCTCTATCAAAATAAACTCAAAATAAAATAGCAAGAAACAAAAAGAAAATATTGTAATTTTTTTTTGTTATAGAGTACAATGAGAACACTTACCCAAAAAATCAATGGGAAAGCGTGGGACCAGGTTTTTTATCCAATGTTTTACTATCGCCCAGACCATCAGGTTACTTACTGCATACAAATTGACATTCTGCTATCAGGGGAACTTAACTACAAGGACAACATTTAATTCCCCAGAAGACAGCTATCACTTAGTGGAGGCAGCCATTTTGTGGGAGCAAGAAAATACAACCTATCGCTCCACTAAGGAACTAAGGATATCTAACGGGCTCATGATAATAATTTTACTATTGAACTGAATGAATTTAATGATGAGATGACACCAGTTTCAAATGATTTTACAGTAACAGCTGAACTCTCATGAATATTGGTTCTGCACACAAAATGGTGGACTCTACCAGGGTTGATTGGTTAGCATTAGATGACGTTTATATACAACATTACAAATAGTGCCAAACATGCATCTTGGCTCCAAACCATGGACTTAATTCAGACCTGATCACTGCTGGGCGAAATCGCACTGTGGGCGATTATGAAATGACTATGCATGCTTATGCACCGAGTGATTGGCAGGAAGCAGACATTTATTGGTGGTAACTGCCCGTTTTCTGGGAGTGTCAGGAAAAATGCAGGTGTTCCCAAGCGTTTTCTGGGGTGGGGTGTGACATCAGCTCCAGCCCCGATCAGCCTGATTCTATCGCACTGTAGGAGTAAGTCCTGGGTTACGCACAGACTGGAAAAATCATTTGATGGTGAGTGAGTTGTAAACAGATTTCCAGCTGTCCGCTGTCTGGCGAGGTTTTAGCGCGGCGTACGCATGCATTGTACACTTGCATGGGGCAGGTTTTCACTTTCTATGGGCAGCGACTACCTGATCGCAGACCTCTGCAGAGGAGTGATCAAGCCTGAATTAGGCCCCATGTTATTAATATTTATGTAAAAAGCTAAAATTGAGGTTGATTTGTAAGGCGTGATAGCGCTCTTCATGCCGTATACAAGTTAGACAAATTAAATGTAAACTGTAAAACAAAGGAAATGTAGCTCCTTACTCATGAGGGAGTTAGTAGTCTAACTTAGAGAATGAGCAGGTAAAGCAAGAGCAGTGAGTGAGTCTCAGAGCGGTGATGAGGACATTTATGATGGTCTATCAGTGTAATATAAGGCCTGATATTGAGGTGGACACAAATGCTTACTGCGATTGCGCATGCAGTGGCTCTGCGAATATATGCAAATGCCGCAGTCACTGTCTTGTGCACAGAGAGACCAACTGATGGCATTTCTGGTCTGCCTCTTGTGTAGATCGACTCACCATTTGTTGCAACATCGATCATCTGAGCAACCCTACAATTACTTAGAATGTCCATCTCAAGTAAGCTGCTGGAGGCTTTAAAATTGCGCATGATTTTGCAGTGGCAGGCCCAGATATGCCCCTGAAACTTTCACGATATGCCTGTGTTTTTAAAGCCACCCTCCACTATCTTCCACAAATGGTCACAAATCATCACTTTCACCACTGCTCTGATTAGCATAGTAGAGCAGCAGGTGAACAGATATCAGCATCTACAAAGTGCCGGGGAAGAATTATGGGCGGCCAGCATCTCTGGGTGTGCTGGGAATGCACCAAGAGTGATGAAATTGGAGGCGTGCCTAGAGGCCACTCCACTTTCCGGTGAGACCATGCCCCTTCTTAGGGGTCCCGAATTTAAACTACAACATTTTGGGAGATATGAACTAGAGATGAGCGGTTTGGATTTTTCAAGATCCGAACACCCCAAACTTAGGGCATCGACGTGTTTCTGAGTCCCACCTCGTATCTTCCCACCACACTTAGGGGGAAATTTACTAAGCTCCCGATTTTGACCGAGATGCCGTTTTTTCATCAAAGTGTCATCTCGGTAATTTACTAAGCACTAATCACGGCAGTGATGAGGGCATTCGTAATTTTTTGCAAGTTCAGGTAAAAAATTACGAATGAATACACCATCGGTCAAAACGCGGCTGTTTAAGTATGAATCTCGGTCATTTACTAAGAAGTGCAAAGCAAAAAACAAACAAACACTGCCGTGAAAAATTACAACTCGTAAAAAAGTGCTAAAAAAAACAGACCTACTTTTTTTTTCCGTGATTGGATAGGCATGCAGGGATCCATGAGATCCGTGCATGTATATCAGTGGGAAGGGGTGGGAAAGTTGTTATTTTATTAAAAAAAATTGCGTGGGGTCCCCCCTCCTAAGCATAACCAGCCTCGGGCTCTTTGAGCCGATCCTGGTTGCAGAAATATGGGGAAAAAATTGACAGGGGTTCCCCCATATTTAAGCAACCAGCATCGGGCTCTGCGCCTGGTCCTGGTTCCAAAAATACGGGGGACAAAAAGAGTAGGGGTCCCCCGTATTTTTAAAACCAGCACCGGGCTCCACTAGCTGGACAGATAATGCCACAGCCGGGGGTCACTTTGATATAGTGCCCTGCGGCCGTGGCATCAAAAATCCAACTAGTCACCCCTGGCCGGGGTACCCTGGGGGAGTGGGGACCCCTTCAATCAAGGGGTCCCCCCCCCAGCCACCCAAGGGCCAGGGGTGAAGCCCGAAGCTGTCCCCCCCATCCAATGGGCTGCGGATGGGGAGGCTGATAGCCTTTGTTGTAAAAGAAAAGATATTGTTTTTAGTAGCAGTACTACAAGGCCCAGCAAGCCTCCCCCGCATGCTGGTACTTGGAGAACCACAAGTACCAGCATGCGACGGAAAAACGGGCCCGCTGGTACCTGTAGTACTACTACTAAAAAAATACCCAAAAAAAGACAAGACACACACACCGTGAAAGTATAATTTTATTACATACATACACACATACATACATACTTACCTTAAGTTCCCACGCAGGTCGGTCCTCTTCTCCAGTAGAATCTAAGGGGTACCTGTTGAAGAAATTATACTCACGAGATCCAGGGGTCCAGGCTCCTCGGGAAATCCAGGGGTAATCCACGTACTTGACAAAAAAAAACAAAACGGTGTCCCGACCACGAACTGAAAGGGGACCCATGTTTGCACATGGGTCACCTTTCCACGAATGCCAGAAACCCACTTTGACTTCTGTCTAAGTGGGTTTCTTCAGCCAATCAGGGAGCGCCACGTTGTAGCACTCTCCTGATCAGCTGTGTGGTCCTGTCCTCACTGACAGGCAGCACACGGCAGTGTTACAATGTAGCGCCTATGCGCTACATTGTAACCAATGATGGGAACTTTCTGCTCAGCGGTGACGTCACTTTAGGTCAACCGCAGGGCAGAAAGTTCCCATCATTGGTTACAATGTAGCGCATAGGCGCTACATTGTAACACTGCCGTGTGCTGCCTGTCAGTGAGGACAGGACCACACAGCTGATCAGGAGAGTGCTACAACGTGGCGCTCCCTGATTGGCTGAAGAAACCCACTTAGACAGAAGTCAAAGTGGGTTTCTGGCATTCGTGGAAAGGTGACCCATGTGCAAACATGGGTCCCCTTTCAGTTCGTGGTCGGGACACCGTTTTGTTTTTTTTGTCAAGTACGTGGATTACCCCTGGATTTCCCGAGGAGCCTGGACCCCTGGATCTCGTGAGTATAATTTCTTCAACAGGTACCCCTTGGATTCTACTGGAGAAGAGGACCGACCTGCGTGGGAACTTAAGGTAAGTATGTATGTATGTGTGTATGTATGTAATAAAATTATACTTTCACGGTGTGTGTGTCTTGTCTTTTTTTGGGTATTTTTTTAGTAGTAGTACTACAGGTACCAGCGGGCCCGTTTTTCCGTCGCATGCTGGTACTTGTGGTTCTCCAAGTACCAGCATGCGGGGGAGGCTTGCTGGGCCTTGTAGTACTGCTACTAAAAACAATATCTTTTCTTTTACAACAAAGGCTATCAGCCTCCCCATCCGCAGCCCATTGGATGGGGGGGGGGACAGCCTCGGGCTTCACCCCTGGCCCTTGGGTGGCTGGGGGGGGGGACCCCTTGATTGAAGGGGTCCCCACTCCCCCAGGGTACCCCGGCCAGGAGTGACTAGTTGGATTTTTGATGCCACGGCCGCAGGGCACTATATAAAAGTGACCCCCGGCTGTGGCATTATCTGTCCAGCTAGTGGAGCCCGGTGCTGGTTTTAAAAATACGGGGGACCCCTACTCTTTTTGTCCCCCGTATTTTTGGGACCAGGACCAGGCGCAGAGCCCGATGCTGGTTGCTTAAATATGGGGGAACCCCTGTCATTTTTCCCCCAATATTTTTGCAACCAGGATCGGCTCAAAGAGCCCGAGGCTGGTTATGCTTAGGAGGGGGGACCCCACGCATTTTTTTTAATTATTTTACAGTGTTTAATTAAAATAAATAAACCCCAGCACGGATCACACAGATCCGGCCGAGATTGATTGTAAAAAAAGTCGGCAGTGTTTTGCTAATCACTGCCGTAAAAATCGGTAAAAAACCACGAATGACATCGACATCGGAACAAAAGAAAAACACGAATACGACAGCTTAGTAAATCCATCGTAATCAATTCAAAAAGTTGCAATTTTACACTGTCGATGTCATTTGTGATTGAACTTGGACATGAATTTGGAAAATACGAATCTTAGTAAATGTACCCCTTAGATCCCAGAATGAGGCAAAACCTAATGTTCCCGGTGTTGGATTTTGCGTATTTTGGATTTCCTTGGAATCGGATCTAATGTGTTTTCCCTCATGATCGCGGGCACCGGTTCACAATGGAGCGGGCAGGGTATGGGACGGGGCTGGATCAGTAAAAAAAAGAAAATGCTATTAGCAAACATTTATTAGCACACCATCAGGGTGCCATTACGGTGCTATAGGAGTATAGGAGCACTGTTATAAACTTACACAAGTTACTGCCTGGCTGTCAGTGTCTGCAAACATCATTGACAGTGCACTGTTTGTCACACACACAGAGCCACCATTGGGGGGGGGGAAGGGGGGGGGGATGACTGCCAGGACTGCTGTTCCAGGCCTGGCTAAAAAGGGGTCCGCCCCTGGTTCCTAACCAGTGTAGATGGATGGTGAGGGCCCACCAGTGACTGCCTGGTATAGTTCAATGAATAAAGTTTTTTTTTAATCGAGACAAGGTGCGTGTGATGTCATGACGTCACAATTGCCACATCAATGTTACACAGAGGAGCTAGCTTCAGCGTGAGGAGGACAGCTACAGCCAGTTGAGACACAGGAGAAGGTAAGTGTCTGTGATTTGCAGGGGCTGGATGCTGGGGCCGGATGTGAGGGCTGGCTGGACACATAGAAGGGGGCCTGGCTGTACACACAGAACGAGGCCTGGCTGGATGCAGAGAATGCGGGGTGACTGGATAAACAGAAAGGGGGCTGGCTGGATGCACAGAATGGGGCCTGCCTGGATGCACAGTTGGGGGATTGCTGCAGACACTGAAGGGGACCTGACTGGACACGCAGAAGGGACGATGGCTGCAGACACAAAAGGGGGCTGGCTGGATGCGCAGAAAGGGGATGGCTGCAGACACAGAAGGAGGGATAGCTGCAGACACAGAATGGGCCCTGGCGGGACACACAGAAGCAGGCTAGCTGGATGCACAGAAGGGGGCTTGGCTGGACACACAGTAAAGGGGAATAGCTGCAGACACAGAAGGGGAGCTGGCATGAGAGATAGAAGGGGGCTGGCTTAAGACACAGAAGGAGAGATGGCTGTAGAGACAGAAGCAGGCTTGCTTGAGACATAGAAGGGGGGTTGCCTGGCTGCACAGAAGGGTGCCTGGCTGGATGCACAGAAGGGGGGGATGACTGAAGATACAGAAGGGGGGATGGCTGCAAACACAAAAGTGGGCCAGGCTGGACACACAGAAAAGGGCCTAGCTGGATGCACAGAAAGGGTCCTAGCTGAATGCACAGAAGGTGGGGTGAATGCAGACACGGAAGGGGGGCTTCCACGACACATAGAATCTGGCTGGCTAGATGCACAGGAGGGGGCTGGTGGACACGCAGAAGAGAGCTGGCTGGATGCACAGATGAGGCCTGGCTGGACGCACAGAATGGGTGATGGCTGCAGACACAGAAGGGGAGCTGACTGGAGAAACAGAAAGGGAGCTGGGTAAAGATACCAAAGTCAGCTGACATGAGACACAGAAGGGGGGCCGGCTGGATACACAGAAGTGGGAATGACTGCAGACACAGAAGGGGAGCTGGCATGAGACACCAAAGGGAAGCTGGCTGGAGACACAGAAGGGGGCCTGGCTGTAAAGACAGAAATGTGGTTGGCTGGATGCACAGAAGAGTGGATGGCTGACATCAGAAGGGGAGCTGGCTGGAGAGACAGAAGAGGAGAAGGCTAAACAGAAAGAAGGGGGGCTGGTATGAGACACAGAAGGCGGGCTGACTGGAGACACAGAACGGGGCTGGCTGGACAGACAGAAGGGGTACTGGCTGGATGCACAGAAGTTGTCCTAGATGGACACACAGATGGGGGCCTGGCTGGATGCACAGAAGGGGAGATGGATGCAGACAAAGGGGGATGGCTGCACACACAGCCATGGGGTGGGGGTGGAAAGTTGAACAGACAGAAGGAAGCCGGAGAGACAGAGTGGGGGCTGGCTGGAGAGACAGAAGGGGCACTGGCAGGAGAGAAACTGGGGGGGAGGTGAGGGGGGGGGGGGGGAACAGAAGGAGTCCAGAAAGACAGAAGATGGCTGGGTGGAGCTGGAGCTGCTGAAACACAGGGTGAGGTTGAAGAAAATTGTGGGGAAGTGGCTGGAGATTTTTCTCAACTGTCAGGTTTACAAACTCCTTAACCCCCCCAGCTGTGATACTGCTGCGCTGATGGGGAGGCACCATAGTCTCTTTTGGCTCAGAAGGGTGGTGCCTGCCTATTTTGTCAGTCCTAGGTCCACCAATTTCTGATGGCAGTCCTGTACACACACACACACACACACACACACACACACACACACACACACACACACACACACACACACACTGCAAGTGCACTGTTTATTACACAAAAACTGCACAACTGCACGTGCACACACACACACACACACACACACACGGCAGAAGCCATCTTTTGAGTGTTTTCCTGGCTGTTATATAAAAAAGAATAATAATGAGAATGTTGATGATAAATCCGTTGGACAAGAAGTTGATCAAATTCAGGAGGAGGATGTTGTTTGTGTCAAAGTTAGTCAGCCACCAGTGGCAGCAGTTCTTTTCAGTGATGATAAAAAGAAGAAGGACATTGTCATCATGCCTTGGCAAAGGACCAAAACATCCACCTTTGTCGTGTGGAATAATTGTTACAAAAATCCTGACAACATTTATCAAGCCATCTGTGCCATTTGTGTGGCCAAAATTAGTAGAGGAAGGAGGGTCAACCATCTAGGCACTGCCTCCATGTTAAGTCATTTGCAGCGAGTTCATGCAAGTTATTTATCAAAATCTGAAAAATCCTGTAAAATAATAACAAGCAATTCAGCATCAGCTACCAGCAGTTTGGAGCGGTACATGCAATGTTCACCACCAACACCCTCATTATAAACCTCATTAATGATCAGAGGTAGTCCTTCCAAAAATGTGGAAAAACTGATGTTCATTACAATGAATTACAAATGTTATGAGGAAGATCTGTGCAACAAACAAAAACTTCTTAGGTAATAGTGGATGCCAGTGGGAATGAGCTAATATGTGAATGATGACGATGATATTAACAACAGTGAGAAGGGTGATAATGAGGATGATGATGAGTCTGACATGTTCCATATATGACTACAAATAACACTGTAAGCCGCCTTAAGCCCATTGGTGGCTTAGTTTGTGGGGGCCAAACAAACCAAGGACTTCAGCCACACAAGTGGCTGTCGCAGTCGCTGAGGTTCTTGGTTTGTTAAACCGCATGTAATTTTTAATATACAACATAAGGGTGGAGGGCCCAAGGACAATTCCATCGGACATCACTTTTATTTTCATTATGGGCTTTATTTTTGGGGGGCATTGGTGACTGCCTTCTGTCTCTCGCAAGTCAATCCTTTACCACAGGGATGGGAAACCTTTGGCCCTACAGCTGTTGTTCAAATACACATACCAGCATGCCCTGGTACAGTTTTGCTATTTGTCCATGCTAAAACTGTTGCACGGCATGCTGGGATGTGTAGTTCAACAACTGCTGGAGGGCCAAAGGTTTCCCATCTCTGCTTTACCAGCTCATGCTTCGTTCCTATCATGCTGTCTTGTGTGTGACTGGCAGTGTATAATACATTAATTAGTTTTTTTTGGGGGGAGGCATTGGGGGTAATTCCAAGTTGATCGCAGCAGGAATTTTTTTTAGCAGTTGGGCAAAACCATGTGCACTGTAGGGGAGGCAGATATAACATATGCAGAGAGAGAGAGAGAGAGAGATTTGGGTGTGGTGAGTTCAATCTGCAATCTAAATTGCAGTGTAAAAGTAAAGCAGCCAGTATTTACCCTGCACAGAAGTAGAATAACCCACCCAAATCTATCTCTCTCTGCACATGTTATATCTGCATCCCCTGCAGTGCACATGGTTTTGCCCAACTGCTAAAAAATTTCCTGCTGCGATCAACTTGGAATTACCCCCATTGTTGACGGTCTTTGTTGCATAGACAAACATTTGCATTGGTAATTGCTCTAATATCTTACTAATTTGCAACACATTTTTAACTAGAAATAACGTGGTGCCTCACAAAAACAATAAAACAGAATTATGGAGCATATTTAGTAATATTCAGTAATATGCACAAGAGAAATTATTCACAATAGTCAATAGAAATGCTTGCAAGCATGCAGATTATGGATAAGCAGAAAATATCTCTAATTATGGACTATATTTAGGAGAAAAAACATGGTATTTTCCTTCATACTCAGGCTCTCTGGTGCATCATATAAATATACTACAGGGGTGGTTTACACAATTAGCAAGGAAGGGGTAGGTGGTGGTGGTGGGTGGATGGGGGGAGGGTGTAGTATGGCCAGCAGGGCAGCCTACTGATATTTGTAAAATAAACTGATTTCTTGTTGTTGTCAGGAATCCTTGGCTACAAAACATTTTTTTCTCTAAATTAACTAATTGATCAATTTTAATCATTTAACCATTCAATCAATGCTTTACCAGCCTGCAACTACATAATCCACCTCCACTTCCCTGTACTGCTCTGGGGCCGCTTCTTGATTCATGAAACATTTTCTATTCTTTGTATAGAGTTGTATAGTTTATTGAAATGCCATCCTGTCTGCCACTGCTGAGCCGCAATGTTTCATAGATGTGCTATATTCTTTTAAAATAACTGTCGTGTGTTTGTACCGCTGCTCTGTCGCTTCATGTAGTCAGCCAACCATTGGTCAATATTGATGAATAATATTGTGAGCTGTGATGTGGTCAAAATTTACTGAAAATACTGGAAATTAATATTGAGGGTAATAATACTGTAGATACAAAAGTAGGTCCAATTTACATGATTTTAGCAGTTTTTATAAATTTTCAAGAAATCCTAAACCAAATCCGAATTCGAACCAAAACATTTGAAGGTTGCCAAAACCGAAAGCAGGATCAACCAGCCGAGAACTGGCAGATTGGTCCAACAATTGCACAGTGTGTTCTTATGGGCCCTACACACTGATAGATCCGCCGCCGACGGCAGATACGGCTGACGGGCGACCCGGCGGCAGGGGGGGGGGGCAGTGACGGGGGGAGGGAAGTTTCTTCACTCCCCCCGTTACCCGGCTCCATAGCAGTGCAGGCAAATATGGCAGATGCGTGCGACGGGTGACCCGGCGGCAGGGGGGGGGGGGGTGGCAGTGATGGGGGGAGGGAAGTTTCTTCACTCCCCCCGTTACCCGGCTCCATAGCAGTGCAGGCAAATTTGGATGATCTCGCTCATATTGGCCTGCATGCACAAGCGACGGGGCACCAGCGATGAACGAGAGCAGGGCCGTGCATCGTTCATCGCTGGTGCCTCCACACTGAAAGATATGAACTGTATCTCGTTCATTAATAAACGAGATCGTTCATATCTTTCAGTATTATCTGCCAGTGTGTAGGGCCCATTAGCATTAGAGTAGGTATTGAGAGATTGGGTAAGAACACTTGATTAAAGTTGTGTATTGTTTGTGGTGTGATGAAACTCCTCAACATTGTCATTTGCCAACACTCTCCAAAATTGTTTGATGCCATTGGCGTTTCTATAATGGGTGCGGTGCACACGGGCCCCTGGGTCCAGCAGGAGCCCACACCGCACCCATTTTAACACTTACCTTTCCGGAGTCCACCGCCAAGACCTGCAATCGCGGCGGAAATCGCCACCAAAATGGCCGCCACACATGCGCGGTAGCCAAATTGGTCTCCGGATCATGGTGGGCGCCATGTTTCTGGAGACCTGCGCATGCGCAGCGCCATACAGAGGAGGGGGCCCACCTGGAGGTGCACACAGAGGTGCACACGGACCCCCTCCTCTGTAGAAACGCCCCTGTTTGATGCTTTAGATTTTTGAGACTACACAAACGTAAGAGATACTGTAGGCATACCTCCCAACATGACCATTCCAGGAGGGACAAAATGCTCTGTTCCTGGACTTCCTGCTTAATGTATGATTTCTGTCATCTGTGTTGAACTGGTTAATTGATAAGAAAGGTGTTTCACCATAGGTAATGGCAATTAAACAATTGGCAGATGTATTAAGCCTGGAGAAGTGATAAAGCAGTGATATGTGGAAGGTGATAACGCACCAGCCAATCAGCTCCTAACTGTCATTTTTCAAACCCGGAATGATTGGCTGGTGCGTTATCACCTTCCACTTATCACTGCTTTATCATTTCTCCAGTGTTAATACATCTGCCCCATTAAGAGGGAAGTCCAGTCTTAATATCACGAGCTTAGGTGCGGGCTGTCTTTTACCTCTTGTATATCCTCTCTCTGATTTATACCTTATTTTTTTCAAACTGTGAAATATCATGTATTATAGTGTTATAATAAAAGGTAATGATATCCACTGAGGTTCACCTGAATTACAAACCACTAACAGTGTATTAGGTTGCAATTATAGACAACATGTTTGTTATCTCCTATAGAGACTGGTTTGATTATACTGTAGGTCTCTCCCAGGCAGTCAGTTTTCTAGACATACCTCTTCTGCATCAAACGGCTGAACACTGAGACGTTAGGGGCCTATTGATATAGTTGATATCCCTGGAGCAATACATATTGTATCAATGAAAGGTTTTCACTCCGCTGGCCTGATTCCCCTGTGCCCTTGGATTCTGATTATCTGTGAACTGCAAATGTTAGTTTCTTTTCAGAAAAAAAAAACTTACTGTGAATTATTTTATTCTGGATTTCAAAAAAGACCAAAGGTAAAATATTATTTTTATACTATTACAATAGATATCTGCTGTACAGGAATTAGAATATGTTATCAGTCCTATGTATACAATAGGGCAATTTACTATGGGGAAGCTTCTAGACAATGAATTTGGTACTGGATTATTTGACAGCTAATTGTTTAATATTACTGTACATTGTTTTACTGTAGCGGGTCGGTAAAAACATGAAGTACGGTAAGACCAAACTCAGGGAAATTACATTTATAGAAAGTTATAAAACTTAATTTATAAAAAAATATATATAAATCTTAAATAGGCAAATACAAACCCCAATCATATTGCACTCATAAAATAAATATTTACTGTTTAACAGAAGATGAAAGGGACGTCAGAGGAGTTTGTGGGTCCGCCCTTCTCTCCCAAAGACAAAATTGCCCCTGGATTTTACTTTGATCTGCGACAGAACTCCAGTGGAGCAGTTGGAGAGGTAAGTGTGACCAACTGTAGATGTTCACCACTACAGCCTTAGAGAGATCCATTACCAACCGTTGGCTTCCCTGATTACCTTTGTACTGGGAGATGCAGCTCCCAATAGATGATCTGGAATATCACCTTAAGCTAAGAGAATGTTTAAAAAATAATTTTGTAATAGAGAGCGCGGATGCTCCTTCTGATGAAACCGCTTTGATGGCACAGCGGAGAAACGCGTCAAGAAAGCGCCCCCCCCCCCCTTCCGTGGAATTGACTTTTGACCGGACTCTGTTTACCGGGAGCTCCAGTGGAGCAGTTGGAAAGGTAAGTGTGACCAACTGTAGATATTGAAGATACAGTTCAGTGTTCACCACTACAGCCTTAGAGAGATCCATTACCAAACGTTGGCTTCCCTGATTACCTTTGTACTGGGAGATGCAGTGTTTGAACACCAAATGAATAAATTACAATAAATAGCAGTAATCAAGCGCAAAATATGCCTGTATGGCAATGTATAGTATAATAATCACAATTGCTGGACACTATATCATAACATCAGCAGCTCCCAATAGATGATCTGGAATATCACCTTAAGCTAAGAGAATGTTTAAAAAATAATTTTATAATAGAGAGTGCGGATGCTCCTTCTGATGAAACCGCTTTGATGGCACAGCGGAGAAACGTGTCAAGGAAGCGCCCCCCTTCCGTGGAACTGACTTTTGACCGGACTCTGTTTACCATTCTGCTCTGAGCAGCCTGCACCCTTCTCTCCCCCAGTCTGCACATCAGGCTTCGTATCGCTGCCGGAGACGTCTGGGTGTGTGGCTACAGCTCAACAGCGCACACTAAGTAAGCCTGTGGGGCAGAGCCGGATTAAGGCCACGGGGGGCCCAGGGCACATAAGACAGTGGGGCCCCTAATAAAGAGCAGGCAGAAGAAATTTTATATATATATATATATATATATATATTAGTGATGTGCGGGTTCGGTTTCTCGGAAACCGAACCCCCCCGAACTTCACCCATTTTACACGGGTCCGAGGCAGGTTCGAACCTTCCCGCCTTGCTCGGCTAACCCGAGCGCGCCCGAACGTCATCATCCCGCTGTCGGATTCTCGCGAGATTCGGATTCTATATAAGCAGCTGCGCGTCGCCGCCATTTTCACTCGTGCATTGGAGATGATAGGGAGAGGATGTGGCTGGCGTCCTCTCCGTTTATTGTTGAACTTGATTGCTTTATTGCTTAATTGTGGGGAGGATTGGGGAGCAGCTGTTAGGAGGAGTACAGTGCAGAGTTTTGCTGATAAGTGACCACCAGTTTTATCCGTTCTCTGCCTGAAAAAAACGCTCCATATCTGTGCTCAGTGTGCTGCATAATATATCTGTGCTCACACTGCTTAATTGTGGGGACTGGGGAGCAGCTGTATTATATAGCAGGAGTACAGTGCAGAGTTTTGCTGACAGTGACCACCAGTATACGTTGTCTGCCTGAAAAACACTCCATATCTGTGCTCAGTGTGCTGCTTTATTGTGGGGACTGGGGACCACCAGTATAATATTATATAGGAGGAGTACAGTGCAGAGTTTTGCTGACACAGTGACCACCAGTATACTATATATAGCAGTATGGTAGGCCACTGCTGTACCTACCTCTGTGTCGTCATTCATTAAGTATACTATCCATCTACATTCTATACCTGTGGTGCATTTTAGTTTTGCAGTTTGCTGACACAGTGACCACCAGTATACTATATATAGCAGTACGGTAGGCCACTGCTGTACCTACCTGTGTCGTCATTCATTAAGTATACTATCCATCTACATTCTATACCTGTGGTGCATTTTAGTTTTGCAGTTTGCTGACACAGTGACCACCAGTATACTATATATAGCAGTACGGTAGGCCACTGCTGTACCTACCTCTGTGTCGTCATTCATTAAGTATACTATCCATCTACATTCTATACCTGTGGTGCATTTTAGTTTTGCAGTTTGCTGACACAGTGACCACCAGTATACAATATATAGCAGTACGGTAGGCCACTGCTGTACCTACCTCTGTGTCGTCATTCATTAAGTATACTATCCATCTACATTCTATACCTGTGGTGCATTTTAGTTTTGCAGTTTGCTGACACAGTGACCACCAGTATACTATATATAGCAGTACGGTAGGCCACTGCTGTACCTACCTCTGTGTCGTCATTCATTAGGTATACTATCCATCTACATTCTATACCTGTGGTGTATTTTAGTTTTGCAGTTTGCTGACACAGTGACCACCAGTATACTATATATAGCAGTACGGTAGGCCACTGCTGTACCTACCTCTGTGTCATCATTCATTAAGTATACTATCCATCTACTTTCTATACCTGTGGTGCATTTTAGTTTTG